>NC_133411.1:184160681-184472500 GCF_049350105.2 Macaca mulatta
AACAAGATGATGTTTGTGAAATGTCTAGTGCATAGTAAATTCACAGTAAATGTGAGTTGTTATAATTGTCATGAGGCTGTATAGAATGTTCCATTCCTTTGGAATGGTGCTTCTCCCACTGAGCTTTGATTGAGTTAATCAAGTGTAGCAATTACATATCTGCCTTACTAAATTTTTCTAAAACATCTTTGTTATCAGAAGTGAACAAGTATTAGAGTCCATAAGCCCAGTTAGCAAAGCGCTAACGCAGCAGATCGAAGAACAGAACAGCATATTTCATTCTAGCAACTATAAGGAAGAGGAAACAGAGAAGAAAAAGAGGAAATAACACTTTTTGAATTGAGTATCTATTGTGCGCCAGGCACTGTCCTAGATTTTGCATAAATAAATTGCCCAGGGTCACACACAACTAGGAAATGGCAAAGTCAAGATCTGAACTCAAGACTGGTACAGCCCAAAGCCTCTGCTCTATTCAGCTCTCTGAGGCCAACACCGCAGCCCTTCAGCCAGGGTCGCTTTTCAACCCACCTGGTGACTTTGTCTTAGAACTCAAAGAATTAGATAAAAGTCTTATTAACAATCAATTCTAAAAGGCCTAATTTCCTACCGTAAGTAGCAGGTCCCAAACAGAATCTGATCATGGAATCTATTATGCTCTTAAGTATGAATAGGACATGATACAAGCAATGCTGGTATTAAGGCAGTCTCCATGGAGATCAGCAAAAGCGCTCAATTGTTTCAGAAAATGATTAGACCAATTTGTGCCTCTTTCCACCTCCCTGCAGTTGAGTGGCAGGAAGGAAATCAGACCCAGAGATGGCTCCCTGAGCAAGCAAAATGTTACAGTTTGAACCTCAAGATTTAAGATGGGTGCTTGAGATAGCACAAGTCTTCAAGGAACAAATCAGGATTTCACTGCCAAAGTAGTTAGCGTTAGACTTTCTAAAATACATCTTAAGAAAAAAATGTTTTTCCACTGCATTTGGATGACAATCCAAACTCCTATGCATGGCCTAGAAGGAATGACTTCACGACTCCAGCTGCACCAACTTCGTCTTGTATCCCACCCTCACGCTCACCTCCCTCCAATCACAACAGCTTTCTTTTTGTTTTATTTTGTTTTGTTTTGTTTCATTTTTTAGATGGAGTCTCACTCGGTTGTCCAGGCTGGAGTGCAGTGGCACAATCTTGACTCACTGCAACCTCCGCCTCCTGGGTTCAAGCAATCCTCTTGCCTCAGCCTCCCAAGTAGCTGGAATTACAGGCATGAGCCACGATGCCTGGATAATTTTTGTATTTTTAGTGGAGACGGGGTTTCACCATGTTGGCCAGGCTGGTCTCAAACTGCTGATCTCAGGCAATCCGCCCATCTTGGCTTCCCAAAGCGTGAGGATTACAGGCACGAGCCACTGCACCTGGCCCAATCACAACAGCATTCTTTCTGCTCTGGACACACACATCAGGTCACTCGCTCCTCAGAGACTTCGCACCTGCTGTTCCCTCTGCTGGGAATGTTCTTCCAGGCTAGATCTCACGACAGCAAGCCCTTCCTGCCATTGGGGTCAGCTCCAATGAAAGTTCCCAGGTACTTCCCTAACCACAGTCCAGAGCTGCCTTCCTTCCCTTGCCCTTCACTTTCTATCACAAACTTTGTTTTATTTTTCAAAACACATTAGGATTTGGACTTTTTTTTATTGATTGTTGTTTGGTTTTGTTGATGCCTTTTTCTCCAGAATGAAAACTCTGTGAATAAGACCTTACCTGTTTTGTTCACTGCTGTCTCTGCCTAAGACAGAGACTTGCGTTTTGTAAACATTGGATATATATTTTTGAATGAAAACAATAGTATCTATCAGTTTAGAATAAGAAAGAGGAGAGACAGAATGTGAAATAAAATGTGGTTTTATACCTCTGTTTTGTTCTCTGCCTAGAAGGCCCTCAACTCAGGTCCTGAAAACCTGACAAATTCCTAGTCATCTTCAAAGTCCAATTCAGAAATACAATGTATTTCCTGCCATTCTCCCATAAGAGGCAACCACTGACTTTCTGTGTCATCTATCTATCTTGCACCCACCTCTATTTTCACCCCCTGACACTATGCTGTGTTTATTCATGTATGTGTTGGTCTCCCCCACTTGCATATGAGTTCCCCAAGGGCAGAAACAGTCATGTTGGCCTTGTTTTCGCAACTGAGACACTGTCTGGCATATACGAGGTGCTCAATCAGTGTCTGGGAAATACATTGAATTGAAATGAAATAAATAGGGAAAGTTATTTTTAAACGTTCTCAAGCCGTAAAGGATAGCCACCTAGTTTATTCCAATTTAACAGCTATTCAACAAAATCCAGAAAATGATGAGACTGCCGAGAAAATGTAGCTTATTTGGAATAAATAAAATTAAGCTTCTGTCTTTAATTGCAGTAGCTCGTAAACTTGGCCAGGACAAACAGTGGCAACAGAGAATTAAGAAGACTAGAAATGTTGTCACATGCATGTGGCACCTCCTTTCTATTAAGCCTTATGTGCCATCCTGGGGATTCAGAGCACTGGGCATCATCACCCTCTGTCTATGAATGCCTGCCGCACCTTCTTCCACGAGAAGGCTCTGTCCACCTCAAGAATATTTTTGAAGACCTCAGGGCTCCTTTGGGAATGGGGTGGGAGCTGAGTGAAGAGCCCAGGAGCAGACCTTCTGCTCAGCCATGGAAGACATGACAGATGAGACCTGAAATCGAACCCCTACTCAGTCTGGGATGCCAGGTGTGTCACCCCTCCACATACCTCAACATCTTGCTCTATAAAATGGAATTGTAAGGCCGGGCGCGGTGATTCACGCCTGTAATCCCAGCACTTTGGGAGACCGAGGGGGGTAGATCACAAGGTCAAGAGATCGAGACCATCCTGGCCAACATTGTGAAACCCCGCCTCTACTAAAAATACAAAAAATAGCTGGGCATGGTGGTGCACACCTGTAATCCCAGCTCCTTGGGAGGCTGAGGCAGAAGAATCGCTTGAACCCGAGAGAGATGGAGGTTGCAGTGAACCGAGATCACGCCACTGCACTCCAGCCTGGTGACAGAGCGAGACTCCGTTTCAAGAAAAAAAAAGAAGATGGAATTGTAGCATCTGCCAGTTAGGAGTGTACTGAGGTTCAAATGGGATAATGCAGTGTTTCCCAACGTGCAGAGGCTGCAGAGCATTCGTGGAGGAGAGGTGATTGTAGACAGTGCAGGCTGCAGAGCATTTGTGGGGTAGAGGTGATCGTAGACGGTGCCAGACTTCCGATTGCTCCTAGGAAGAGGTCTCCATATGCTGCTGATATCGTTAACACCTCCTCTAACCCGTGTTGATCTCCCTTTCCTTTTCCCAAGAGTCAAAACAGAAGGTTTCAAGCTCAGAGCCATGACAGGCAACCATACACAAAGAGTGGCCACACAGTCCCCACGCGAGCCATGAAGACACATGCATGTTTCCTCTACTCTCTGCACACTTTCTATTCAACCCCAGTCTCTCCTACACACCTTATTCCATTTCACTCAGTGGAAGCCATTAAATGAAGATCCTGAGAGCTATTTCACAAGTCTTCAACTCCTGTTAGCTGGGATCTTATATATAGGGACTTCGTGGCCCCCATTTGTCTAGAATCCCCTGGCTTGATCTTGTTTCCACTTTACTTATTTACTTACTTATTTTGGTCGCCCTGTCGCCCAGGATGGAGTGCAATGGCGCGATCTCGGCTCACTGCAACTCCCGCCTCCAAGGTTCAAACGATTCTCCTGCCTCTGCCTCCTGAGTAGCTGGGACTACAGGCACCCACCACCACGCCCAGCTAATTTTTGTATTTTTAGTAGAGACAGGGTTTCACCATGTTGGCCAGGCTGGTCTCAAACTCCTGACCTCATGATCCGCCCACCTCAGCCTCCCAATATATTTATTTTTATAGCTATCTTATACTTATAGCCAATAATGTTGCATTCTTATTTAAGGTGGTGATATGAGGTTTTCTTTTTAAATACATTTGTTCATTTTTTGTTCTAAGAGAGTCAACTAAATGAGGAAATAATACTGGTGGGGCAAAGCTATGACTCAGTGTCCACAGCTGTGACCAGGGATGGGGTGGCAGGTGGGAAGAAGCTGCTACATAAATGACTGGAGTTTGGTAAGTGAATAAAGGTTATGACAGTGATTTGTAAACAGTAAACGTGAACCACTGTTGTTCAAATGGAAGGTCCTGTGTATGTCCTCTGATACCAAGTCATTGATTGATCCAAAATGGGACTGTACCCAATCTCATCATTCTACAAACAGGGCAACAGCACAGTGCAGAACAGCCCATGAACACCCAGGACGGCCTGTTTTCCAGTTCCAGGTGTCAGCGAGGGAGAAGAAGCAAACCTGGGGCATCTCTGCTTAATGACTGATGTCCTAAACTTGGCAGAAAGAGGGGTGACTCAATTTTCTTAAACAACTGTTAATTGGGTGGACTTTGCAGTGGCTTCATTTGCCTGGTGAGATGGCCATGGAGCAGCTCGGGTGTGCGGGAGATAATGAGAGGCAGACAGTTCCAGTGTCCTTAGATGGAAGGAAGCCTCGGGACTGTCATGTTAGCCAGTTTCTCATCAGTCTTTGTTAGCTCTGCCACGAGATGAAAGTCTGATGATGTCCCCTGAAGTAACGAGCTCAGCAGAACTTTGCAAAGGAACACAGGGGGCAGGAGTCACTATGACAAATCACATAAACTGTGTTCTTTCAAGTATGCCTGCATCTAACACCATGAGTGGAAGTCCTAGTTTGAGTGTGAGAGAGTCAGACGTGTATAAAATGACCTAGCAAACAGGTGCTGTGGCCCTGGGGTGGAAGCCTATTTGTAGGAGGAGGTTGGGGGTTCTCCTAGAAAATAACTCAAACTGCATCCATGGATGGGTTGGGCACACACCAGGGTAGGCCAGGCACACAGGAAGAAGAATGAGCCAACAATTTGCAGGAGAAACAAGGAGCTTCTGAGAAGCAAATTCAGCTTGAGGTGACCAAGGACAAAGCCTTCATTGCCAGAGAAGAGGAATGATTTTGAGGACAAGGAAGGGCCTGCCACATAGCAGGATGCATAGTGGAAGCATGTGTGTGGAACACACAGTGAGTAAATACATGCGCCTCCAGCTCAAACAACAGAGCTCCCATTATGTGATCCCATCCATTAAACACCTGCTGGGATGAACCACATGCAGTTTATTAATTTGTCTTCTATCATGAAAAGCACTGACAAGGAATTTCAGCTGTCTGTTGTTACTAATTAAATTACCATCCAAACCTGCGTTCTCCTGTCTCAGATGAGCCATGCTGAGGAAAGAAAAGGTATAATGTCTGCAGATTCCCTTACACAAAGCCCCTTGACTTTGCAGGCCAGGTGGCTTGCTTTCACTTGGGAAATAGAAAGGAATTGTCCCTCAGTGTCTCCAAAGAGGTAAGAAAGTAATGCTGACCCTCATCATTGACTCTCATTTTTGCTCTAGGGAGCTCAGAAATAATGAAAAAAGACTTTCCCTCTTTCCACACAGTCATCCTGTCATGTTCCCCAGGATTGGCTCTGGACTGTGGGCAGACACGCTGTGTCCAAGAGAGCTCTGGAACCCCAGGGCTTTTCCATCTTCGGGAGAGCTGAATGCAGAGTGAGTCCATTAGGAAAGACCTGGGTTAGTGAACTTCTGAAACTTCCATGTTATTGCAATCGAATGAACCCCCCCAAATGAGGCGGAGCTCAGAGAAGGGGTTCCTTCTAATTTGGCCAAAGCTCTAAAACACCTCTTGTGCCTCTGTGGATCAGTGGCGACCACCAGTGGGGGTTGCTGTGCCTGCTGACAGTGGGGGCCCCAAGCATCCAATCTGGCATGACTGCAGGGGCTGCGCTAACTGAAGCAGCAGTCATGGAGGCCCCTGCAGTAGGCTTGTGTGAGAACCTCTGCAAGACACCACGGTGCGTCCAGAAAACCCCTGGGTTGGGGACACGTCTTCTCAGTAAATGCGGACGGCCCACCAGGAGAATCCAGTGTTCACGATCTCTGTTGCCTCTTATGTATCCACAAATAATGGGACCTGGCAAAATTCAAGCGGGTCTCACCCAGCAGTCTGGAAACTGAATGCCCCAGGACAGACCGCAGCTCTGGGAGAAGAATCCTGCAACCACTCAGCAGCATGGGGTCTTGGGGCAGTTATGAATCTCCTCTGAGCCCTTCTCTCCCCCACCTGTTATGGGAGTCATCATATCTCCCTTGGAAATGTGTTAGGAGAATTAGGGATAGCAGATGTAACCCCGAGTCGGCTTACACCCAGACAGTTTCTATTTTCATTAGAGCTGCCATTTGAGCTCACCTCAGCGTAGGAATGAGCCTTGCTCTGAATTTCACCCATTGCTCCAAAGCAATAATGTGCAGTGTGCATTTTACCAAAGAGTCCATAGGAAGACAAAGACTGGCTTCAAATCACACACCGCAGGGTAGATGACCTCAGATGGCTCTGTTCAATGTATCTGATCAGACTGCTGGCAACAGGGTCTTCCACTGGGCATTTCCGCTCCCCGTGCTCAGTCCCATTTCTCCTTCCTCCCCTCCCAATTTCTTACCTCTTTCTATGTGAATCTTGTCCAAGTTTTTTTTTTTTTTACAACCCACAGTGAGCTTACTAAAACTTCTTTTTGACAAAGCCAGTCTAATTTTCTCCTTGTAAGGGAATTCTCCGGCCTGCTACTAAACTCTCTCAAAGTGCTAGGTGGTAGATGCACAATAACTGGGATCTTCTTCCCCTTCCCTTCTTAATACTTGGATGTGGAGCCAGGGAGACATAGGCATCGGAGGTCATGTGGCAGTTTAGGACATGCCTCTGAGTCAGTCTCATTTCTGCACAGAGGTCAGCTCTCAAAAGTGCCCACCCAGAGGTAGCCAGGCAGCAGAGAAAACACCAGAACTCTAGCCAGTTCTGGATCTGTCACTGGCTGAAATCGGGGAACTATGTTTATGACCCAGGATATCAGGTTTTTCAACTGAAATTGATCGGGATAAAGGAGTAAGAATCAATGACTCCGCTCCTAGCAATGTTGCAAGGCTTAAAAGTGGTAAAGACCATGCAATAAATTAGATGCCAATTGAGACTGCCTTCATTATTTTACATACTCCATTAAAAGTTAGCATGCTAAACTTAATAGTTAAATTCCTCTGGAGAGATCTAAGTTTAGCACCTGGTGCTGCCATTTATGAACTATACAACTTTGGAGAAACGACCTTACCTCTCTAAGCCTTAGTCTCCTTATGAATAAAATCGTGTGGGGAGGAGGGCATGGGTGGGCATGCATAATGAGCATATGGCGGTTAGTCTCGCTAAGAATATTGTAAGGATTGACATAAAGAGATAAATGCAGAGACCAAGTATATGTCTCTCTCTTTCTATCCTCTCTTTCAATTAATTTTAAATTTTACTCTATTGTAAAATAAAAACTCGTTTTAGAAAATTTGAAAAAAATCATCCATTATTCTCAAATTCAACAACTTATTTAATCAAATTTATCAGTTGTCTTCCATGAATCCAGCTCTTTGCACTGTAGTAGAGCACAGGGGAGATAAGTCCCTGCTGTCTGAAGCTGTCATTCAAGTACAAAGAGATAACCAATGGACACATAAATAAACAAGAAAATACTAAGTAGTAATAAGCGCTATGATGAAAATAAAACAGCGATAAGACAGAGATCCAGCTACTCTAGACGACATAGTTAGGAAAGGCTTCCCAGGAAGGTGTGATATTTGAACTGAGATCTGAATGAAGAGAAGCGAATTGTGCAAGGATCTGGGGAAAGAGTGTTTGAGGCAAAGGGTGCAAACAGGGCCAAAGTCCTGAAAGAGAAAGACCTTGATATATTTGAGAAAACAAAAAGAAAGTCCCTGTGTCTGAACTATAGTAAGCATGGAAACACTGATGTTAGAAGGGCTTGGAGACAGAGGCAAGGGCTAAGTGATAGAAGGCCTTATTGGCGGTGTTAGTAAGAGAGTTGAGTTTCATTCAGGTGTAAATCATGGCCATTGGGAGGCTCACATGTTTATAAGACCCCGCTGTGGAGAAAAGATTAGAAGGAGGCAAGAGTGGAAGCAGAAGACCCCGTGGAGAAGCAACCACCATAGTCCAGGCAGGAGAGAGAGGAGACCTGGTTGATGGTGAAATTGGGAGAAGAGATAAGTGGGCAGGCTGGGATGTGTCTTGGAAAACTCAGCAGGGCTTGATGATGGATTGGATGTGGGGATTCAGGGAATGTGGGAAATCTGCAATGGCTCCAGGTTTTGACCCAAGCAACTGACCGATGAGGAAGCTGGGAGAGGCATAGGTTTAGGGGTCAGGAGGAATAAGAGGAGCTGGGAAAAGGAATCACAGGTCTATTTTGGCAATGTTACATTTGAGATGCCCATTAGGTATCCAAGTGGAGATGCTAGAGAGGCCCCTGACTGTCTGAGCATCAAGCTCAAGGATATGCAGGGACCAAAGACATGGCATTGTGAGTCATTGTCATGTGACTGGTTGAGATGGCCAAGGAAGAGAGGATGCATGAAGAAAAGAGGACCCAAAATAGAACCGTGTGGCACTCCAACTTGGAGAGTTTGAGAAAAGAAGGAGGAGCTGAGAAGAAGCCTGAAAAGGAGCCACTTGTGAAGTGGGAGCAAATCCAGGGGCATGTGGAGTCACAGAAGCTAGGAGGAAAAGGCATTCAGGAGGAGCTCAGTCAGATGCTCCTGGAGGCCGGCAAGGCAACGCAGTGAGCCACTGCTGCGTTGGGGACCACGGAGGTCACTAGGGGCCGGGGCAACTGCATGCTCCCGACCACATCACACTGCCTCTCAAGAAAAGCATCTGAGACCACAGGACAGCCCATAAACACAGGCTGTGAGTGTGGCTCCAGAGCCTCCTCCCCTTTTCCTGCTGATCCACTGGCGAGAGAAGCGTCTCTAAGAAGAGCTCATGGGCTCTGTGGTCATGGCTGCCAACAATCCTTTCTCCCTCCCCGCCCGCCTCCTCCCCACTCGAGCCCGGCCCTGTGAGACTTCTTGAAATGTTCCCAGACTGTGGGGCAGAGGCAGGCTGACTCAGATTAAAAGGATTACTCATTTCTCGCTGAATTTGTATTTTGTACAGAATTCTAAAAAGCTTTCTTGATTGTTGTTCATTTATTTAAAAAAGCAAAGTATTGTGGGTATTTCCCTGAAAATAAATAATCCAGGCATCCGGTGCTCCTATGTGTAATCTGCCAACAGCATCGGATAATTTTTCAAAGCTATAAATAACACTGGGAGCTCGATTCTAAGAAGTCATTAACTGTAAGATACGTGAGCATTGAATTTCTTGGAAACATTGAATAAACATATAAATGCTGCTACTGGAGTTAGGTTTTTGTGATTTTGAAGCATGTGTTTCTGTTTTATTATGTGATTTTGAGAAACCCAGAGCTCATCAAAGTTATTTGCATTAACTAAGATTGCTAATGTCATGTATTGAATCATAAAGACTTTCTCTCTGAGAATAAACAAAATTCCCACAAACTTAGTAAAAGCAAGATTATTCTGTAGCCATGGTAACAAGTAGCCATAGGAGCAGATTTTAAACTTGTCCAAATTGATCAACAACAGCTTGCCTCAGAGAACCTGCTTTTACAAGTCAACCAGTCAGTATCTGCCCCTCACTTCTGAAAATCCACCAAACAGGAACAAACTGTTCTGGAGTTTTCTGGACAAACTCTATAAGACAATGCCTTTGAGTGCAACCAGCCAACAACAGCCAAACTACACCTCCACAAATATCAACCTGCTTATGCTTCTAAAAATCTACCAATTCCTGAATTCCCTGCTTCTCAAAACTCTGTACAAGATAGCAGCCTGAAAGCCTGCCTGGCCAGCATGGCTGTCCCTTACTAGAGGAAGTGATAAATTCAACTGTCTTTTCATTTCAGGTTTTGAATTATGACCTCATCCCATGAATTCTATGTTTCATGTTTGAATGTTGGGAGGATCCACCAATTCATTGGTTCATCAAACCTGTCTCTGTGCTTGGTCCTGGAGACCCAAAGGAATGGTCCATGTCCAGAGGAACTCCTAGCCCTGGAAACACATGACTGGAATGTGGCATAATCATCACAATACCAGAAGAGTATGCCAAGGGCTACAGAAACCCAGGCAAGGAAGTAAACTTGGTTTGGGAGAGGAAGGACAGGGAAGGATCCCAAAGACGATGTTTAGGTTGGCATTTCCATAGTAAATATGAGTTTTCCAGATAAAGACAAGTGGGAGGGCATTCTAGGCAGAGGGACAACATGAGCATAAACATGAGGACAGGAAGGAGCAAACCAAATTCAGAGATGTAGAGAAGTATGGAGAACATGAGCATCTTTGAGGAGGAGAGACAGGCAGGGAGGGGCCAGGTCTCTGAGACCCCATACTACAGCCAAGAGCTTGGCTTAATCTCACGAAGCCTCAGCCTTCTCATTGATAAAACACAATTAATTATATTGCCTACCTCTCAGGATTGTTGTGAGAATTAAATAGAACAACGTGTATACGTCTAAATGGCACATATCGAAGTACACATGCATTTGGCACACATCCAAGCAAGAAACCATCTGATTTTTATTGGACTTTGTCCTGAGAACTTTAAAGTGCAGGAGAAGGAGTTAACCACATTTGTGTTTTGGAAACAGCTCTCTCAGCCATCATGGGAAAGCAGTGAAACTGTGAAGTTTCCTTTTGAAGAAAATCAGGAAATAATAACAACAATAGCAGCCAACAATTCTGCACACAGACACTTCTGTTAACATGCATCAACTCATTAATCATAATAGCCCTGTGGGATAGCCTGTTATAATCCCCATTCATGAGACTGTCCCCGTCCAAGGAAGATGGAACAATCCAAGGAAGCTGCGGTTTCTCGGTTTTATAGCCGAAGTCTGTAGATCTACACCAGTGCAAGAGCCTGAAACACGAGATTCCGTAGTTTGTGTTGGGGTCGATCTGAGCCAGTGAAGCACTCATTTACTCACTTATTTACTCAACACACACTAACTGAGCATCTATGACTTGTCAGGCACACCAGCGGATGCCGTTCCTGCTCTTACAGAGCTTTTGACAGTAACAGCCAACATGTGCAAAGCATTTGCCATCTGCAGAGAACTGATCTAAGCACTTCACACCTCACAAGTCATTTGAAACTCCCAAAACAAACCTAGTAGGAAGGCGATACTATTATGCCCATTTTACAGAGAGCAAACTGAGGCACAGGGAAGCTAAGTTGACTTTCCAAAATCACACAGTAAATAGCAAAGCTGGAATCCAGGTGGTATAGTTCCAGTGGCTTTACTGTTAACAACTGCTACACCATGTCATGGTCTAGCTCAGTGCTCTCCAAAGCACAGCCTGAAGCCTCCAGCCAACCATTCCACCAACCGTAGCTTGTACTCGAACGCACCTCCACTTACTTCATTGTGCACACTGTTCAGTTCAGCCAACATGTCCTCCATTGCAAGACTTCCCCAGTGAAGGAAGTATTATGATGATTGACATTCTCATACAAACTCCTGATCTTGTCATAGGCCAGCACTGTGAGTAGCATGTGTGCATTGGATGAACAAGACTTCTCACAAATAATCACACAGATAAATATGTATTGTCGTTAGGGTCAGTATTAGGAAGGACAGCAGCAGGGCCTAGAAGACAGTGCAGCAGAGAAACCAGAAGCCCCAGCCTTGCTTGGAGTTAGGAAGTAGGGTCATGGAAGCATCCTGGAGACCTGTGGGAAGAGGAAGATGTCCCTAGGTCAAAGGCTGGGAAAGGAGGGGTGACGAAGGCAGAATGGAGGTCATTTGTCAAGACCACATATGGGAAAGATCCTGGCATGTTTGGGAAACAGGGAAAAATACAAGAGCAGAAGGAGTCTCTGGGGAAGCCTCCGGGTGGATTCACAATGCATGACTCAAGCTGGGTAAGACAGAAAACACATCAAGGAATGCTTAGGTGTGTGCTATACAGCAGCTTCCCCTGGGATCCTGTGCTGATGCTTTCTGTTCCAGAGGCTTCCAACAGGTGCTTGATGGATTTCCAATGACCCTGGCCAGATCCAGTTGCAGGCCAAATAGCTAGGTCTGAGGTGTGTTATCGCTTTGTTTCTGTTTTTGTGTGGGCCGAATCATTCACTGAACTAGGGTCAGGTCCAGGGCCACAGTATGTGAGCACTGTGGCTCTGCAGGGTTCATAGGAGATCCTGAGCAGTAGGAAGTAAATTTATTGGCTAAAGTTTGGGAGAAGGAGGCAGAGAGGAAGACAGGGAGTAAACATTTATCCACTATGTCCCAGGCACCTTACACAGCTTTTTACCTACTTTAAGCTCATGGCATCCTTGCGTGGAGGAAACCATGAATCCCCTCGTTATCCATGAGTGAAGTGAGTCAATGAGGCTGTGGCTTGACCAAAATGATGAGGTAGGAAGTGCACAACTCTCTGGACCAGATTGTGCCTCCTTGTAAGAGCTGATCATTAAAACCCAGAGACTGTCCAGCGCTGATTACAAGACCCAACCCTGACTCAATCACCATTTACTCAAAACACTGTAATGACAGGGAAGAGTGAGGTAGGAAATTCAGAATTAAGACAGGGTGTGAGCAAGAGTAACAACTATGCTAAACTCGAGGGTGAGAACTGGTTTCTATTCATGCTCTGCCTGCACTAGGTCTGCTGTCTAGGATTTGTCTCCTTGCCTCTTTAAGCTTCAGTTTGCTTATCTGTAAAAATGGGCTGGAGTGTTGTAATCACTTCCCATGGGGTTGCTGTGAGAATTAGGTGACATAAAGCCTATTAATTAAACTGTATTTGCTAGCACGTGGCCTTAGAAGACTTACCTAAATCCTTGCTGTCTCATTGCCAATCTCTGTAAAGTGTATATGACAATAGTTCCTGCTTCACAGGGTTGTTTAAGGATTAAAGGAAATAATGTATGTAGAATGTTTGGAACAGTGCCTGTCCCATAGTAATGATTCTTGATAGCTGATGATTATTACCAAAAGTTAGTCCAGGGTTTAATACATAGTAGGTGCTCAATAAATATCCCCATTTGGAAAAGAAGAAAAGAGAAATTGGAGTAAGGATGAGGATAGTTGGAAATGAGAGGAGGACTTGGATGTCTGCCCTCAGAGCAAGTAGGCAAGATCAGAGGCCCAAAAGGAAGAGTCCCCTGCCCCTCCTCCGTGCCACCCCACCTGGTCCCCCCCACCCTTGGATTCCAACTTCCACCCTTAGATTTGATTCTCTGATGTCTCTGGGAGGCACCTCACTGACATTCCTAGCAGGGAGTAAGGCTTTTTTGGAAGCTTGATTATTTTGACAAAGTTATGAAACAAAATCCTCTGGCAGTAATTTGCCAACTGCCTTTAGCTCTGACAGGCGCTCCTGAAGAAGGATGGCATGCCAGGGGATTTTAAGGGAACAAGGCAGTGGTGCAGCCAACCATAAAAATGAGAAACCCACGGTGAAACTCCATCCCTACTAAAAATACAAAAAATTAGCTGGGTATGATGGCGCACGCCTGTAGTCCCAGCTACTTGGGAGGCTGAGGCAGGACAATTGCTTGAGCCCGGGAGGCAGAGGTTGCAGTGAGCTGAGATTATGCCACTGCACTCCAGCCTGGGTGACAGAGTGAGACTCCGTCTCAAAAAAAAAAAAAAAAAAAAAGAGAGAGAGAAACCATCCTAATCACTCTCCCCCTCTATAGTTATCTCTCTTGCCTAGAGATCACCAGTTCGGACTTCCCGGGCACCTGGAAGAAATCTTTGAAACGGCACACATAGGTTAGTATCAAGGTCTCATCATTGAATCACTGTATGGGCAGTTTCACCTTCTCAATCTCCATTTCCTTATCTGCAAAATGGGAATAAAAACGCCTGTGAGGCTTAAGTAAGACAGTGGAAGGAAATGTGATTGGTCCAGTCTCACACCTGTTGGTTGTGAACCTGAATCCTGCTCAGAGAGAAGACAACTTTGGAGCCCATCTCACAGCTCCCCAGCTCAAGCGTTCTTATTAATGTGCAAAATTTTGTGTGTGTATGTGAACATTTTTCCAGAGGAGAGGCTGATAGCTTTTCTTGGATGCTCAAAAAAATTCAAGACCCCAGAAATGTCCTAAGGAACAACATTGTCTGCATGTGGTATGGGGTCTCTTGCTTGGTTCCATGGATAACCTCACAGTGAGCACCACAACTTTTTGACTGCATCCCAAATGGAAACCACACACTTGGGATGTGTAGTTTCATCTGTAGTCATCTGTGTGCTATTTTACCCCTCTGTGTCTCAGTGTCCTCATCTGTGAAATGAGAGACAAGAAACAATATCAGCCAAGAACTCACCACGATGCCTGGTGCATGGTGGTCTCATTGCAAGGTTTCCCCTCTTAGCTCACCACACTCACCCTTTTAGGCTGGAATCTGGGGAGAGAAAAGATGGAAGGCAGTGGAAGCAGGAAAGTAATGATTTTTACCTATCTGGTCTCAATCTGGCCTTGAGTTCTTTTATGTTTTTCCCTATGGTAGCAGTTATGGGTTCTTTGAAGGCCTCTCTTGCTGGTGAGCTCTCTCTGTCATTCCTTTGATGCAGCGAATGCATTTTTTCCCTGGTACTCATCATGTCTCATTCCTCATTCCCAGTTAGTGGGCCACCTCCAGCTGCCTTTGACTGAGCTCACTTTGCCCTTCCTAGGGACTCTCTGTAACAGAATCAAGGGCAACCCCACACCTGCCTACTTACCCACACCTCATCCACTGAAGACACACACCTTTGGCCTGCTCAGGAGGAGCACAGACCTCCTTCCACTGCCCCCTGGACACTTTGGCCTGCCTGTGTGTGATATTCATTCAGGGTGCAGCCAAGAAGCGGTGGTGCTCTTTGTGAGGTTATCCATGGAATCCCTTACGTTACTCAGGCAGGACCCAGACCCTAGTCAACTCTCTAATGCATTGTACTTTTGATGGGAGAGAAGGGTTAACAGAGGCAGAACTGGTGTTGGCCTCCTCCTTTGCAAGTCCCACAGAATGGTTTCACACCTTGCTTTGGTATATGACATCTCTTGTCTCGAGGCCTTGATAGAATAGGAGACCAGAATATGTCTCCTATTTATATTATAAATACAGAAAATGTCTATATTTAATGTATTTTAAATACATTAAAAAATGCCATGAGCATTTACTGCTGGGAGGTGGAGAAAGGGGAATGGAGATGGAATCAGGGATGGCATCCTAGAGAAAGTTATAATGGAGATGGATTCTGAAGGATAAATACGAACTTACCAGATATGAATGGCCATTTCTGATGGCAGAAACCATGTGTCCAGGCTCAGAAGCATGAGGAATGCATGTATATTTGGCATTCAGGAAATACACACCGCAGAGCGTAGTAGAGTAAGGATGGGACTTAGGCCAACATAACTTAATTCAAATCCTGACTCTATCCACTCACTTGGATGACCTTGGGCAAGTAAGTCAACCTGGGCCCCTCACCTGGGCTGCCCATTTCTGAAGCCAACGATTATCCAGCTTTAGGTCATAAAAATCCCCTAGAAGCTCCTTAGAAGTGCAGATCCTCGAGCCTCACTGGCAGAAACTCTGACTCAGAAGGTCTGAACTGGAGCCCAGGATTATTCTGATGCAGGAGGTCTGCAGATCATACTTTGCGGACCTCAAGAGTCCCGTCTCTAAGACAAGGTCTGGCATATAGCTGGTGTTTAGTAAGCGTTTTGAGCAATGAATGCAGGAATCAAATGAATCCATTTCAATGCAGCTTGTCCTGGAGAATACTGCCAGAAGTAACATACGGCTGCCTAAAATATCTCTACACATGTCACACCGCAGAAGTGCCGTCCGCCTCACAGAGGGGGCTTCACAGAGGTAAGGGGCTCAGGTGCATCCGCCCAATCTGGGAACATTAGTCAGATCTGGTGGCAATGGTGAAGGCGGGAAGCCTCCCCAGGGACAAATATTATGGTTATTTTAAGCCTCTCTGTGTCATCACTGTGGCGATGAGTTGGAGTTAGGGAAAGCTAAAGAAAACCACTTGTGATTCTTTGCAAAAAGCAACATGTTATGAGGATCTTAGACCAAGCAGAGGAAAGAACATAGGGCTGTGGAGTCAGACACCAGTTGGGCTTTAGTCCTGGTGATCATTTCACCTCTTAAGCCTCAGTGTCCTCATCTGTAAAGTAGAACTAATGTTACCCGCTGCAGGGGACTGCTGTGTGGAGTCAGTGAGTGGCAGGGATCATTGTTCAGGGACATGAGGAAGGTAGGAAGTAGATGGTAAAGGCCATTCCTGGACACGAAATATAGAGAGACCACCCAAATGAGAACAATAGAGGTTATTTATCCTGTGCTTGCTGTAGCCAGGGAGTCATGCACCATCATTTGGGTTCAGCAGATTCACAAAGGCAGGCAGAGGAGTGGAAAGTTTTGTAATGGAGGAAAGGGAAGCTTTCAACGTTCTCTGATTGGAGGTTGTTGGCAAACAGAAGCTGGAGGAATCTAACTAGAAGCAGGACGTTTAACATGATTGGTTTGGGGAGAGCACTTGGCTTTCTCTGGTTGGTCCTGAGTTGGAAACTAGGTCAAAACAAACAAGGAAGTTGGCAGTCACCGATCACATCTTACCATTCTGGGCTAAGTGCCACAGAGGTTGTGCTTTGGCTTCCTAGACTGATTGCTGCAGGGGTCATGGGTCAGAATTCTATTATCATATATGGTTTTATCTTTATCTGTTTGAATATTCAGGCTCTCACTGAGCATTTACCACGCAATACTTCAGCAGAAATTTATTGAGGGCCTTCTCTGTGTTCTAAGGACACAGCTATGAGCAGAGCAGAGCAGATTTCCTGCCCTCGTGGAACTGCCCACATTTCACCATCATTGGGATTAGTGGCATCCCTCCATGGCCCTGGGGAGCCACCCTCTTTCTGTGTCCATGTGCAATTTAGTCCTTCATGGCTATGGGTGCTGCTAACAGTGGAGGCTCTGTTTATTCAAATTTCATATTTCTTGGGATTTCAATGATTCTTCTGGTGGTCCAGAAGCCCCATGTTAGGCCCAGGGCCAAGCTTCAGTCAAGAGCAGAGTCTTTCCTTCCCACCCACCTAACATCAACCCTCCCTGGATGGGATTCCCACTGCCCAGCCTGTTGTGTCGTGCAGGCCCCTACCATTCTGTTGTCCTCACAGCCACTTGCCTTCCCTCCCACTGATGCTGGTGCCCTTGGCAAAGAATGTCAGTGTGGCTATAGCCATAAGAAGTTTGGTTCCTGCAGGTCCCTGGAGCCTCTCTCTACTTCTATGAGTCTCATATAAGTGAGACTGTGCAGTATTTCTCTTTCTGTATCCAGCTTATTTCACTTAGCACAATGTCCTCCAGGTTCATCCATGTTATTGCAAATAAATGAACTTTCCTCTTTTTTTAGGTGAAATACTATTTCATTGTTTATATATACTACACTTTCTTTATCCTTTCATTTGATAATGGACTGTGATTTTTCTTAATGAAACACTGACCCATGCATCCACAAAAGCATCCCCTTCTATTACTCTCTGGGCTGCCAAGAATCATCTCAAGTTAAACAGCATGACCTTTTAAGATCTAAAGCTTTCGGGCCAGGCACAGGGGCTCATGCCTGTAATCCCAGTACTTTGGGAGGCCAGGGTGGGCAGATCACGAGGTCAGGAGTTTGAGACCAGCCTGGCCAATATGGTGAAACCCTGTCTCTACTAAAAATACAAAAATTAGTGGGGCGTGGTGGCTGGCGCCTGTAGTCCCAGCTACTCAGGAGGCTGAGGCAGAAGCATCTCTTGAACCCAGGAGGCGGAGGTTGCAGTGAGTCGAGATTGCACCACTGCACTCCAGCCTGGACAACAGAGTTAGACTCTGTCTCAAAAAAGAAAAAAAAAAATCTAAAGCTTTCATCTTTTCTGCTTTCGAATTTCTCCAAATAGCTCCAGAAATTGCACCAGCAGGATCCCGGAAATAAAACTTTAGGTGTCTCTTACTGAGAGAAAGGACTCACACACCTTCTGTTTCCAGAGGCGACAGACTTCTTCCTGTGCAGATCTCCACTTGAGTTGACTAGAGGAACGGGCAAGGTGAATACCCCAGAATCAGACCAACCTCATGTGGGGGCCTGCACTGTCACATCCCTGTGAGTGACCTTGAAATAGTAACCTCGGTGAGCCTTAAAACCCTCGTCTGTGATGGAGATTATTACAGTATATATTATCCAGGGTCGATGCAGTATCCAGATTAAATAATATAAGGGATGTGCCTTATTCTATTTTCTGTTGCTTATAACAGAATATCTGAAATTAGGTAATTTGTTTTAAAAAGGAATTTATTTCTGACAGTTATGAAGACCAAGAAGTCCAAGGTTGACGACCTGTATCTGGTGAGGACCTTTTGCTGCTAGTTCTCTGCAGAGTTCTGAGATGGTGCAGGACATCATATGGCAAGGGGGCCGAGTGTGCTACCTCAAGTCTCTCTTCCTCTTCTTACAGAGCCCTCAGTCTTGTTCTCGATATAACTCATTCATCCATTAACAGGCTAATCCATCCATGAGGGCAGAGCCCTCGTGACACAGTCACCTCTTAAAGGCCCCACCTCTCAATATTGTCGCATTAGGAATTGCATTTCAACATAAATTTTGGAGACAGATATTCAAACCATAGCAACACATACAACTCCTAGCACATCTTGTAGATTTTTTTACAAATGTTGTATTAAATCGAGGGAGGAAAAAAAAAAAAAAAAACCTCTTTGAATAATGTTTGCCCTGCAATAGATGCTAAACTAACCTTTCAAGCAATGTTATCTGAGAGGCTTGATAACTTACGGAGACGTTCATTTTTGTTCCTATATGTCTCCTCCAGGAACTGCCTTTTGGGAGTTGTTTTCCAGAAAAAGAGCTCATTAATAGGTTATACTGGAGGACGAGAGAGAGGCCAATGCCTCTGAAGGCACTGCAGGTGATGAGGAGGGGTCCTTTGTAGACTCAGCAGGTCAAGATGGGCAGTACAGGATGTTAGCAGCACCCCAGGAGGGGGCAGGATCTCCAAGAGCAGCGGTATTCTGGATTGATATGTGACCCAACAATGACTGAGGTGAAATTTCCCACCAACCATGTGAATGGAGGTTTTAAGACAGATTGCATTTAGCTTAAAGATAATTCAAAATGTGAGTTTTTATTGCTGACTTTGTGGAATAGAGTGACAATGGTGGTGGTGGTAACAATAAAAAGCTATTCTGTGCCATTTTCAGGAAAAGCCACAAAAGATGTTTAAAAAGAGTCAGAAAAGCTGGGTCCTGTGAGAGGGTAGGAGGAGGGCCCATGTGATAAAAGGAAGAAAGAAGGATAGCGTAAATTAAGAAATTGCATCTCCAGAACCTTGCCTGTGATAGTGTCCTGCTGACTGGAATACTGTTTGGGTCAGACATTGTTTTTTATGAACAAGCAAAATAATACAAACACTTACATTAGCCAAAGGTGATTTATCATAAGGCAGGAACTGCACTGGACACGTCCACCCCCTCCTGTGTGGGACTCTCTCTCGGGACCACGGGATCTCTCGTTTTGCTTTTCTCTTCACTTTCATTCTACAGCTTTCTCTGCAAACCTGCAGTCTCTGTTTACCCCTCAGTACTGAAGGTCCTAAAGAGCTGCCTCTCCCTAGAGGCCTCGGCCCCAAGTCCACGTGACCTCGAGGGTCCAGCACTAGCTCCTCTCTGTCCCAAAAGCCCAATTTCAAATTCGCAGGAAAGTGAATCTGATTGGCTAGATTCAGCCAATGGAGTGTGTCTCCTGGGTCAGCTGTCCACCTTGGTCCAATCAGCTATGGCCAGCGAGAGGCAGGGCCCTGCACTGTGAAACGTGGCTAGAAAGGACCATTGTATAGAGGAAGCGGCTTTCAGCTGTGCTGAGCAGGCATCTGTCCCGGGCATCTGTGTCACCTGCCTCTCCTACCTTTCACCCGGTGAGCACCCACACAACTTTTAAGCCTCCTTAGGACCAGTCGGGGAATCAGCTCCTCCCTGCTGAGGGCTCCCTTCTGATAGATAGAGTTCTATTACAACTGCACACCTCATTGCAATTTTTTGTTTACATGACTATTTGGTTTTGTTTTTAATTTGTTTTTAGTTTTGTTTCGTTTTTTGTTTTTTTTGTTTTTTTTTTTTTTTTTGAGAAGGAGTCTCGCTCTGTCGCCCAGGCTGGAGTGCAGTGGCACAATCTCAGCTCACTGCAACCTCCGCCTCTCGGGTTCAAGCAATTCTCCTGTCTCAGCCTCCTGAGTAGCTGGAATTACAGGCGCCTGCCACCATACCTGGCTAATTTTTGTATTTTTGGTAGAGACGGGGTTTCACCATGTTGGCCAGGCTGGTCTCAAACTCCTGGCCTCAGGTGATCCGCCCACCTCAGCCTCCCAAAGTGCTAGGATTACAGGTGTGTGCCACCGTGCCTGGCCTACATGACTATTTTTCGTGTATCTAAAGAGTCACACTCATCCCTAGAGTCTAGCCTAGGGCAAAGAAATGCTGACTGGCTGACTGAAGAAATGAATTGCTAGTCAGTTTTACATTCTTAGATTATATTTTAGCCCTCTAAGATTAGAGTCCTTTGAGGTACATATCGCTATTGCCCAGAAAGATGAAATGATTTATTTATGCCACATAGCCCATTAGAAATGGAATAAGGGTTTGAACACAGGTCTCATGACTCCAGATCCCTTAACACAACCATTAAGACCAGTCTTATTCTCTGGTGTTGATGTTTTCACAACCTCTTGGTTTTATCATCTCTAAGAGATTTATTTGAATAACACTATTTGCCTTTTTTGAGGCACTGTGGGAGAAATAATTAGTGCTTATCCACTGTCTGAAAATGGCAGGTTATAAAATGTAGCAATCTAGCTCAGTCTTCATTTTTAGATCTATTATAGAACATGAAACTCTACTCTGCAATCAGAGTAGAAACGCTTTTCTTTGTCTGTATACTTAAAAGTTTATTTGAGCCCTTGTTAAATTCCTTTTTTTAACAAGCATTTGCTAAGTGACTGCTCTGTGCCCTCCCCCGTGCAATAAGCTCGTGATACAAAGATGAATACAAAAGACAGACCGGGGTAGGGCCTGTTAGAACCTGAACTTTGGCTTCATGGAATTTATCACAATTTTAAATGATTAACTATTTATGTGATTGTCCTGTTAATGACTACCTCTCCCATCAGGCTGGACGTCCTGCGGAATGGAACCTGTCTATCTTTTGTTCACCGCTATCCTGGTGCCTGGAACAGTTCACCCTGCAGGAGCTCAGAGTTTGATGATAGAGATGCATCCATCCAGACCACTATAACACAGGGAGACCGCTGCTCCACCAGAGGGGGGTGTGTACAAGGGTTGTGGGTCCTCAGAGAAGGAGCCAACCCATTTCCTTGGAGGAGAAAAGTAACATGGGAAGGTTGCCCAGAGGAGGTAGATAATTGAATATGACCTTAAAGGAGGAAGGAGCACTTTGGTTTTTCTTTATTTTAGACAGCCATGCTCTGGTGTAACTCCCCTTCACTCCTACCTCCCGGCTACTTCATCCCAAGGCCTGACAGCTGGGGTCCCAGGGAGGCCTGATTCATGAACTAGGAGATGCTTGTCTTTTGTCCTTTATTTTATCTGGAATAAGGGGTCTTGAACACTTGGAACTCTTGTCTACAAGGATGCTCATACTGTTTATATTCATTTTGAATATTTTAGATCATCAATCTGCTACTCCCTCCTCTGTTCCTAAGAAACTCTGAACATCCTGTCTTTGCATGTATGACATATCGTAGATTCCTGAGAAGACCTCCTTTCCTCCACCAGACTGGGAGTCCCCCAAGGGCAGAGTTCATGAATCAGCCCTCTCGGTGACCCCGGATGCCAGGTCTTGGAAGGAAGTAGCCACTCTGTACATATTAAAGTATATTGAGAAATAAAGGAAACAGAGAAATTCTCCCATTGAGGCATCTTGTTGTTAAGATAACTTATATTCTGACTGCCAGGGTCCCTGAAAGGCAGTGTTTGTTTCCCAGAACAGTAATAGCCACGTTAACTCATGAGGATTATAATTCAGAGCAACTTTTGATAAAAGGAGATATTTACTTCGATATGAAGGTTCCAGCAAAACAAAGTGGGACCAATTAATGCGTGTGTATGGAGTCATATTTGTCTTAATAACCACAGCCCTTTCTCAGGGTGAAAGACGGCAGCTAAATGTCTTACTCTGGATGTCTTCAGTGTGTTTGGTCGCCATTTAAATCCGAGATAAATGCTTTGCATTCTGAAAGCATGTTTCAAAAAGCTCAACAGTTTTAACTGAGATGATTAAAATTCAATTGCAAATCATTATCCCTTCTATTACATTTTGCTCATTATTCAAAACGTGGACAATAGAACTCTAACCAGATTTGAGATTTTTCCTGTCTCATTGCCTGTATTCATTCATTCATTCACTCGCTCGCTCATTTACCCATTCTTCCTATCAAATGTTTCCTACGTGACAGACTTTTGTAAAGCAAAATCTTCCCCTCATATTCTACTGTCTCTAAATTACTCTCGCGAGCAAATTTGCAGACAGCATTGCCAGAAAACAGCTGACATTTGGAAGGTTATTTTGATAGACTAGTCACTATCACTGCTCCTGCAGACGTTTTTCTCCACTCAAGGCCGTTTAAAATGCCTGATTCCTGACTTTCAGGTTTTGGAATCAATAGCTATGAAATCTGATGAAGCCATAGTGAGCATTTAACAGTTTGTAACTCACTTCACCAGCTTGCTGCCCAGATGCATTTCTATGATTGTTTCAGTTGATTTTTCAAATCCCCTAGTTCTTCTCTTAATGCATAGTCCACTGTCTCTGTCTTAGATCTCCCTGCCACTCCCACACTGAAAACCCTATGGACGTATTAGGACATACACTCCTCCTCCTCTGGCTCTTTTGAAAGGCCAGATAGAACAATACATAAATAAAGCCAGAAACCGAGAGAACTGGAGAGTCTGACTAATCCAGTCATGACTACCACTGTAACACTCGTTACTTCCACCCAGCATCTCTACTAAGCTCTAGTCCCGGACAGCCTTACCACACAGTGTGGCCCACACACCAGCAGCATCAGCACTTCCGGACAGTTGTTGGTAAGGCAGAATCTCAGCTCCATCTCAGACCAGCTGGATAAGGACCCACACTGTAATGTGATCCCCAGGTGATTCACATTACAGCCTGAGTGGTGCTGATCTGAGATCCTTGTGTCCACTAGTGCATCATGACCTAGTGGCCCCAGCTCCCTGACAGTGTCCCAGTAGTGCCCACGTTGGTGTTTGACACGATTGCAGCTCCCTTCATGTTTGCTCACAAGCCCCGCCCTGTTTCTACTAGGCCAGAGCAACTGAGGCTGGTTGGGGCTTCCCAACAATAGCTGTGCACTGTGCTAGAAGCAGCCCAGCCTTCAGAGCCCTCCCCCTAACCCCCATTTTTGAGACAGGGTCTCACTCTGTTGTCCTGCTTGGAGTGTGGTGACATGATCATGGCACACTGCAGCCACAACCTCTCACACTCAAGCAGTCCTCTCACATCAGCCTCCCAGGTATCTGGGACTACAGGCATGCACCACCAGACCCAGCTAATTTTTACACTTTTTGTAGAGATAGGGTCTCTCTATGTTGCCCAGACTGGTCTCAAACTCCTAGACTCAAGTGATCCTCACCTCAGCCTCCCAAAGTGCTGGGATTACAAGTGTGAGCCACTGCGCCCAGCCCCTAAGACCCTTTAAGTTGAACTTGGGTCACTCATCTACCTAGAAATTCCCTTCCTCCCTTCCCGGTGAGTTGCACTCTTGGCTCCTGATGTCCCTTCCTGCCAGGGATCCCCAGTAGCATTAAGCCTCAAAAACAAAGCAGATTTCCAGTCTTTTCCTTGTAGGGAGTCCTTTGGCCCATGTGCATATTTAATGCTTCTTCCAGTGAACAGCCAAAGCAATTTTAAAAAACAAGAAAAATAAACATTGGAGGACTTACACTATCTGATTCCAGGGTTTAATACAATGCTTCAGGAATCGTGATAATGTCGTTATGACACAAGGACAAATACATCGACCAATGGAACAAAAAAGAGCATTCAGAAACAGACTAGCACCTATGTCCCATTGATTTCCGACAAAAGTGTAAACTTAGTTCAATAGGGGAAAGAAGAGTCTTTTGGGCAAATGATACTGAAACAACTGGACATCAATTTGGGGAAAACGCATTTAACCCTTATCTAACCCCATGCATAAAAATTATTTCAAAATAGATCATAGACCTAAATATAAGAGCTAAAACTACAAATTTACAACACTTATGAGAGAAAACCTAAAATCTTTGTGATACTGAGATGGCCAAAATTTCTTATATAGGATACAAAAAGGGTAAACTTTAAAAGAAAAAAATAATAAATTAGACTTTATAAACATTCAAAATCTTTGCTTTTCAAATGACATTGAGGAAAAGAAAAGAGTTCACCGACATAAAGAAAAATACATATATCTGATAAATTACATATCTAACATATATAAAGTACTCCTCTATAATTATAAAATAAATAGTCTAGTAAAAACAGTGAAAAGATTTAACCAGACACTTCACAGTAGAAGACATATGAAAATGCAATAAACATCTTACACTAGTCAAAATGGCTGTTGTTAAAAAGTCAAGAAATAATAGATGTTAGTGAAGATACAAAGAAAAGAGAAGTCTTATACACTGTTGGTGAGAATGTAAATTAGTACAACCTTTATGGAAAACTATGGAGATTTATCAAATAGCTAAATATAGAACTACCAGTGGTACAGCAATCCCACTTCCGGATGTCTACCAGAAGGATGTCTAACAGAAGGATGTCTACCAGAGGAACACAAATTACTATATCAAAAAGATACTTTCACTCGTATGTTTATAGCAGCACTATTTACAATAGTAAAGATATGGAATCAGCCTGTGTCTGTCCACAAATTGGATAAAGAAAATGTGGTATGTGCACACACTGAAATACTATTCAGCTATAAAAATATATGAAGTCGTGTCTTTTGCAGTAACATGGATGGAACTAGAGGCCATTACTCTAAGTGAAGCAACTCAGAAACAGAAAGTGAAATATTGTATGTTCTCACTTCTAAGTGGCAGCTAAATAATGTGTACACATGGATATAGAGTGTAGAATGACAGACAATGGAGACTGGGAAAGGTGAAAGGGTGGAAGGGGGTTGGGTGATGAGAAATTACTTAATGGGTATAATGTCATTATTTGAGTGATGGATACACTAAGAGCCCATACTTCATCACTAGTTGATATATCTATATAACAAAATTGCACTTGCACCCCTTAAATTTATACAAGTTAAAAAAATGTGAGAAGATAGTCAAAATCTTTTGTCAAAGGATAATGAAAACAAAAATTACAATGAGACACTACTACACACCTACTAGAATGGTTAAATTTTTAAAAATTGGTCATATCAAATGTTAATGAAGATGAGTATGGACAACCACTTTGTTTAAAAGCCTGGCAGTTTATCGTTTTTAGAAATTCCCCATATACCTTCCATATATTCCAGTCATTTTACTCTTGGATATTTTCCCCAAATGGAATTAAAACATATATCTACACAAAAATGTCCATATGAAAGTTCGTGGAAAATTTATTCATAATAAAAAATTGTGTATATTTATACAGTGAAATAGTACCCTATTAGAATGAATAAACTACTGATACCTACAATACGGTTCAACTTAAAATCACTATGCTAAGCAAAATAGGCCAAACACATAATAGTATGTATTACATAATTTCACCCCTGTGATATTCTAGGAAAACAATTCTCTTCTGTAGTGACAGAGAGTAAACAACTAAGCAACTGCTGCCTGAGGCCCAAGGTAGGCATGAGGATTTACTGCCAAGGGGCATGAGAGATCTTCTAGGGAAGATAAAAATTGTTCTATAGTTTAATTACATTGCTTACAAACATGTATATATTTGTCAAAACTCACAAAATTATGCACTTACAAGGGTGAATTCAATGTATGTAAATTATTTCTTAATAAATTTGTTTAATCATAACACGGGACGAGGGAGAACTAGATTGGAATATAGATAAAACAAAGTTGACCATGAGTTGGTCATTTTTGAACCTGGGTAATAAGTACATAAGGATACATTATGCTACTTTCTATACCTTGCGTAAGTTTGAAATTTTCTATTAAAAACAAGTGGAAAATGGGGGATTCTAGGAAATGGTGGAGTAGGAAGCACCAGGAATCTGTCTCCCCAGGACAACAATCACACTGGCGAATCTATCTGATAGAACTATTTGGGAACTCTGGAGTGTACTGCAGGCTTGCATCTTTCAGGAAAAGGCCTAGATGATAAACAGGAGCAAACTTCAGTTTTAGCTCTTAGCTCAGCAGCAGCTACACATGCCATACCCCCAACCCCATGGCAGACAGCTGTGCATTTGTTCCTAGAGGACCCTGCACACAGCCCATGGGAGCCAGTGTGGGAAAGAAGGAACCTATTCTCCAACTCCTAGGGACCAATGTTCTGATCGCTGATTCCTGCTCCTGGTCACAGAGATGGGTAGTCATTGTGGTACTCCTTTCCAGTTTTTACAAGCCCTTCCCCTGTGCTGAAGCAGCTCCAGGGGATATAAAAGGTAAGTGACTTTCTCCCATCTTCATTTTTCTCTTTTGAGAGCTGGTCATTAAAGACTAGGACATTCAAAAGCAACTGCATATAAGAGGAAATTAGAAAGTAAGTATGCAAACCCACAGGATAGCACACACTCAGAAAATCCCTGAGAAGACTTTAAGTTTACACCGGATGCTGATCCTCAACATGGAGACAGTTTACAATAATCAAAAGAACAAAACAATAAAAATTCAGCAAACTCAGGAGAATAGGAGGAATCTGCTTTCCAGAGTTACCACATTACTAGGTTTAAATGTCTAGTTTCCTTTTTTGTTGTTGTTGTTTTTTGTTTGTTTGTTTGTTTTTGAGATGGAGTCTCACACTGTCGCCCAGGCTGGAGTGCAGTGGCCCAATCTCAGCTCACTGCAAGCTCCGCCTCCTGGGTTCACGCCATTCTCCTGCCTCAGCCTCCCAAGTAGCTGGGACTACAAGCACCTGCCACCACGCCCAGCTAATTTTGTTTTGTGTTTTTAGTAGAGATAGGGTTTCACCATGTTAGCCAGGATGGTCTTGATCTCCTGACCTCATGATCCGCCCACCTTGGCCTCCCAAAGTGCTGGGATTACAGGCATGAGCCGCCACACCTGGCCTCAAATGTCTAGTTTTCAACAAAACATCACAAGCCTTACAAAGAAACAGCGAAGAATAGCCTATTCAAAACCCAATAAATAAACGAGCAGAAACTGTTCCTGGGAAAAATCAGATAGCAGACTTACTAAACAAAGACTTTAAAACAATTATCTTAAAGAAGCTCAAACAACTAAAAGAAGATGTGAAGAAAGTCAAGAAAATGACATATGAACATTATGAAAATAATAATAAAGGCCTAGAAAACCTAAAAAGAAACCAAAAAGAAATTCTAGAGCTGAAAAGTATAATAACTGAAATCAAAACTTTTACTAAAGAGATTAAAAGGCAGATCTGAGCAGGGAGAAGAATCAGTGAACTTGAAGGTAAGATAACAAACTATTGAGATGAAGAACAGAAACAAAAAGCTTGAAAAAAAGTAGACAGAGTCTAAGGATGGGACACCATCAAGTGGACCAATATATGCATTGTGGGAGTTCCAGAAGAAGAAGACAGAAACAGAGAGGAAGGGAAATTATTTGAAGAAATAATAGTCAAAATATTCCAAATATGATGAAAGATATAAATGTGAATATTCAAGAATCTAAAAGAACTCAAGTAGGTCTCAAAGAGACCAACACCAAAACACATTATAATCAGATTTTTGAAAGACAAAGAGAGAATATTAAAAGCAGCAAGAAAGAAGTGACTTGTTACATATGAGGGATCCTCAGTAAGATTAGCTGCAGATTTCTTATTAGAAACTAAAGGTCAGAAGGCAGTGGCTGATACGGTGAAAGTACTAAAAGATTTTTTAAAATTTCATTCAAGAATCCTATATCTGGCAAAACTGTCCTTCAAAAGTGAAGGAGAAATGAAGACATTTCCATATTTTTAAAATAATAGAACTGACCTGTAAGAAACCTTAAAGGGAGTTTTGCAGGTTGAAATGAAAGGACAGGCTGGGCATGGTGGCTCATGCCTGTAATCCTGGCACTTTGGGAGGCCTAGGTGGGTGGATAACTTGAGGTCAGGAGTTCGAGACCAGCCTGGCCAATGTGCTGAAACACTATCTCTACTGAAAATACAAAAATTAGCCAGGCATGGTGGTGTGCACCTGTAATCCCAGCTACTCAAGAGGCTGAGGCAAGAGAATCGCTTGAACCTGGTAAGTGGAGGTTGTAGTGAGCTGAGATCATGCCACTGTACTCCAGCCTGGGTGGCAGAGAAAGGAAAGAGAGAAAGAGAGAGAGAAAGAGAGAAAGAAAGAGAGAGAGAGAGAGAGAAAGAAAAAAAAGAAAGAAAGAAAGAAAGGAAGGAAGGAAGGAAGGAAGGAAGGAAGGAAGGAAGGAAGGAAGGAAGGAAGGAAGGATGGAAGGAAGGAAGGAAGGAAGGAAGGGAGGGAGGGAGGGAAGGAGGGAGGGAGGGAGGGGAGGGATGGGAGGGAGGGAGGGAGGGGAGGGATGGGAGGGAGGGAGGGAAGGGGAAGAAAGGAAGAAGGGAAGAAAGAAAGAGAAGGAAAAGAAGGAAGGGAAGGAAGGAAGGAAGGAAGGCAGGAAGGAAGGAAGAGAAAGAAAGGCAAAGCATAGTAACTTGAAGCTTGAAGCTGTACAAAGAAATAAATATTTCACTAATAATAAATACATGGGTAACTATGAAAGTTACTATTGTTGTAACAAAGGTTTGTAACTTTCCTTTTTGTTTCCTAGGTGATTCAAGACTAATATATTTTAATAAATAATTGTGGCTCACACCTGTAATCCCAGCACTTCAGGAGGCTGAGGTGGGCAGATCACTTGAAGTCAGGAGTTCAAGACTGGCCTGGCCAACATGGTGAAGCCCCATCTCTACTAAAATTACAAAAATTAGCCAGGCATGGTGGCATGCACTTGTAATGCCAGCTACTCGGGAGGCTGAGGCAGGAGAATTGCTTGAACCCAGAAGGCGGAGGTTGCAGTGAGCTGAAATCATGCCACAGCACTCCAGCCTGGACAACAGAGAAAGACTCTGTCTCAAAAATAAGTAAATAAATAAACATTACTCTAAAAGCTAGTATTATTGAAACTTTGACTTGTAACTCCACATTGTTTTCCATTTGATTTACGAGACTTTAAAAAAAAAACAAAACTATTAGTTTATATTTTTAGACATACAATGTACCAGGATGAAGTTTTATGACATAAGTAACTGAAAGGGGTACTGAAGAATTGTAAATGAGCAGATTTTGTACGTTACTGAGATTAATCTGGTATAAATTCAAATTTAGTGTTATAACTTTAAGATGTTAAATGTAATCCTCTTAGTAACTATAAAGACAATAGCTGTATAATATACGCAAAGGAAATGAGAAGGGAATCCAACCATGTTACTACAGAAAAATCAACTAAACACAAAGAAAGTCAGTAAGGAAGAAATGAGGGACAAAAAAAAAGCTATGAAGACATACAGAAAAAAATGGCTACGTTAACTCCCTCCCTATTTATAATTATTTTAAATATCAGTAAATTAAACTCCTCAATCAAAAAACATACTATTCCAGAAAACTCAAAAGGAGGGAACACTTCCACATGTATTCGATAACACCAGCATTACTTTGATCCAAAGCCAGGCAAAGACACTACTAGAAAATAAAACTGTAGACCAATAACACTTGTGAACAATGAAACAAAAATCCTCAACAAAATACCTGCAAACAGAATTCAACAGTACAAGGATTATATACCTTGACCAAGTGGGTTTTATTCCTGGAATGCAAGGATAATTCAATACACAAAAATGAATCAATATAATACAGCACATTCACATAATAATAGGGAAAAGCACATGATCATCTCAATTGATGCAGAAAAAATATTTGACAAAATTTAACACCATTTTATGATCAAAAACACTCAATAAACTAGGGATAAAAGGAAACTACCCCAAAACAATAAAAGCTTTGTAGGAAAAATCCAGAGTGAACATCATATCCAATGGTGAAAGACTGAAAGTTTCTCCTCTGAGATCAGAAAGAAGGCAAGGACCTCAAATAGCCAAAACAGACTTGAAAAAGAAGAGCAAAGTTGGAAGACACACATTTCCTGATTTAAAAACTTACTACAAAGCTACAATAATCAAAACAGTGTGATACTAGCATTAAGACAGACATAAAAACCAACTGAACAGAACAGACAGCCCAGATATAAACCCTCACATTAAGGTGTAATCATTTTCAACAAGAGTGCGAAGCCTATTCAATAGAGAAAGGACACTCTTTTCAACAAATGCTGCTGGGAAAACCAGCTATTTACATGGAAAAGAATGAAGTTAGACCCTTATCTAACACCATATACAAAAATTAAGTCAAAATGAACCAAAGACCTAAACAAAAAATGCTAAACTATAAAACTCTTAGAAGAAAACACAGAGCAGAACTTCATGACACTGGTTTTGGCATTTTTTTGGATATGACATCAAAGGCATAGGCAAGAAAATTTAAAAATAGACAAATTAAGCTTCATCGAAATTAAAAACTTGTGTTTGTTAAAGAACACTATCAACAGAGTGAAAAGGCAATCTATTGAATGGAGGAAAATATTTGAAAATAATAGATCTTATATGAGATTAATATTCAGAATATATAAAGAACTCCCAAAACTCAAAACAAAAAAACTCAAAAGTGTGCCAAAGACTTGAATAGACATATCTCCTAAGAAGATATACAAATGTCCAACAAGCACATGAAAAGATTCTCATTATCACTAATGAAGAAAATGGAAATCAAAACCACAATGAGATACCACCCCCATACCCATTAGGATGGCTACTACCAAAACAAAACAAGCATAACAGAAAATAACCAATGTTGGCAAGGACATGAAGAAATTAGAACCCTTGAGCATGGTTGGTGGAGATGTAAAATGGTAAAATCACTGTGGAGAACAGTATAGCAATTCCTTAAGAAATTAAAAATAGAATTACTGTATGATGCAGAAATTATACTTCTGGGGATATACCCAAAAGAAGTGAAAGCAGGGTCTGGAGGAGCTATCTGTACATCCTTGTTAGCAGCAGCATCATTCACAACAGCCAAGAGGTGGAAGCAACCCAGGTATCCGTTGATAGATGAATGGATTTTTAAAAATCTGGTCTGCATATACGATGGAATATTTTCTGACTTAAATAGGAAGGAAATTCTGTGGTACACTACAGAATGAAGGAACCTTGTGGACATGATGCTCAGTTAAATAAGCCAGTCACAAAAAAAGACAAATAGTGTGGATTTCACTTAGAAGAGGTACCTAGAGTTGTCAAAATCATAAAGCTAGAAAGTATAGTAGTGGTGGTTTCCAGGGACTAGGGAGAGGGATAAATGGGAAGTTACTTTTTAATGAGTTCAGAATTTCAGATTGAGATGATGACAAAGTTCTGGAGATGGATAATAGTGATGGCTTGTGAATGTACTTGATGCTACTAATGGTACACTTAAAAATGAATAAAATAGTAAATTTTATTTCATGTGCTTTTTGCCATAGTTTTTTAAAACTTTCATCAAAAAACAGAGTTAAAAAACAGCAGCAACACTGTACAGTGCTAATCCAGCCCATGTGCTTCCATGTTGCTGCCTTTAGTTTGGCACTTGCAAGTGAGAAAGAGAACTGGGGGAAGGGGGAGAGAAAGGTTGTGGTGGAGGGGGCAGAATAGTTCCCATTCACCAGAGGCATGCCTTGATACCTTGTGCCAACTGAGTTTAACACTTTATCTTACTTTCATTCAGTCTCCTCTATGAGTTATTCTCATTCCTATTTTACAAAGGGGGAAATTGAGTTTTACAAATTTTAAGTAATTCACCTAAGGTCACACAACTCGTGTCAGAGTAGAGATCTGATCACGAGTGAGCCTGGTTGTCCTGTATCTCGGTGCCTGGGAGGGGGCTGGCTTAGCAGAGGGACATCCTGCATAGCTCCAGCTCAAAGTGATCAATAACCTGTATGGTGGGCAGGAAGAATAATGTCACAAAACACAGGAAGGAAGGGCCAGGAAGCACTAAAGCAGGATCTATCAAAAAAGGACTTTGAGTCTAAAATTCTATGACTCTCCTTGTTTTCTGAGCAGGATAGACTAAAAGGCACAATTCCATGCTTTGTCTTCTACTCATGAATTGATGCTGTCAGTCATTTATACATTTGATTATTTATTCTTCTTTCAAACATTTATTTACCTGCTTGTTATGCTTCAAACCCATTCAACAAACACCCACACAGATCTGCCCCATGGTCAAGCACTAGGAATACAAAAATAAAAATGGATCGGCCTGGCTGCTAGCTTGGTCCAAGCCACCTTTATCTCTTGTTCCCACTGGTTCTGGATCCCATAGGGATGTGTAGGCCCCATCTCTCCAGAGCCACCCACTGGGATTGTAAGGAAATAAAGGGAGATTATTTGTATTAATTATTATTAAGATAGTTGTCACTTATAACTAATTCAAAACAACCCTTTGCACCCCTATCAACTACATAATTTTATCCCCAAAATAACCTTTTGAAAGCCCATGTAATAGGGTTTTAACTGCATTTTATAGAGAAGTAAACTGGGAGTGCAAGAGACAGACAGGCCATGGCAACACAGTATGACTCTGACTGTGAAGGGATGTAGGGACAGGAAGCCATAGCCCAAAAGAAGAGCAGGAGATGGCTCCAGAGGGCCAGGGGAAATGGCAGGAAGAAAAGTGGAGACTGTCAGAGCCCCAAGGTGAAAAGACACTCCAGGCAGAGAGTACAGCATGTGCAAAGGCATGGGGGCCTGAGGGAGCATGCCCAGCCCATTTGAGAACTTGTCAGTGGTTAGGTGTGATAAAAGCCGAAGGGGTGTGTAAAGGAGAGAGGGTGCAGTGAACTGGAAGCTGGAGAACCACTTCTGAAATGACTTGCTAAGAGTTTCCATTTTCCTACATCAGGGACAAATCTCCAGAGGACTTCAAGCAAGGGAGGGATGAAATCAGACGTGAAACAGAGGAGGGTAGTACCTTTGCAGCCTTTCAGTCATTTCCCATGGAAAACCCCATCTGGGCTTGTAGTAGAATTCTTCATAGGGTCCGCCTCTTCTCTGGATGCTCCAGAGGTCTGCAGGGAGGCATCAGAAAACTCATCGGCACCCTCAGCAAGTGGCCCAATAATCTGCTTTTTTCCTGGAAATAAGGTCTACTGTGAACATTAGCAGCAGACACCATGACCTTGGAGAAGTTGATTTGGGAAACTGTCTACCCAAGGGGAATATTATTGCTTTCCTTGAGATAGAGAAAGAGAGTGAATGTGTACCTTCTTGTAAGTTTTTCTCATGGTTTTTTTTTTCTAGACTATAATTCTAATATATAGCAAACTGGTGGCTAAAAGAACAAATTGTTCCAAAATCATGATGCAGAAAAATAGCTCTTGAATAAGGCATTTCAAGCATACTGTGTCTGAAACTCAACTTTTGATTTTCTCACCAGAAACACTGCTCCTTTGGTCTTTTCCAGCTCAGTAAATGATTCCAGAAACATTGGAGTCATTCTCTAGTCCTCTTTTTCCCCCGCATCCGACATTCAGTCCATTAGCAAGTGCTATCAGTCAACTGTACCTTCCAAATATAAGCAGAATCTGACCTTTCCTCCACCTCCTCTGCTACTTCAATTGTCTAAGCCATTCTCATCCCTTCCTTGAAAAAGTAATACCCCACCCCACTGGTCTTCATGCCCTACTGCAGACCATTCTGCACACAGTCACCAAAGAGGCAGTTTGAAAAATACAAAACAGATGTGTTGCTATGTCACTTTCATCTACTTACAGGGAATAAGGTCCAAGCTCAACACGGCAGCACACAAGTTCTACAAGATATGGCCCCTATCTACTCCTCCAGATTAATCTCTTGCCACACTCCCCAGCTCTTACAGTCAGCCTTGCTGGCCTCCTGGCTCTTCCTCACACATAGAAACCTGCTACTCTGTCCAGAAAGTTTTCTTCTAGAGCTTCCTTGGGCTCATTCCTTTGATTCCTTCAGGTTCCAGTGTTAGCTTCTTGAAGACCGGTCTTCTCTAAGCACACTTTTTCAAATAATACCCACTGCTTTCCATCATTCTATTGCTTTACTCTCTGTCTTCATTGCATCTGTCTCTATCTGAAATTATCTACTTGTCTATTGGCTGGCGTGTGTCCTCCACTAGAAGGTCAGACCTATAAGGGCAGAGATTCTGACTATCTTGGTAATTGATGTCTAGAACATTGCTGTGCACACAGGAAGTAGTGATACATTATTTTAAATGAACAAATGAATGTTTCATGTTCCTCCCCAATTCTCAGTCCTACTCCTCAGAGGAAACAAATTTTAATTATTTCAGTTATGTTTTGGTATTTGCCTCCATATTCCAATGATAAGTTTACACTTCCATTTTATTGTTATCTACTTATTTAATTGACAAATAAAATTGTATGTATAACGTACAACACGATGTTTTGATACATGCACACATTGTGGAATGGCTAAATCAGGCTAATTAACATATTTATTACCTCACATTCTTATCATTTTTTTGTGGTGAGAACATTTGAAATTTACTGTCTTAGCAATTTTCAGGTATACAATACCTTATTCTTAACTATAGTCACCATGTTGTAAAATAGATCTCCTGAACTTATTCCTCCTGTCTACTTGAAATTTTTTATTCTTTGACCAACAACTTCCCGATACTCACAATGCATGTGTTACAGACATTAATTATTTACCATTCGATATGCTAAATGAAGGTTAGCTCATTGGCACCTTCCACCTCCACCTTACTTTTCCTCATCATCTCAGAATACTTGTGTCACTATCTTTTGATGAGTAAATAACATTATTATGACTATTACATTTACCTGATGAGCCAAGTGGTGTGCTATGGTTTTACTTTCTTTCTTGTACAACTTTATGGTGTCTCTAGTTTCTATCATTATTCTATGCTTGCAATTTCTTGTAAGAGGTCTAAATTTTTTAAAGCACCATCCAATTAGGTATTCTAATAAGCCCCCTTTTCTTCAAGGATCCCACCCCTCTGGGAAGCAGAAAGAGTTCCCAATTTCTGCTTCCCTCTAGCCTGGTCCTTTTCTAGCCTTAGATGCAGATGACACCCTGGGACTTCCTATAATTGCCTTCCAGGGTTGTACCCATTGTTTTCTAAATCCCATGTCTTCCTTATTTTGTGTCTGTTCCCTGTGGTTCTGAATCCAATGGGCTCTGAAGGGGTTCACATCTCTCTACCGAAACCTGTGGAAAATATTGGTGTGTTGGAAACTTAATTTCTATTCATTATAATAATGCCTTTCACTTTTAACTAATTCAAAATAACCTTGTGAAGTAGATTCTTAGCCCCATTGTATAAAGAAGTAAACTGAGTTGCAAAGTAGTTAAGGAACTTGCCCCATGTCACACATCTAGGAAGTAGCAAAGCTGGGATTTGACTAGCCCAGGACTACCTAGCCCCAAAGTTTGAGGAACTGCCATCTACTGAGATCTTACCACACACCGGGCACTGTGCTGAGCTCCTCACATTACATGTCATCCTCACCATATCCATCCAGAAGGTGTTGACATGAAAGCTGTTGTCAAATATTGAAGGGCTGTCACAGAAAATATAAAATTAAACTTACTAAGAAAACTACAGAGAGCATAAGTTGGATCAGTAAGAATAAGTTATAAGGAGATAAATGTTGGCTCCAAATAAGGAGACAGTTTCTAACCATCTGAGCTGTCCTAGAATGGATTGAGTCACTTTGAAAGATAGTCAACTCTCCAACCCTAGAGATACATGAGAGGAATCTATCTGTTTAAAGAGACTGCAAATCTTTGTTTTGTGAGCCGGTGAGCTAGGGAGGAGAAAAGAAGTAACAGATTGCTATGGTTTTAATGATTTTGCCCTCCAAAATTTATGTTGAAACTTAATCTCCAATGCAACAGCATTGGGAGGTGTGGCCTTTAGGAGGTGATGGAGTCAGGAAGGCAAAGAACCCTCATGAATGAGATTGGGCACCGCAATGAAAGGGCTTGATGGAGTTTGCCGTTTTCACCCCTTCTGTCTCTTCTGCCTTGTGAGGACACAGCGTTCCTCCCTCCGGAGAATGCAGCATCAAGGGGCCATCTTGGAAGCAGAGAGCAGCCCTCACCAGATGACTGAACCTGACAGCAACTTGATTATGGACTTCCCAGACTCCAGAACTGTGAGAAATAAATCTCTGTTATTTATAAATTACCCAGTCTGTGGTATTTTGTTATAGCTGCACAAATGAACTAAGACACAGACTGAGCTCTTACTATAGTAAGAGCTATAGCCCAGGCACAGTGCTTTGTATACAGAATCTTATGGAAAAATGTAATGATTGTATTCTTATTTGAGCAGTGAGAAAACTAAGCTAAGAAAAATCAAATTATTAACCCAAGATCGCATAGGTAATGTTCCATTTCAAGTCCAAATCTGTCTGACCTCAAATCCCATGAGGTAACTCATGCTAGATATGCAATTTATAATCCTTTCAGCACCAAGATTTCCTCTGAGATTTCTCTCACAGACCTCTTTAAAAGATCCTGTCTCTCCAATTCACTGCTCTATTAAGCATTAGTTGCTAATCGAAGGCTTCTTTCCCTGTCAACCACAGGGAAGGAGCTGATAGAATTCCATGCCAAGGCAAGGGCAAACAAACCCTTCCAATAACCTCTTCAGACTTATAATTGACGTACATTAACTTTCAAAACAGCTCCCAAATCCTTGTAACTACTTTCCAGGATCCCTCCTGAATTAAGAACCCTAAAGTAAGAATAATTTATACAGTTTTAATTGATGTTATTGTTTAGGGAGAAGTATTATTTTTGGCTGAACATATTTTAGTTGTTCAGTGAGCTCCTTTTTTCCTTCCTCCCTTTTCCTTGATACAACTCAAGTCTTGAACTTCATTCAAGATCTAATTAAAAACTAATTTCCTCCTAGACATTTTCTGCCTTGGAATTTCCACAGCACGTGCATTCGAGCAATAATTTTGAACTACTCTCTAGTAACATTCCATGTCTTGCCTTCCCTTGTCTCTCTACAAAATTTTATCCTATAGGCTCCTGTGGAAAGGTTCCAAACCTCAAACTTGATACCATGTATTAATCAGGACCCTCTCAATTGCAAGTGATAGAAAACAACTCAACGTGGCTTAAGCAGGGAAGGCAATGTATCGACTTCAGTAACAGAATTGTCCATGTGTAGTGGGGCATCAGACATGTGGCATCAAGACTCGATTTCTCTCTGTCTGTCTGTCTGTCTCTCTCTCTCTCTCTCTCTCTCTCCCCCCCCACCCCCCACCCACCCAGTAGAACGACAAATGGCCCTGGCTCGCCTGGATAAGGAGATTCCTGAGCTGTGGGACTTTCAGTGCTAAAACTGAGGAAGTACAGGAAAACCAGAACAAGTCAATCACCCTACTCTCCACCTTTTGTTTGTCTTTTCCTCTGTGCTGGTTCCATCTCTAGCCAAATCCTATCTGTGTGGTCTGGTATTTCAAGGCTTATAGTATCCTTGCAACTCACAATTCCAGTGGGGAAAATAATTCTCTTTTACAATGGTGACAAAAAAAAAAAAAAAGTCTCAGAATTGTCTTACTGACCTGGCTTGGATCACAGGGCAATCCCTAAACTGATTCCCAGGGCTAGCTGAAATGCAAGATACTGATGGACCACATGTGGACCACATGCTCATCTCCAGGGCCAAGTTTTAGAACTAACCACAGCAAAATCAACAGACCTGAGGATGAAGAAGTGATGAGTCCTCAGAGGAAAATCAAGCTGCTAATATCAGAAGAAAAGAGAATAAATTACAGGCGAGCAAAAACAATGTCTACTATAAGAAGTGGTATGGCAGGCCAGTGGGTCTTGGTGTCACACAGACCTGAGTTGAAATCCCAAATCTATAATTTCTAGGCTGAGTGACCTCGCTGAACCATCACAGGATAATGAACAGGTCTTAGGGCTGTTGTGAGGATTAGAAGCTGAAGGTGTTGGAGGTAACCAACAAAGAGCAGGTGTTCAGTCAATGCTCTGCTCACCAAATTTTCCCAGAAATAAGCAGCTTTTACTAGCCATTCCCAGTGGCAGAACCTAAGACCATCTTTCATAATGTATAATTGAATAGGAAATACTTTCTCTGTCTTAAAGCAAGTGTGATTCTGAAGTTATTTTGAAAACATTAGTATTCAACACTTCTATTCACTCTGAGATCCTGGGGCTAAAATGAATAATCTCATTTTTAAAAGAAACAGGGATAGAATATGACAATGTCAATTTGCTGAAAGTGTTTTACTTTCCTCAAGATACTTAATCAGATCAGTCCTCTATAGATTCTGAACTGATTGGTTCTTTGCACAACGTTTTCGATCTCAAAATCTGAGAAAATTGCCTAGAGCTAGCTGCATGAACACTTTGTAAGAATATTTGTAAATAATAGAGATTAAATATCCAATTCTTTTTACAATCCACTTTGTACTTGGAGTTTAAGTTCTTACTGAGATATAAGAAATACTCGATCTGTCAAATCATAGAATTTTTAGAGGGTCCTTAGACATTCATCCTTCACTTTACAATTAAGAGAAACCAAGGCCATATTTAGCTACAAGTCCTTCAAATGCATCACAATAATTTACTCTCTAAGGCCTTCTCATGTGCTGTTTCTTCTGCTTCAGATGCTCATGGTTCCCTCTCCCCCATATCTCTATAATTCATTCTGCTTCTTCACAATTTAACTAAAGGCCGCCACCCCTGGGAATCTTTTCTTGACACCTGCCACCCCAAGATAGATAAGGTGGCCATTGTTGTGCACTCTGCATCGTGGTGGACAGTATCATTGATTTTCCTGCCTTCTTCTGCCAATCCTCCCCACCCACTGACCACCCCTGCCCCCTTGCTGAGTTCCTGGGGGGAAGAGCCAATGTCTTGCTGAATTCCTAGTAGGTAACATGGTGGTTAGGACACAACAAGCATCTTTGTTATCAAAAAAACCAATCTGCCAACCTGGCTGGATACATTTTGTAGGCTCATGGCAAATTTGAGTATTCCCATTGTGCAGGGTAAATTTGGATCAAACAGCAAGGAGGTAACTGGGCTCAGCTACAAAGGTTGGATATGGCATTTTGCATTTATCTAAGGTATACCGTCTGCCTCCTGGGTACACACCACAGGGCTTGGCAAAGGAGATTGAACACATCTATTACTTTCAAGGAATAGTCAGGTGGAGAGTGTAAGAGGAATGAGTAGTCAATAAGAAAAAGAAAAAGTGACAAGAAAAAGACAAAAAGGGTTCAGAGAAGGGCAGGTTGCTTTTGCTGGAGTATGGTTTCAACAGACAGTAGAGAAAGTGGGCACCTAGGTGGAGAGGACAGTGTCAGCAAAGGGCTGGAAAGAGAAGAGAGGTATCGGTGACCCTCCCCAAGAAGAAAGCAAAACAAGAGGATAGGACACGAACATGGGAGGCTTGTAAAGCGTGTGGTGTATAAAGTGAATCCAGAGGAGAAAAAAGGGGAAGACGGGGCTTACATCATAATACAAAGGCAGACCACGGGGTATCACTGTACAGACCAGGCCAATCATAGGCTCAGGTGGAATACCAATGACTGTGAAACTAAGTAACATTACATTCCACTGACCTTATGTATTCCTATTTATGCCTCTAGACCTTCTCCGTGAAACTAACTGGTTATGTGTCTGTCTCTATGGCACTGTGCGAGGCCACATGACATGCTGAAAAACCATGTGGTATAGGATGAGGCAGAAATCCATGTGCTACCACAAGTCAGCTGTGTGACCTTGGATATAGGAAGGACTCTCCCTGTCCTAATCCATGAGAGTGATGCTCATCTCACTGGATTATTCTGGAATGTAAATTAAATTGCACATTAGAGAATTCCTGGATTATGGCAGCTTGTGAAAGGCTGAGTTCACCCTTCCCCTGAGCATCTCCCCACAGTTTCCCAAGGCAGGACCCACATTCAAGTCACCTGTGCTTCCCCAGGGCCTATGCCAGCACCGAGTTCATAAGTCTTCATTGGATGTGTAGTTGAAGAAGTGACTGAATAAATTAATTAATTTGTTAACTAGGTTAGCTACTGGGTAAATGGAGAAATAGATAATGAATAAATTATTATGATAATTATGATAATTAATGAATAAATTATTCTCTCATGGTGAAGAAGAAAAATTGGGTAAGCAATGGAGCCTGAATGCGACACATGAAACATCTTGACATCAAAAAACTCCAAATCAATTTGAGCCCTCATCCAAATGGCCAAAGAAGTTGGTTGTGAAAACATGGTATAGACACAGAAATATCTTTGTTCTCAGTAATTACAGATGCCATCCATTGACCACCTGTGGGTATGCTGGGTGTAATGTAAGACATTTTGCCCACATTACCCTGTGCAACGATTTCTCAGAGTAAATGTTGTCTTTATTTTACAGGTGAGGAAAGTCCAAAAAGTCCAATCACTTGCTCAAGGAGGCAAGCAAGTGGTGGACCTAGGATTTGAACTCATATTTCAAGATGCCCTTTCTTTGCCATTTGGGACATATTAATTCTGGGTAATCTAGGCCTGTAGTTGATTGATTGATTGATTGATTGAGAGAGAGAGACAGATGGATAGATAGATAAATAGAGATTAGATAGATACATAGGGATTACATAGACAGAGATAGATACATAGATATAGTTAGATGGATAATTAGAGATACATAGATTAGAGAGAGAGACAGAGAGAGAGAGAGAGAGAGAGAGAGAGAGAGAGAGAGAGAGAGAGAGAGAGAGATAGATAAACACTAAGTGAAACCCTTGGGAAAGGTGCATTTCTCTTCTTGATCCTAGAATCCAGAGTCATGATCGATGGCAACTCAGCAGTGATACAGTGAACTACACCCCTCTTTTCTGCCCTTTGGGAAGTGGCGTTCTTCATTGAGGTTTTTCAATCTTACAACACAGCTGAGACTGGTGAACAGGCACTCTGGGCCTTTCTCCCTCTTTACCTGCCTTCTTGTTTCCTCTAGAGGGAAAGAAAGTGAGCAATCTGGACAGAAACAGGACCCTTTGTCCCTTCATCTGAGTGAAAGGCGAAACTCTGCTCATCCTCCTAGGAAGGAGGAAAGGTTAGGAATTGCCTTGTGTCTTGTGTTTGTTATAAGCATTAAATGTGGACTCCACACAGATGGCAGGATCCCTCATTGGTCTCTGAAGATTGTAATGAGCACACAGTTCGAGTCCAGCTGGCTTCGTCACTTATAAGCTCTGTAACCTTAGACCTTTTATTGTCTTTGGGCCTCATATTCCTAGTCTTGTAAAATACAAGTCATAATACCTGCCTCACTGGGCTGTCACAAGAATCAGGGGATAAACCAGGTAGGTAGAAGTACCCAACATATAGTGGAGGCACAGAGTCTATGGCCAGCAAAAGAGCGTGCCGTGGCCCCTGAGGCAGTGGGGACCGTGAGAGGGGTGAGAGCAATGAATGACGTGAGAGGAGGGTGTGAGATGCTCAGGGAAGCAGAATGCACGGAAGTTGGAGGTGGGCAATTTGAAGATGGGAAGACCTATTGGGGGCCATTTTCTTTGTCTTCCTGGTATAAGAAAGAAGCAGAAAGGCAGATTTGGGATGATCAGAGAAGTCAGACTTACCCCGACTCTTTTTCTGGCCTGCTGCTTGCTACACATTGAGGACAGGTTGAAGAAGGCTTAAAGAATAGCTTCACCCTGCACCACTGTGCATCTCTGGGAAAAACCACCTAACATGTCTCAGCTCAATTTACTCATCTGCAAATGGGTATGAAAACACCTACCTTGGAATGTAGTTAAAAGGACAAGAAACATTGTTCATAAAGCACTGAGCTACAAGCTCAGCAAGCCGTAGATACCCCATCTACAGAACAATTATTCACCAGCCAGGAGCATGCTAACAGCTAGCGAGAGAAGCATATGGACAAGTCAAAGTAGACAAATTTAATTGAATATGAATTGAATCACTTCCAGTTTTCCTCACTTGGGTAATAGCAATAAATATTCATATTTTTATAGAATCTTGCATTTTTCAAAGAACTTGTCTTGAGTTATCTGAGCAACAGCCCTTCAAAGTCACTGAGGTGAGCTTAGTTGGGACTTTCAGAAACAATTTTTAAGTAGCTTGAAATATTTCAATAGTTGTCCAGAAGGGCTCTAATAGGAGCTGTTCCTACTGTTCACAACAATAAAAATCTCCTACAATCCTAGAACAGCACCATGGTCTTTCAGACTTTCTGTGTTTGCACACACTATCTCTTCTCCTTGGAATTCCATTTCCCCTTTTCTCCTTTTCTGTCTACTCCTCACTACCCCTTTCCCTCTGTTCCTACCCCTCCAACTTCCCCCACACACAGTAAGCAAAATCAGACAGCCTTAGTTAGGACCCAGGCTCCACCCCATGCTAGCTATGGGGCCTTGGGCAAATATTACAACCTCTACTGCCTCTGTTTCCTTATCTGTAAAATGGGAGGAATAATAATAGTATCTACCTCCTAATATTCTTGGTATTGTTGTCATCTCTTCCTTTAAAACTCATCCATGACCTTTCACTCACTGTCTTCTTCTGCCTGCTTGGGTCACGTGATGTCTGCCCTTTTTAGTACTCTCAGCATCCTGGGGCTTGCCTCTGGTGTAATGTGAATCACACCATTTGACCCACTAATTCCACTCCAGTAATCTAGGTTAAGGAACTATAATCTGAAATGAATTCAAAGCTTATAGACAACAATGTCTACTGAAGCACTGTTTCTAATAATAAAATTTGCAAATAACATAAATGTCCATGATGAAGGCCATGGTCAATGACTAAGCCAATTATTGTTTTGTTTTTTTCTCATCCACTAAGGCCTGGACAATGTCGAGCTTCTCTCTAAACTCAATGCCTTAACAAGAGCCTTGAATGAAGTAGCTACTCAATAAATGTTTCCATCCACATATTCAGCAAAGATTTATTGAACACCTGTTATGAGCCAAGCACTGTGCTACACGCTTTATGTACATTATATTATTGAATCCTCCCAATACTTCCTGTGGTAGGTGCTATTTTCAATGTCAATTTTTAGATGAGAAACTGAGACTTAAAGAGGTGAAGCCAATCCTAGGTCTGCCAGACTTGAATGCCCAAGCACTAACACTTACGTTCTGTGGTTCTTGATGAATGAATACCACTGATAAAATAGCGGTTTGTCCATCCACAAAATAAATACAGGCATGATATTTTTGGATGGGATTCTCTTAATGTTTACACAAGCTACTACTTTAAAAGGTCAAAAAGCTTAGAAGTAATATTAATTCAATTTTTAAAATGAAGCAAGTTAAGTGACTTGCCGAGATCCCACAGCTAGTGAGTGACTGAGTTGAGTGACTGAGCTCTAACAAGAATCAGGTCACCTGATTCCTCATCTCTGGCTTTGTCCACTTTCCTTGCCCCCGCTGGAGGCTGGTGACCGCAATTCAGTTGTAAGATATTAATTTAAGAGACAGTCTTAAAAGAAAATATTGAGCAAGAAGAACAACATGCATTGTCCTACAAAAAGATTTTTGTGGAGGGTCTTTGTCCACGCAAAGTTTGTTGCCAAATATTTCTCTGATAGGATTGCCACAAAAAATGGATGATTTGGCACCGTCCAAAACTCTGAGAACAGTATCATGTTTAGCCCACTCCAGCCTCTTTCTATGGCTTGTGAAATATAAAATAGGACTACATTCCCTAAGAAAATCTACTCTCATTCCAGTTTTCTAGATATGCTCTCTTGACTGCTCAAATATTACAATGCTTTCTACCTCATATTTGCCCAACAACACTAACCTGTTTTTCTACAAATCGTTTCTAGAAATTTCTCCTTTATAAGGGTGAAGATATGAAATGTCTTCAGCATTTCTACCAAGGAAAAGCGAAGTTCAGAGTTCAAGTAAGTATGGGATCACTCAGGTAATACTAATAGGAAAAGGTGGATCATCTAAATGAGCTGGAAGGTCTACATTTTCCCCATTCCCTGAGAAATTATTCAGCTCTCCTCTCTGTTTGGAGGTGTGTAAATGCAGCTTAAAATGAAACAGAACCTTTAGGCTGAGGATCTCAAATGGATGTTGCTTCAAAGTCACCATTTAACAGTGCTATTCAGGAGGGAAAATAAAGATAAAGTTGCCATGGGAACCTCTGTAACACCTGGCACAGCACCTCTGACTCACAAAGCTGTATCTTAAAGAAACACAAGCATTAGCTGGTGCTTTTAGTAATCCCTGGGGCCAACCGTGCTTTCCTGATACACAGTGAGAGAATATTTACTGATACGCATCAATCTTTTTATGAGGGAGAAACTATTTTTTAAAAAGTGAAGTTTCTCATAGCCCAAATTCATTTTTATTGTACCCTAAATGTTTCATATGGAAAAATATATTTTCTTTTTCATAATCATTTCTGTTTCTGGTGCAATATAGGAGACATCTGCCCCTTACATTTAATAGTTGCAGCTTGTACAGACAGTTGGTATGGGAAACAGGTCACAAATTTAAATTCATGGACGGTCAAGTTCGTGTGATCTGTACAGACAGCACACACCACAAAGGACACCACACACCACAAAGGACACCACATTTAAGTCAGAAATCAGGGTGTGATTCTTGGCTTTAACATTAACCAGCTGGTAGTCTGCTCTCTGACTTCCAGCATCTTCATCAACTACATCTATTACCTGTGAAAATACCTACGTCATCAGGTGATTGTGAGAATTTCATTAGACTATTGGAGAAGAAAAGTCTTTTTGTAAACTGTAGAGGGAAGAGAAGGAAATACATTTATTGAGTGCCTAGTATGTGCTAGACACATATAAGCAATGTCATAGCTTTTATGTGTAAAACACAAGGCAAACAAGTCATAGATGAGGCTTTATAGGTTAACAGGAACAGATAACATAGGACCTTGAAAAAAAGAGTGTGGATTTCACAATGTAGGTAACTGAAAGCCATTAATTTTGAGCAGCAGAGTTACATGTTCAAAACTGGATCTTTGAAAGGCTCTTGGAACAATGAGGAGGGTAGACAGAGACAAAGGGACAGGAGGAAGAATGGTAGGGAGGTTCTTACAATAAATAGCCAAGGAGAGAAATGGTGGAGGAGAATATATTATTGTTAATGATGCCTCTGTGAACGAGGTGGGTGATAAGGTCTGGCTGATGGTTCAGTAAATAAATTACTGTCTTCTCCAATGGTGGCTACTATGGGCTAAATTGTATCTTCCAAAAAGATAGGTTGAAACTCTAAACCCCAAAGCTTGTGAATGTGACCATTTGGTAACAAGGTCTTTGCATATGTAATTAAGATGAGGTTGTATTGTTACTGGTTGTATTGGGTTAGGGTGCACCCTAACTCAATGACTGGTGTTCTTATACTAAGAGAAAAATATGGACACAGAGACACATAAGGAGAATGCCAAATTATGACAGAGGCAGAGACTGGACTGATGCATCTACAAATCAAGAAATGCCAAGGATTGACAGCAACCACCAGAAACTAGGAGAGGCAAGGAAGCATCCTCCCATGGAGTCTTCAGGGAGATTGTGGCCCCACTGACATCTGGATTTCAGACTTTTAGCCTTCAGGATGGTGAGAGAATCAATTTATGTTGTTCTAAGTCACCAAGTTTGTGGTACATTGTTACGGCAGCCCTGGGAAATTAATATAGTCACAGTCACACGTGGAGAAAAAGAACTCAGTCAACATGTCCTGGTAGTTCCAACAATGCTCTACCTATTAAGAAGTGCCCCCATAGAGTGGATACTGGGGTGTACCACTCAGATCTTCCTTTAGGACAAAGACTCTGATTACGCCCTTGAGTGCTGGCTGTCGAGAGCTCATAGGTGTGTCCCTCTCCAGGAATTGCCCTCAGCTGAAAAGAGCTGTTTCAGCTCATATCTTGTCCTTTTCTCTGTATCTAGCCCATATCTATATACTTGTTCCTGTGGGGATAAAATGACCCCTTGACTCCATTCAGGACATCTCTACAGGGCCATTTCAGCTCCTGAGCTCCTCATGAGCTCACCTGAAGTCTCTATTGTAATTGCATCACATCTCGACTTCCCTCTCAGTCCAATCCAGCTTGCCTCACTTCCTTGCAAATTCACCCCAAAGAGCAATATACTTCTTGCACACAAACCTTTATCTCAGAATCTTCCTCCAGGGACCTGAACCAACGAAACTCCGCAATATTATTCCCAACCTCACAAATGAAATATTGGCTTTTAGCCTTAATCTCAGATTTGCCTCTGTAAGAACCTGGGATGCATTCTTGGATAATCACCTAAAGGTATACAAATTGAAGAAAAACTCCCTCTGCAAAGGTAAACTTCCGTATGATTTTTAAAAACTCTGATATGAAAATAAATCTGATTCTGTATTAAGAAAATATTAGAAAATGCATGCTACACTCTAGCCTAGAGCATGGAGTAATCCTGCAAGCCATAATATTTCATCGCTCTGAGCTACCACCATTAGCAAATGTCATCATAATGCATTGTAGACTCACGGAGAGATGATGACTCAGGCCAACCTGAGGAGTTGAAGAAACTGGAATTTATAATGATAATGAAAACCAGCCTGGTGAGAATGAAAATAAGAAAAAGTGTATTAAAGTTCCAGGGACAAATAGAAGTTGAACCACACAAGGGACTAGAGGCAGAAAGATATGAAGAAATGTATTAGTTCTATTCATCTGGACTGAGTCACCAAATCTCTTTATCAACAGGAATTTGATTTTAAGGCAAGAGTCAAAGGATAAAGAGGCAAGCTAAAGTCAGGACTTGGCCTTGTAATTTTAAGGATCCGAGTATCTTCATACACACTCAACCGTAATTGGTTATAATTTTGACATGCAAAACTGTAATTGTCAAAACTGTTTGTCTAGGACTCAATATGTCAGGAATTATGCTAAACACTTTCCATGGATTCAGTCACTTATTTCTCACAGGACCCTATGATTTGGGTTATATTATTGTTCTCATTTTGCAGAAAGAGTAAATGAACCAGAGGAAGGTGGAGCAACTTGCTCAAGGTCTTGCTGCACCCCCCAGATCCCATTAGTAATGATAGAAATTGGAGTTGGATCTTCGGGCAGCCAGGCTCCTAAGATCTTCCTCTTAACCCCTACATTTTACTCACTCAGAAATACCTCTCTCTAATCCTTTTTCTCCACACTATTTTTATCTTCTTTTCATCTGGCTTCTATGCACGATTCTTTACTGGTTTATCTTCCTCTTTCTTTCGCTTCTATCCATCTTAGAGTTTGAGAGAGTCTGTACAGAAAGTCCCCCTTTTCCCCACCAAGTTAGAAACCCAGTAAACAAGAAATATATCCGTAAGTCAGATGCAGATGACTACATCAGCTTTGTTCCTGATAAAACCTAGGCTGCAAAACAACGCTTAGACCTGGGGACAAGTAGGTTGACGATAATCTTCTGAATTGCATTTACCCTCAAAACTGCGGGGTAAATGGTGAGAGGGAAGTCTTTCCTGTTAATGTCTCCCCAAAGCAGACATCAGATAAAGATTGTCCCTTCTTGACCAGGCGCGGTGGCTCACGCCTGTAATCCCAGCTCTTTGGGAGGCCACGGCGGGCAGATCACCTGAGGTTAGGAGTTCAAGACCAGCCTGGCCAACATGGTGAAACCCTGTCTCTACAACAAATACAAAAAAAAAAAAAAAAAAAAAATTAGCCAGGTGTGGTGATGCACACCTGTAGTCCCAGCTATTCACGAGGTTGAGGTGGGAGGATCACTTGAACCCGCAAAGCTGTGCATCTCTGGGAAAAACCACCTAATATGTCTGAGCTCAGTCACGTGCCACTGCACTCCAGCCTGGAGGACAGAGCAAGACTCCATCTCAAAAAAAAAAAAAAAAAATATATATATATATTCCCTTCTATGTAGGCAGACAGACCTGAAAAGCAGTAAGTGAGAGAAAGCTTCTACCAGGCAAGAAAATAAGTGCTCTTCTCTAGCCCACTTCCATGTAACATCACTTTTGACCATGTCTCTCCCACTTATAAGCCTTGAAGTCCAACTATCCCTTCAAGATCAGATTCAAGCTCCCTAGTGAGATATTGAAGGCCCTTCCTCCCTGTGGTCATCACTCGAGCTATTCACTAATGTTTCTAGCTCCTCTCGTTCTGGGCCTATGGGAGAACTGTACTTCAAGATCATGTACTTCTGGTCACGTGGCTGGCTTTGTCCAAATAAATGTGAACAGAAGTGACATGTGTCACTTCTAGATGGAATCCTATAAGGGCCAATTCCTTCATCATTTTCCTGTCCCCTTGCCATAGGGAATGATGAGGATCCAGGTGGTAGAGGGACCATCCCCCTGAGTCAGGATGACACAGGGTAGAGCTCCCATTGACCCATGATGGATCTGCAGCACAGGAGAGAAATGGACATCTGTTGTTTATAGTCACCGAGTTTCAAGACTGTTTGTTACTGCGGTATGGCCTAACTCACCCTGTGCTATGCACTCACAACCTCCCAATTCCTTTTCCACGTGCTACAATTTCTAAACACGCAGGGTGACTTCTCACCTCCATGCTTTGGCTCATACTAGTCACCCTGTTTACCTCCATTCACATGTCCTCCAACATCCAGCCAACTTCCAACACCTCTTTCAAACCCAGATCAAAAATCACCTCCTCCGGGACAGATCCTGTGTCTCCTGGAGACAGAAGTCAATGTTCTCTTCCTTTGGACACAGCTCAGAAAACACTTAAGAATGACTGAATGGGGGGGTTTCTGACCAGAGCAACTGAGTGGAAGTCTATGACCAGTCTTGACTTGTCTGCTGTCTTTTACTAGATTAAGGATCCTCAGGTTAAGTAAGCTTGTAGCCCTTTCTTTCTTCCTTTTTTTTTTTTTTTTTTTTTTTTTTTTTGAGAAGGAGTCTCACTCTGTGGCCCAGGCTGGAGTGCAGTGGCACAATCTTGGCTCACTGCAAGCTCCACCTCCCGGGTTCACGCCATTCTCCTGCCTCAGCCTCTCAAGCAGCCGGGATTACAGGCACCCACCACCATGCCCAGCTAATTTTTTTGTAGTTTTAGTAGAGACGGGGTTTTGTGGTGTTAGCCAGGATGGTCTCGATCTCCTGATCTCATGATCCGCCCACCTTAGCCTCCCAAAGTGCTGGCATTACAGGCGTGAGCCACCGAGCCTGGCCATACCCTTTCTTTTTCATTCCAGGCAATGTCAATTCTTCCTGCAGAGTGAGTAGGAACATGTTAACCACAGTCCCTCCACACTGCAGGGCGCCAAGCTTGCCTTTAGCCCAAGGGAGGGACTTGGTATTTTCCTCAAGGCATTCAGTGCATGTGCCAAGTATTTTGCTTCACAAGCCAGGGAGGAGCCACAGAGGCAGCAGCAGAAGGGGAAGAGGAGGCACATGGTGAGGCATATGGTGTCAGTGGCACCACGCCAGGGATGGCAGCACTTACACGTTGGCCATGGGCAGAACTTGGAGAACAAATTACATTTCTCCCCTTGGGAAAGGAGACAAAATGAGACTAGGGTGTTGTGCCAAGACGACAGTGAAGTGCTAAATATAGATGGGCCCTTCTGTCTTGAGCAATGGTTCTCAACTCTGACCAGACCTTAAAAATTACCTGGAGAGCCTTAAAATATTTCAATGTCTAGGCAGCATTCCAGACTAGCTAGATCAGACTCCCTGGGGGTGGGGCCCAGACATCAGTATTTTTTCAGAACTCCCTATGTGATTCACGGGCAGTGGAGCTTACAAACCCATTCTGGAGCACAGCGTGTATCTGGTCTTCCCAGCAGACCTCAGGAGGCGGATGGCAAGAGTGTATGGTTTATTCTGCTTTATGTCTCATATCCTTGGCACTACCTATTTTCTATGAAATTGGGATTGTATACAGTCAGGGAGAGAGGAGTGAGTATTTTCTGAGGGCTCCCTGTGTGGAAGACTTTAGTGGTATATCCCTCACTCACACTGTTCCATGTCATTATCACATCGATCCCATGGAATGGCCACTCCCTTTGAGAAATGAGAAAGCTGAGGTTTAAAGAAGTGAAATCACATTCACACAGTTAACAAGCAGCATTCGGGATTCAGTTCAAGGTCCCTTTTCTTCCACACCACTGCTTTTCAAACTACTGTGGTGTTTGAGGTGCTGCAAACATTTGATTCAAGTAGCATTTTCAATGTAAATCTGTAATTTTCGAAGCCATAACATAGAAAAGCACACACAAAATTGTCTCATATACTACCCTGCAGCACACTAGAGACTTCCAGTGCCTTGCTGTGCACGTCTGTGTTAACTCATGTCTGTGCAGGCCCCTGAGGAAGAATTCTCTTACCACCTCTGTATTTACCATTGTATCTGTCTGTTCTCATGCTGCTATGAAGAACTACTGGAGACTGGGTAACTTATAAAGGAAAGAGGTTCAGTTGGCTCACAGTTCTGCATGGCTGGGAACCCCTCAGGAAGCTTACAATCATGGCCAAAGGCACTTTTTCACAATGTGGCAGGAGAGAAAATGAGTGTCAGCAGGGGAAATGCCAAACGCTTATAAAACCATCAGATCTCCTGAGAACTCACTATCAGAGAAGAGCATGGGGGAAACTGTACCCATGATTCAATCGCTTCCCACCGGGTCCCTCCCACAACACGTGGGGATTATGGGAACTACAATTAAAGATGAGATTTGGGTGGGGACCAGCCATGAACATCTAGAAAATGGGTAAGCTGATTAGAATGATTAAAAGTGATCTTTTTGGCTGTGCACAGTGGCTCATGTCTGTACATCCAGCACTTTGGGAGGCCAAGGTGGGAGGATTGCTTGACCCAGGAGCTTGAGACCAGCCTGGGCACATAGCTAGACCCTGTCTCTACAAAAATAAAAAATAAGAAAAGTAGCCAGACGTGGTGGCACACACCTGTAATCCTAGAAAAGTAGCCAGATGTGGTGGCACACACCTGTAATCCTAGCTACTCAGGAGGCTGAGGCAGGAGGATCACTTGAACCCAGGAGTTAGAAGCTGTAGTGAGCTATAATCATGCCACTGCACTCCAACCTGGTCACAGAGTCTCAAAACAGAGACTCTGTCTCAAAAAAAAAAATGCTCTTAAAAAATCAGGCATGAGCATGTGTAGATTCACATAAAATTGTTCAAGTGAGTATATTAGGGCAAGATGCATGTCTGGCATGGTTGCATAAAAACTGAGTTAGGTCAGCTTAGTGCAAGTGCCCATCAGGTGTCAAACTAGGTGAATACTCACAAGGCACAACACAGCCTTGTCATTCTACAATGACGATGGGGTTTACAGTGAGTTTCAGGGCTTCTGTAATGTGACTAAGCTCTGACGGGCAGGTCACAGCGTTACCGGGCTTCCATTGCAGATAAAGATTCCACAGTGAACCTGGAACCTAAAGTTCTGGTTTAATGTGCAAAACACAAGAAGTTTGGCAGCCTTGAAACTCACAAGGATGCTCATTTGATAATTAAACCATGTTCCAAAAAACTAGATAATGGGGATTCTAAAACCACCAAGGAATCTATGCCTTTGACTTCCTCCAAATTATATGTTTGAAACTCAGAAATGCCAATATATTGTCAGTGATTTAATGTTGAAACATAAATGTTGTTTGTGCTTCCGAGCTACTTGACCAGTTTAATCAGACAATTATCCTGAGATTACTCAGTGAGCAATTATAAGCAAGTGTCTGGAGGTAGCAGCCTCAGGCTGGATGGTGGGAGGAGCCTGAGGACCCTGCGACTGTGTCTTCCTGTGCAGGCACAGACAGAGCAGAGCCCTGAGGAGGCCTCCCAGGTAGCCAGACCTCATCACAGCCACCCCATGCCCTCAAGGCTGATCAGAGCTCTGCAGGGCAGAATAGAGTTGGGCCAGAGTTTTGGGTGGATAAGGAGGCCCATGGGATTCCACTGTCCATCTCTTCCTCCTCTGATGCAGAAATTAAAGTTGTGATTGGATATTTAGGAGTCATTATCATGGATGATGAGTTCCAATTGCTACAAAGAAATGTCATGGACAAGGACTAGCAGAAGTCTGAGAATATGGAAGACAATGAACTCACACGCTTGCTTTTTTCTTTTTTCCTTTTTTTTTTTTTTTTGACAGGGTCTCAGTCCGTCACCTGGGCTGGAGTGTAGCAGCCAATCATGCATGCCTATTTTTAATGAATATATTTCTTTGATTTAAAAAATTGATGAACAGCTGTTGTAGCAGATTCCCAAATTCAACATGGCAGCCCTCACAACATCATAGCACCGCAAAGATGAAAGGGCTAGTTGCTTTTCAGCAGGCCACGCACATTTATCCATTTTCAGGCTTTTAAAGAATGCTTCTTGACTAGAGGGTGGACAAAAAGATCAGGAAGTTACACCTCAGCAGTGGTTTAGTCGCAGCTTCTTTGTGCAGATCATCTTCTATGTTAGCTTTTCAGACTAGTCTTGGCACTAGCTCCCACCTCCAAGCAATGGGATTATTCTGGACATTGTTGGCCCTATAGGCTGGGAGAGGTGTGACCAATGAGGACAGAATACCTCTTGGAAAGGCTGACTCTGTCCTGCAGCTCTTCATTAATGTTAAGGACTGATGAGTCAAAGAGAAAATGACCTGATTCTCTCAGGACCTCTGCTTCTGGTAAAACACTTTCTTATATTCAGTACTCCTTCAAGAGTAGACGCCTCTTAGCTGCTTCTGCGCCAGACCACTCAGCAAGACAATGTCTTGCATTCCACCTGGAGGTCTCCTTCCCCCAGCATAAAGTTGGTGTGTCAAAAGTGTAAACGAACCCCCCTGCCATTACAAACCCCCTTTTCCCAAGTGCCACAGCAGGCTTTACTTAAATTTCAAATTTTCTATTCATTCTCAGCTATTTCACTTGAGTCAGAGTTTCAGTCCCTCTGCCCTGATGGCCCAGCTGTTGAGGGTCATTTGGGAGTATTTATCTAGGGGTTACTCAAACCAGCTGCCCCCGTCTTAAGATTTCTGAAGCTCCTGTTGTCATAGCTAGTCTTGGCTAAGGGAGTGGGCTGAAAGATACCAAAGATACATCTTTCACTTAGAAGTTACATGTGAAAAATCAACCCCTAGTATTCCATCTGCAGTCTTCTCATCACTACATCTTCTGCTAGTCCTGATGTTGTCTCACTGTTTCTAGAAGCCTCCTTTGAGCATTATTTTTGGGGAAAAATATTTTTATAGAGGAATATTCAGACTAACCTAGAGGATCTAACCTTGGAATTTCTTTCTTGTTTGTTTGCTTGTTTGTTTTGAGATGGAGTCTTACTCTGTCACCCAGCCTGGAGTGCAGTCGTGTAATCTCAGCTTGCTGCAACCTCCACCTCCCAGGTTGAAGCAATTCTCCTGACTCAGCCTCCCAAGTAGCTGGAATTATAGGCGTGCACCAGCACACCCAACGAAATTTTTGTATTTTTAGTAGAGACAGGGTTTCACCATGTTGACCAGGCTGGTCTCGAACTCCTGACCTCAGGTGATCCACCTGCCTCAGTCTCTCAAAGTCCTGGGATTACAGGCGTGAGCCACCGCACCTGGCCTAACCTTGGAATTTATTCTAATTGCCTCCTCAGATATTGAAGCATTATAAACTGTGTACTTTTTATTTGTTAGTGTCATGAAGGCAAAAATGCTTTCTACACTGGCGTTCCTCTGATACTGTACTTGAATGAATATATGCTGTGTGCTCCAAGTAGACTAAAATGTATCCTTTCCTTACAGCACATTAGGTGTGTTTGTACTAGTTTGTATAAAATCCTTTCTGTAAAAACAGTATTACATTTTCTGTTGAGATGGCTGTGACTTTGGCTTAAAAGAATGACTACAATTCCTTTTTTCTGCCAAAATTTCTCCTACCAAGATGATGTTTCACTGGTCTAGATCAGCATAAGTAGGGGATAGCACAGCCTAAATGCTCACATGTCTGGCTTTAGTTTAGTGTAATGTTTGATAAACATTACTGACCAGAAAATATGCATGTCACATACCTTAGAAAAAAGGAAAAACACAGTACAGTTTACCCTTGAATAACACAGGTTTGAACTGCCCAGGCCCACATATAGGCAGATTGTTTTCATAAATATATTGGAAATTTTTTGGATATTTGCAATAATTTGACAAAATCTGTAGACAAACTGCCACCCCTGAGATAGCAAGACCAACTCCTCCTCTTCCTTCTGTTCCTCAGCTTATGCAACGTGAAGACAATGAGGTTGGAGACCTTTATGATGATCCACTTCCACTTAATAAATAGTAAATATATTTTCTCTTCCTTATGATTTTCCTAATAACATTTCCTTTCCTCTAGACTATATAATATATGTAACATAAAAATATATGTTAATAGACTGTTTTTATTATTGGTATGGCTTCTGGTGAACTGTCAGCTATTAGTAGCTAAGTTTTTGGAGAGTCAAAAGTTATATGTAGATTTTTGACTGTGTGAGGGGTCAGTGCCGCTAACTCTCACATTGCTCAAGAGTCAACTGTAGTTTTGTTTTGTTTGTTTGTCTTTTTAAAGGGCCTGCCATTTGTAGCTTCTTTTATATGTGATTCAAAACTTTCCCAACACTGGACAACTAAAACATAAAACCAATTACAGGACTAAATAGGATGTGGAGGCTGCACATGACTGTCATTCATAAACCTCAGTTCAAATCATGAGCTCACTGCAGCTGCCTTACTGTCCTTATTGACTGACTTTGACATAAGAAATTGTTATAATTTGAAATGGTAAAATAAGACGTCTGTGCAGGACGGGTGGGGGGACACTGGCTCTGACACTGCATGGTACCGCTGGGTCATAAGGCCTTGCCTTTGGGCCCCTAGCCAGAGGGACAGGGCAGGCATTGGGCCAATAGACAGTGACCAAGTCTCCAATGGATGTCAGCCAGACTCTGCAGACTCTGGAGAGGTGCCCTCCTCCCACTGGTGCCTGAGTCAGAATTAGGGGTCTCATGCCCAGGGAGCATGGGGACACCAGGGTCCTTGCCCCATTCCTGGATGCCCAGTCCTAAGCCCTTGTGCTCTGCATGGCTATGACCATCCTGGCTGGCACCACCTCAGAACCCCTGGGCACAGAGCAGTGTGCAGAATGGAGAGCCACAGGGTTCTCCTTTCTCAGGTGGTGAGGAAGATAGGAAGACAAGACTAAGACAAAGTTGATTTTCAGCAAACCTTCAAAGGGTGAAGGGGAAGTTTTCCCTTGTCCCCTACAGTTTTGAATCTGTGAGCAGGATAATCGGAACTGCTCTGCTCTTCTGGAAGCTTCAGTCAAGGGACACCATGACCCAACAAGCCAGCAGAAGGAGTCAAGAAAACTTTTTGAGTCAATGAACATGCACCCCACCACACTGCCACTGTTCCTGGCACATATGAGTAAGCACAGATCACGCTGCCACCACCCTAGTGAAGTGATTTGGTCAGCACCACTCACCAGAGTGTAGTGATCACTGTCTTGGAGCACCTTGGCCCCTCTAGTACAGCAGGTTCCTAACCTCAAGGGACCAGACAAAAGAACCAGGAGCTCAATACCAGCCCCTCAGAGTTAGAGCACACAGCCTAAGAGTGCTTAGTTGAGCTATGGCCCCTTAAGATCTTCCAAAAATGAAGCCAGTTTATTGAACCCAGATTATAACACAATGAAACCTCCAAGGGCATCAAAGAAGATAAAAGCAAAAAAGACAAAATCCAAAGGACAGCAACTGCAAAGACTGAAGAAACATCAGCCCACACAAATGAGAGAGTACCAGTGCAAGGACTCTGGCAACTCAAAAAGCAAGAGTGTCTTCTTACCTTCAAACAACCACACTAGTTCTCCAGCAATGGTTTTTAATCAGGCTGAAATGACAGAAGTTGAATTCAGAGTATGGATAGAAATGCAGATCACTGAGATTTAGGAAGAAGTCAAAATCCAATCCAAGGATTCTAAGGAATGCAATAAAATGATCCAGGAGATGAAAGACAAAATGTCCATTTTAAGAAAGAAGCAAACTGATCTGATAGAGCCGAAAAACTCACTTCAAGAACTTCAGATTATAATCCCAATTATTAACAGCATAATTGACCCGCCTGAGGAAAGAATCTCAGAGATCAAAGTCCAGTTCTCTGAAATAACTGAGTCTAACAGAAGTAAAGAAAAAAGATTAAAGAAGAATGAACAAAACCTTCAAGAAATCAGAGAGGGAGAGAAAGCAAGCAACTTGGAAAACATATTTGAAGATATTGTTCTTGAAAATTTCCCCAACCTCAGTAGGGAGTTCAACATTCAAATTCAGGAAATGCAGAGAACCCCTATGGGTACTACACAAGACAACCATCCCAACACATAGTTATCAGATTCTCCAAGGTCAAAATGAAAGAAAAAATACTAAAAGCAGCTAGAGAGAAGGGGCAAGTTACTTACAAAAGAAATACCATCATGCTACCAGCAAACCTTTCAGCAGAAACCCTACAAGCCAGAAGAGATTAGAGGCCTATATTCAGCATTCTTTTAAAAAAAAAAAAAAAAAAAAAAAAAGCAATTCCAACCAAGAATTTCATATTCAGCCAAATTAAGCTTCATAGGTAAAGGGGAAATAAGATCCTTTTTAGACAAGTAAACACTAAGGGAATTTGTTACCACCAGAGCTGCCTTACAAGAGGTCCTGAAGGGAGTACTAAATACGGAAAGGAAAGACCATTACCAACCACTACAAAAAACACAATTACATAGGCCACTGATCCTATAAAGCAACCGCACAAACAAGTCTACATAATAACCAACTAACAACATGATGACAGAATCAAATCCGCACATATCAATATTAACCTTGAATGTAAATGGGCTAAATGCCCCAATCAAAAGGCACAGAGTGGCAAGTTGGATAAAGAAGCAAGACCCAATGCTATTTTCAAGAGACACATCTCACATGCAGTGATACTCACTGGCTCAGGGTAAAGGGATAGAGAAAAACCTAACAAGCAAATGTAAAACAGAAAAAAGTAGGAATTACTATTCTAATTTTAGACAAACTGACTTGAAACCAACAATGATTTTTTTTTTAAGTACTTATACAATGGTAATGGATTCAATTCAACAAGAAGATCTAACTATCCTAAATATATATGCACCCAATGTAGGAGCTCCCAGATTCATAAAGCAAGCTCTTAGAGACCTATAGAGAAACTTAGATAATGACACAATAATAGTGGGCGATTTCAACACCTCACTGACTGTATTAGACACATCATCAAGGAAGGAAACTAACAAAGATATTCAAAACCTGAAATTCACACTTGACCAAATGGACCTAATAGACATTTAAAGAACTCTCCACCCCAAAACAACAAAATACAGGTATTTCTCATCGCACATGGCACGTACTCTAAAATTGACCACACAGTCAACCATAAAATAATCCTCAGCAAATTCAAAAAAAACACTGAAATTATACTAACAACACTCTCAGACCACAGCACAATAAAAATGGAAGTCCATGCTTAAAAGCCTGTGCAAAACCATTCAATTATATGGAAATTAAACAATCTGCTCCTGAATGACTTTTGGGTAAACAGTGAAATTAAGGCAGAAATCAAGGAATTCCTTGAAATAAATGAGAAGAAAGATACAACATACCAGAATCTCTGGGACACAGCCAAAGCAGTATTAAAACAGAATTTTATAGCACTAGACACCCGCATCACAAAATTAGAAAGATTTCAAATTAACAACTTGACATCACATCTAAAGTAACTAGAGAAACAAGAGCAAACTAACCCCAAAGGTAGCATAAGACAATAAATAACCAAAATCAGAGCTGAACTGAAGTAACTTGAGGTGCAAAAAACCATACAAAAGATCAATGAGTTCAAAATTTGGTTCTCTGAAACAATAAATAAGATAGATGCAAGGGGGGTGCCCAAGATGGCCGAATAGGAATAGCTCCAGCCTCCAGCTCCCAGCGTGACACAGAAGACGGGTGATTTCTTTATTTTCAACTGAGGTACCGGGTTCATCTCACTGGGGCGTGTCGGATAGTCGATGCTGGTCCGCGGGTGCAGCCCGACCAGCGAGAGCTGAAGCAGGGCGAGGCATCGCCACACCTGGGAAGGGCAAGGGGGAAGGGAATTCCTTTTCCTAGCCAAGGGAAATTGAGACACACAACACCTGGAAAATCGGGTAACTCCCACCCTAATACTGCACTTTGCCAAGGGTCTTAGCAAATGGCACACCAGGAGATTATATCCCACACCTGGCCCAGAGGGTCCCACACCCATGGAGCCTCCCTCATTGCTAGCACAGAAGTCTGAGATCTAACTGCAAGGTGGCAGCAAGGCTGGGGGAGGGGTGCCCACCATTGCTGAGGCTTAAGTAGGTAAACAAAGCTGCGGGGAAACTCGAATTGAGGGGAGCCCACTGCAGCTCAAGGAGGCCTGCCTGCCACTGTAGACTCCACCTCTGGGGACAGGGCATAGCTAAACAAAAAGAAGTAGAAACCTCTGCAGATGTAAAAGTCCCTGTCTGACAGCTTTGAAGAGAGCAGTGGTTCTCCCAGCATGGAGGCTGAGATGTGAGAATGGACAGAATTCCTGCTCAAGTGGGTCCCTGACCCCTGAGTAGCCTAACTGGGAGACATCCCCCACTAGGTGCAGACTGACACCTCACACCTCACACAGCTGGGTACACCCCTGAGATGAAGCTTCGAGAGCAAGAATCAGACAGCAACACTCGCTGTTCAGCAATATTCTATCTTCTGCAGCCTCTGCTGCTTATACCGAGGCAAACAGGGTCTGAAGTGGACCTCAATCAAACTCCAACATACCTGCAGCTGAGGGTCCTGACTGTTAGAAGGAAAACTAACAAACAGAAAGGACACCCACACCAAAACCCCATCAGTACGTCACCATCATCAAAGACCAAAGGCAGATAAAACCACAAAGAGGGGGAAAAGCAGTGCATAAAAGCTGGAAATTCAAAAAATCAGAGCACATCTCCCCCTCCAAAGAAATGCAGCTCATCGCCAGCAACAGAACAAAGCTGGATGGAGAATGACTTTGATGAGTTGAGAGAAGAAGACTTTAGTCGATCAAACTTCTCAGAGCTAAAGGAGGAACTATGTACCCAGCGCAAAAAAACTAAAAACTTTGAAAAAAGAATGGATGAACGGATAACTAGAATAATCAACGCAGAGAAGACCTTAAAAGAACTGATAGAGATGAAAACCATGACATGAGAACTACGTGACAAATGCACAAGCTTCAGTAACCAATTCAAACAACTGGAAGAAAGAGTATCAGTGATTGAAGATCAAATGAATGAAATGAAGCGAGAAGAGAAGTGTAGAGAAAAAAGAGTAAAAAGAAATGAACAAAGCCTCCAAGAAATATGGGATTATGTGAAAAGACCAAATCTATGTCTGATTGGTGTGCCTGAAAGTGACAGGGAAAATGGAACCAAGTTGGAAAACACTCTGCAGGATACCATCCAGGAGAACTTCCCCAACCTAGTAAGGCAGGCCAACGTTCAAATTCAGGAAACACAGAGAATGCCACAAAGATACTCCTTGAGAAGAGCAACTCCAAGACACATAATTGTCAGATTCACCAAAGTTGAAACGAAGGAAAAAATGTTAAGGGTAGCCAGAGAGAAAGGTCGGGTTACCCACAAAGGGAAGCCCATCGGACTAACAGCAGATCTTTCTGCAGAAACTCTCCAAGCCAGAAGACAGTGGGGGCCAATATTCAACATTCTTAAAGAATTTTCAACCCAGAATTTCATATCCAGCTAAACTAAGTTTCATAAGTGAAGGAGAAATAAAATCCTTTACAGACAAGCAGATCCTTAGAGATTCTGTCACCACTAGGCCTGCCCTACAAGAGATCCTGAAGGAAGCACTAAACATGGAAAGGAACAACAGGTACCAGCCATTGCAAAAACATGCGAAAATGTAAAGTCCGTCAATGCTGGGAAGAAACTGCATCAACTAACAAGCAAAATAACCAGCTAATATCATAACGACAGGATCAAGTTCACACATAACAATATTAACCTTAAATGTAAATGGACTAAATAGTCCAATTAAAAGACACAGACTGACAAATTAGATAAAGACTCAAGACCCATCAGTTTGCTGTATTCAGGAGACCCATCTCACATGCAGAGACACACATAGGCTCAAAATAAAGGGATGGAGGAAGATCTACCAAGCTAATGGAAAACAAAAAAAAGCAAGGTTTGCAATCCTAGTCTCTGATAAAACAGACTTCAAACCTCAAAGATCAAAAGAGACAAAGAAGGCCGTTACATAATGGTAAAGGGATCAATTCATCAGGAAGAGCTAACTATCCTAAATATATATGCACCCAATACAGGAGCACCCAGATTCATAAAGCAAGTCCTTAGAGACTTACAAAGAGACTTAGACTCCCATACAATAATAGCAGGAGACTTTAACACTCCACTGTCAACATTAGACAGATCAACGAGACAGAAAGTTAACAAGGATATCCAGGAATTGAACTCAACTCTGCACCAAGCAGACCCAATAGACATCTACAGAACTCTCCACCCCAAATCAACAGAATATACATTCTTCTCAGCACCACACTGCACTTATTCCAAATTGACCATATAGTTAGAAGTAAAGAACTCCTCAGCAAATGTAAAAGAACAGAAATTATAACAAACTGTCTCTCAGACCACAGTGCAATCAAACTAGAACTCAGGACTAAGAAACTCAATCAAAACCGCTCAACTACATGGAAACTGAACAACCTGCTACTGAGTGACTACTAGGTACATAACAAAATAAAGGCAGAAATAAAGATGTTCTTTGAAACCAATGAGAATAAAGAAATACAACATACCAGAATCTCTTGGACACATTTAAAGCAGTGTGTAGAGGGAAATTTATAGCACTAAATGCCCACAAGAGAAAGCAAGAAAGATCTAAAATTGACACCCTAGTATCACAATTAAAAGAACTGGAGAAGCAAGAGCAAACACATTCAAAAGCTAGCAGAAGGCAAGAAATAACTAAGATCAGAGCAGAACTGAAGGAGATAGAGACACAAAAAACCATCCAAAAAATCAATGAATCCAGGAGCTGGTTTTTTGAAAAGATCAACAAAATTGATAGACTGCTAGCAAGACTAATAAAGAAGAAAAGAGAGAAGAATCAAATAGACGCAATAAAATTGATAAACGGGATATCACCACTGACCCCACAGAAATACAAACTACCATCAGAGAATACTACAAACACCTCTACGCAAACCAACTAGAAAACCTAGAAGAAATGGATAATTTCCTGGACACTTACACTCTTCCAAGACTAAACCAGTAAGAAGTTGAATCCCTGAAGAGACCAATAGCAGGCTCTGAAATTGAAGCAATAATTAATAGCCTACCAACAAATAAAAGTCCAGGACCAGACGGATTCACGGCCGAATTCTACCAGAGGTACAAGGAGGAGCTGGTACCATTCCTTCTGAAACTATTCCAATCAATAGAAAAAGAGGGAATTCTCCCTAACTCATTTTATGAGGCCAACATCATCCTGATACAAAGTCTGGCAGAGATACAACCAAAAAAAGAGAATTTTAGACCAATATCCCTGATGAACATCGATGCAAAAATCCTCAATAAAATACTGGCAAACCGAATCCAGCAGCACATCAAAAAGTTTACCCACCATGATCAAGTGGGCTTCATCCCTGGGATGCAAGGCTGGTTCAACATAAGAAAATCAATACACATAATCCAGCATATAAACAGAACCAAAGACAAAAACCACACGATTATCTCAATAGATGCAGAAAAGGCCTTTGACAAAATTTAACAGTCCTTCATGCTAAAAACTCTCAATAAATTTGGTATTGATGGAACGTATCTCAAAATAATAAGAGCTATTTATGACAAACCCACAGCCAATATTGTACTGAATGGGCAAAAACTGGAAGCATTCCCTTTGAAAACTGGCACAAGACAGGGATGCCCTCTCTCACCACTCCTATTCAACATAGTGTTGGAAGTTCTGGCTAGGGCAATCAGGCAAGAGAAAGAAATAAAGGGCATTCAGTTAGGAAAAGAAGAAGTCAAATTGTCCCTCTTTGCAGATGATATGATTGTATATTTAGAAAACTCCATTGTCTCAGCCCAAAATCTCCTTAAGCTGATAAGCAACTTCAGCAAAGTCTCAGGATACAAAATTAATGTGCAAAAATCACAGGCATTCTTATACACCAGTAACAGACAAACAGAGAGTCAAATCATGAATGAACTCCCATTCACAATTGCTTCAAAGAGAATAAAATACCTAGGAATCCAACTTACAAGGGATGTAAAGGACCTCTTCAAGGAGAACTATAAAAGAGGACACAAACAAATGGAAGAACATACCAAGCTCATGGATAGGAAGACTCAATATTGTGAAAATGGCCATACTGTCCAAGGTAATTTATAGATTCAATGCCAATCCCATTAAGCTACCAATGACTTTCTTCACAGAATTGGAAAAAACTGCTTTAAAGTTCATATGGAACCAAAAAAGACCCCGCATTGCCAAGACAATCCTAAGCCAAAAGAACAAAGCTGGAAGCATCACACTATCTGACTTCCAACTATACTACAAGGCTACAGTAACCAAAACAGCATGGTACTGGTACCAAAACAGAGATATAGACCAATGGAACAGAACAGAGCCCTCAGAAATAATACTACACATCTACAGCCATTCAAACCTGACAAAAACAAGAAATGGGGAAGGGATTCCCTATTTAATAAACAGTGCTGGGAAAATTTGCTAGCCATAAGTAGAAAGCTGAAACTGGATCCTTTCCTTACTCCTTATACGAAAATTAATTCAAGATGGATTAGAGACTTAAATGTTAGACCTAAAACCATAAAAACCCTAGAAGGAAACTTAGGTAATACCATTCAGGACATAGGCATGGGCAAGGACTTCATGTTTAAAACACCAAAAGCAATGGCAACAAAAGCCAAAATTGACAAATGGGATCTAATTAAACTAAAGAGCTTCTGCACAGCAAAAGAAACTACCATCAGAGTGAACAGGCAACCTACAGAATGGGAGAAAATTTTTGCAATCTACTCATCTGACAAAGGGCTAATATCCAGAACCTACAAAGAACTCAAACAAATTTACAAGAAAAAAACAAACAACCCCATCAAAAAGTGGGCAAAGGATACGAACAGACACTTCTCAAAAGAAGACATTCATGCAGCCAACAGACACATGAAAAAATGCTTATCATCACTGGCCATCAGAGAAATGCAAATCAAAACCACAATGAGATACCATCTCACACCAGTTAGAATGGCAATCATTAAAAAATCAGGAAACAACAGGTGCTGGAGAGATGTGGAGAAATAGGAACACTTTTACACTGTTGGTGGGACTGTAAACTAGTTCAACCATTGCAGTGTGGAGATTCCTCAGGGACCTAGATCTAGAAATACCATTTGACCCAGCCATCCCATTACTGGGGATATACCCAAAGGATAGTAAATCATGCTGCTATAAAGACACATGCACACCTATGTTTATTGCGACACTATTCACAATAGCAAAGACTTGGAATCAACCCAAATGTCCATCAGTAACAGACTGGATTAAGAAAATGTGGCACATATACACCATGGAATACTATGCAGCCATAAAAAAGGATGAGTTCATGTCCTTTGTAGGGACATGGATGCAGCTGGGAACCATCATTCTCAGTAAACTATCGCAAGAACAGAAAACCAAACACTGCATGTTCTCACTCATAGGTGGGAATTGAACAATGAGATCACTTGGACACAGGAAGGGGAACATCACACACCGGGGCCTACTGTGGGGAGTGGGGAAGGGGGAGGTATAGCATTAGGAGATAGACCTAATGTAAATGACGAGTTAATGGGTACAGCACACCAACATGGCACATGTATACACATGTAACAAACCTGCACATTGTGCCCATGTACCCTAGAACTTAAAGTATAATAATAATTTTTAAAAAGATAGATGCACCACTAGCCAGGCTAATTTAAAAAAGAGAGAGAAGATCCAAATAAACATAATCAGAAATAACAAAAAGGACATTACCACTGACCCCACAGAAATACAAAAAATCCTAAGAGACTACTATGAACACCACTAGACACACAAGTTAAAAAACCTAGAAAAAATGGGTAAATTTCTGAAAACAAAACTTCCCATGATCAAACCAGGAAGAAACTGAATTCCTGAACAGACTGATAAGTTTCAAAATTGAATGAGTAATAAAAAGTCTGCCAACCAGAAAAAGCCTAAGAACAGATAGATTCAAAGATGAATCCTACCAGATGTACAAAGAAGAGCTAGTACCATTCCTACTGAAGCTATTCCAAAAAATTGAGAAGGGACTCCCCACTAATTCATTCTATGAGGCCAACATCATTCTGATGCCAAAATTTGACAGAGACACTCACAGAAAAAGAAAACTTCAGGTCAATATCCTTGATGAACACAGATGCAAAAATCCTCAACAAAATGCTAACAAACTGAATCCAGCAGCACATCAAAAAGCTAATCCACCACAATCTAGTAGTCTTTATCTCTGGAATGCAAGTTTGGTTCAACATATGCAAATCAATAACATAAACAGAACTAAAAACAACAACCGCATGGTCATCTCAATATATGCAGAAAAAGCTTTCAATGAAACTCAACATCCCTTCATGTTAAAAATTCTCAACAAACTATAAATTGAAGGAAAATACTTCAAAATAATAAAACTCATCTATGACAAACGCACAGCCTACATCCTATGAAATGGGCAAAAGCTGGAAGCATTCTCTTTGAAAACTGAAACAAGACAAGGATGCTCTCTCTCACCACTCCTATTCAACATAGTACTAGAAGTCCTAGCCAGTGTAATCAGGCAAGAGACAGAAATGAAAGGCATCCAAATAGAAATAGAGGAAGTCAAGCTATCCCTGTTTGCAGAAGATGTGATTCTATACCTAAAAAACCCCATAATCTCTGTCCAAAAGCTGCTTGATCTTATAAACAACTTCAGCAAAGTTTCAAAATACAACAATCAAAGTACAAAAATCAGTAGCATTCCTATACACCAACAACATCCAAACTGAGAGCCAAATCAAGAAATGCAGTCCCTTTCACAGTTACCACTGAAAGAATAAAATGCCTAAGAATACAGCTAATCAGAAAGATGAAAGATCTCTATAATGAGAATTACAAAACGCTACTCAAAGATATCAGAGGTTACATAAACAAATGGAAAATTATTCCATGCTCATGGATAAGAAGAATCAATACATGTTTAAATGACCATACTGCCCAAAGGAATTTATAGATTCAATGCTATTCCTATCAAACTACCAATGATATTCTCCACAGAATTTTTTTAAAAATTAAAATTCATATGGAACCAAAAAATAACCTAAATAGCCACGCAATCCTAAGCAAAAAGAACAAAGCAGGAGGTATCACCTTACCTTACTTGAAACTATACTATAAGCCTACGGTAACCAAAACAGTATGGTAGTGGTACAAAAACAGACACATAAAACAATGGAACAGAATAAAGAGACAAGAAATAATGCTGCACACCTAAAACCATCTTGCCTTTGACAAAGTCTACAAAAGTAAGCAACGGGGAAAGGGCTCCCTATTTGATAAATGGTGCTGGGATAACTGGCTAGCCATATGCAGATGATTAAAACTGCACCCCTTCCTTTCACCATATACAAAAATCAATTCAAGATGGATTAAAAACTGAAATGTAAAACGTAAAACTATAAAAACTCTGGACAATAACCTAGGAAACACTATTTTGGACATAGAACCTCAAAAATTTCTTGATGCAGATACCAAAAGCTATTGCAACAAAAAACAAAGATTGACAAATGAGACCTAATTAAACTAAAGAGCTTCTGCACAGCAAGATAAACTATGAACAGAGTAAACAGACAACCTACAGAATGGGAGAAAATATTTACAAACTATGCATCCAACAAAATTCCAATATCCAGAATCTTTAAGGAACTTAAGCAAATTAACAAGCAAAAAACAAACAATCCTCTAAAAAAGTGGGCAAAGAACGTGAACAGATACTTTTCAAAAGAAGACATACATGTGACCAACAAGCATGTGAAAAAATGCTCAATATCACTAATCATTAGAGAAATGCAAATCAAAATCACAATGAGATATCATCTCACACCAGTTAGAATGGCTAGCAGTAAAAAGTCAAAAAATAAGAGATGCTGAAGAAGTTGCAGAAAAAAAGGGACACTTATACACTGCTGGTGGGAATGTAAATTAGTTCAGCCATTGTGAAAAGCAGTTTGGTGGTTTCTCAAAGAGCTAAAAACAGAACTACTATTTGACACAGCAATTCCATTACTGGGTGTATAGATATCCAAAGGAATATAAATCATTCTACCATAAAGACACATGCACACATATGTTCATTACAACACTATTCACAATAACAGAGACATGAAATCAGCCTGAATGCTCATCGACAGTAGACTGGACAAAGAAAATGTGGTACATATACACCATGCAGTACTATGCAGCCAACAAGAAGAATGAGGTCATGTGCTTTGGGGCAACCTGGTTGAAGCTAGAGGCCATTATCCTAAGCAAATTAACACAGAAACAAAATAAAACAAAGACCACATGTTCTCACTTTTACATGGGAGCTAAACATTGAGTACACATGGACACAAAGAAGGGAACAACAGATACTGGAGCATCCTTAAGAAGAAGGGTGAGGACGGAAAAACTAGCTTATTACCTGAATCCTTAAGAAGGGTGAAGATGGAAAAAACAGCTTATTACCTGGGTGATAAAATAATCTGTAAACCAAACGCCTGTGACATACAACGTACCCATATAGCAAACCTTCCTATGTATGCCTGAACCTAAAGTAAAAGTTAAAAGAAAAAGATAAAGAAATGGTCAACTAAATATGAATTAGCAAAGCACTAACTGCGTGTTTTTATAGGAGTGTTTTTTAAATATAATTTCGATTTTTCTTAAGAGTGTTAAAAATTCAAAAGTCACTGCCCTGTGTTAGCCTGCTTCCCCAAACAAAAAAAAACCTTTTTTTTTTTTTTTTGAGATGGAGTCTTGCACTCTCACCCAGGCTGGAGTGCAGTGGCTCCATTTCGGCTCACTGCAAGCTCCACTTCCCAGGTTCACGCCATTCTCCTGCCTCAGCCTCCCGAGTAGCTGGGACTACAAGTGCCCACCACCACACCCGGCTAATTTTTTTTTTTTTGTATTTTTAGTAGAGATGGGGTTTCACCATGTTTGCCAGGATGGTCTTGATCTCCTGACCCTGTGATCCGTCCGCCTTGGCCTCCCAAAGTCCCCAAACAAAAATTTTAATGCATAAGAATTGAAACCACCCTGCTAGAGACTGAATGTTTGTGCACCCCAAAATTTATATGTTAAAACCTAATACCCAATGTGTTAGTATTTGGAGATAGGCCTTTGGGGGGTGATTAGATCATAAGAGTGGGGTCACCTTCTCTGTCTTCTTAACAAATGGGATTAATCACCTTATAAATAAGATCCCAGAAAGCTCCCTCACCCCTTCCACCATGTGTGGCTATAGCAAGAAAAGCAGCCACCTATAAACCATGAAGCAGACCCTCGCCAGACAGCAAATCTGCCAGCAGCTTGATCTTGGACTTCCCAGCCTCCAAAACTGTAAGTAATAAATTTCTGTTGTTTATAAACTCCCCAGTCTATCATATCCTGTCATAGCAGTCCAAACAGACTAAGGCTCACCCTATGTAAAGAGGAGGAAATAGTTTACTAAGCAGTTAAATGAGAGACAGAGAGAAAGTGTGTGTGTGTGTGTGTGTGTGTGTGTGTGTGTGTGTGTGTGTGTGTGTGTACTCATGGGCCTACAGGTTTCCACCTATATGCACATATGTTTTGCATACACACATCACATTACATAGACTGCTTAGATATAACCAAACTCTTCTCAGTAGGGCATTGGTGAAGTAAAGCATACATAGGAAGACCTGGGGCACTGCCAAAGCTCTAGTTCTAACTTCTTTTCTTCACCTGATTCTGGCTTCCAGTCCACTTTTTCATCCCACTCTGATCCATATCCATACTCCCTACTCCAGACCAATCACTTCCTTGTGGAAAAGGGAGCTGATATGTTAATTATGTGAGAATCATGATCTCTTTTAAGTGAGAAAGTTTTTAATTCCTCAGAGGGTCTTCATTGATACCACCTACCTTGAAACATAGCACGTTCCTTTTGTGATATCTGTACAGCTCCATCACTGTCTACCCCGTGTCCAAGCCACTTTGCCCTGCTAATGAATCACAAAACCCACACTATGAGATGAGCCCAGGGCTAATGGCTGGGTCTTTTCCGGGTAGCTCATGAGACTTTTGACCAAAACAGCTTAGTGAAAGGGTATCTCAAACACTGGCCCTATCCTTATTAATTATGTGTTCTTAGACAAATCACTTTGCACCCTGAGCTACAATGTTCTCACTCCAAAATGGAGACAAGAACCGCTATGTTGCAAGGCTGTTGTGAGCATTGAATGATTATGGAAGCAATGTACTAGAATATAGATTTGCCAGATAAATTTAACACTTTGATTGTTGAAATTTTTTAAACCTCAGCTTCTTTTCTTTCAAGCATTGTCAAATCAGTTGGGATATTTTCTGTGTTCTTGAGAGTTTTTACTTTCTACCAAAAAATGTTTTTAAAAAATCATGATTACTTACTAAAAGTTTTCTAATTTTTTCTTGACAGATAATATTATCTAATGCCTGCTGTTCTTGATGTATTATGTAGAGCACCTGGTATTTTTCTCCACCTAAAAGAGTATATTTGAGGCACTTTTCAACCTTTTATCATTCATTCTCCCTCTTAAAATCTTTAACAAACTCTTTAAAACAACAAAAAAATCGTTTTCTCTTTCTTTTCCATGGTTCTTACCTTATAATTTGAACACATACTTAAGCAGGTTTCTAGTCTCATCTTATGCCACAAGACGGAAATTAAAGTGGAAAAGTGCGATTAACAGGGCTCCATTTCACCATCTACTTGCTGAGTGACACGCAAGTAGATGAGGGCTTGCAAGTCACCTAGCCCTCAGCTGCTGTAAAATGAGCAAAACCACCAATACCTCCCAGGATTTGTGTGAGGACTCAATGACATTCTGGAAGAAAAAACACACTCTGGAAATTGTTCTGTACATGTGCTCTCCTGTACTTGCCAATCTTCCCAGGAGGCCAGAGAGTCCTAAGCAGAGAAAAGCAGGGTTTTGCACAGAAGCATAATGTGGGAAATGCAGGGCCCACAATCCCTGCGGTTATTTATATCTATAACCTCTAAGGTTGGAGAGCTGGCTCCACACAGAAATGCTATCTTTACTAGTGTCATACTCAACACTTCTCCAGCACTGCAGACCTTTCTGGAGAAGCAGTTTAGACTTAAACCAGTTGGGAAGGAGACCCTGCAGCTACTACACGACAAGAATTTCATTCCAAACGTTCTGAGCCCTGCTCTGGGCCAAACCCTGTGCCTGACACAGGAGCTACAGAGAGGAAAAAGAGACAGGCCTTCAATCATCTTATCCCCGACATATGTGTAGGACTTGTCTATATGTTAGGCATCTCCTAGGTGCTGGGGATGCAACAGAGAGGAAAACAAACAAACAAACAAACAACAAACAGGTGCTTGCTCTCATGAAGCTTACATTTTCACAGACACAGACAGTGAAAGGGAAAAACATTTTAAAGATGATTTTAGAAAGTAAAAAGTATTAAGAAGAAAACAAAATGAGGTCATATAATAAAAAGGGATGCCAAGTTATTCTGATGGATGACCAGGGATGGGCTCCCTTTGGAGGTGATATTTGAGAGATGAGAATCAGTATGAAAATAAATTAGTGATACTATTGAGAGTTTGGCCAAAGGATGGAAAATGGGAAAGGAGTACAACTTTTTTTATTGTTATTATTTTTTGAGACAGAGTCTCCCTCTGTTGCCCAGGATACAGTGCAGTGGTTCAATCTCGGCTCACTGAAATTTCCACCTCCTAGGTTCAAGTGATTCTCCTGCCTCAACCTCCCTAGTAGCTGGGACTACAGGTGCGTGCCACCACACCCGGCTAATTTTTGTATTTTTTCTTTTTTTAGTAGAGACAGGGTTTCACCATATTGGCCAGGCTGGTCTCGAACTCCTTACCTCAGGTGATCCACCCACCTCGGCCTCCCAAAGTGCTGGGATTACAGGAGTGAGCCACCGCACCCAGCCAGGGTTGTACTTTTAAACAGATTAATCAGAGAAGGCTACTCCAAAAAGTTGACATTTAGGCAGCGAATTGAAGGAAGGAAGTATTGCAGAGAAAGAGAAGGCATAAACAAAGTCTAGAAATGGAAGCATGTGTGTCACATTTCAGGAACAGGAAGGAGTTCAGCATGGCTAGAAGATAAAGGACTAGAAAGTTCCAGGCCCTTGTTCTTCCATGAAAACACTGAATTAACAACAACATACAGACCTAATCACTTTGTGAGAACTACAAAAATCTATTCAGAAGTTTCCGCAACTAAGAAAACCACTAATCAAGAAAAACTTCACCTGAAGTGATAGGAAATGTTGTCTTTTGCTCGCCCTTCCTCCTTCCCTACTCATTATAGCATGGCATGCTATAGTAAGAGGAAAGCTGCCCAGCTCCCAAGCTCCTGCTTTGAGATGGAAGAAAAATTTGGAACTCACGCAACGTTCTGCTTCACAACATTGTCTGAGGGCTGCTCTAGAGACAAGTTGCTGTCTCACCTGACTTTAAGGACTCATGGGAATAGTAGCATAGTTTGAATACCAGATTGTAGGTTGCTGAAAGCAGCAGTGGGTGCCATAATGTGTTAGAACTGCAGGGAATCTGGAGTCCTGTGGGCACCAGGGAGCAAAACATTATGGGCAGAAGAATAAAATAGCAACCCCAGGCTTCTGAGAAGAAGTAGGGATAACTTTCTTGGGAAAATTAAGACATTTAAAGCAGTAAATTATTGTTACCAGGAACTGAAATAAAAGCATATGTACAAGACACATCCCTAGAAAATATCTGAAGGGACACACAGCCTATATGTCATGAAGATCTTCCTCTGCACAGAACTAGTCCATAAAGACTGGAAGAGGCAGTTGTTTTTTCAAATGCCCAAATCTCAACAAAAAAAAATGATCGTAAAGCACACAAAGGAACAAGGAAACATGGCCCACTGAAAAGAATAAAATAAATCTCCAGATACAGGCCCTACAGAAAATGCAGGTCTCTGAGACACTTGACAAAGAATGTAAAACAACTTTCTTAGAGATACTCAAAAGCTAAATGAGAACACAGATAGATGACTAAATGGAATCAGGAAAATAATACACAAGCAAAATAATACAATCAATAAAAAGATAGAAACTACTTTTTTAAGTGCCAAACAAAAATTCTAGAGCTGAACAATGCAGTAACCGAATTTAAAAATATACTAAAAGAGTTCAACAGCAGGCTCGATAAAGCAGAATGAACTCGAAGATGCGTCACTTCATATTACCAAGTCAGAGAAGAGAAAAAAATGAAGGGAAGTGTAAAGAGCCTAAGCAAGTTATATGACATCATTGTATACATTATGGAAGCCCCAGAAAAAGAAGAGAGAAAGAAAGGGACAGAGAGCTTATGTGAATGATGGCCAAAAACTTCCCAAATTTGAGGATAGAAATGAATGTACTAATACAAGCTCAGGAAAAGTCCTAAGAGACCCACATCAAACACAACATAGTCAAACTATTGAAAGTCAAACAAAAAAGAATCTTGAAAGTAGAGAGAAAAGCAACTTATTATATACAAGCCTCTACAAGGTTATTAGCAAATTTCTCACCATAAACCTCAAAGGTAAGAAGGCAATGAGATAATACATTCAAAGTACTGAAAGAAAAAAAAAAAGTCAATCAAGAATACTATATTTGACAAAAATGTCCTTCAAAAACGAAGGAGAAATTAAGACTTTCCCAAATAAACAAAAGCTGAGGGAGTTTATTACCACTAGAGTTGTTAGTCAGATGGTGAAAATGATAATGAAAATGATAATGGTAATGGTAATGGTAATGGGTTAATCTCCACCATACAGTCAAGTGTTGCTTAACAACAGGGATACATCCTGAGAAATGTATTGTCAGGCAATTCTGTCAGCAAGTATAATAGAATGTACTTATACAAACCCAGATAGTATAGCCTACTACACACCTGGGCTCTATGGGGTAGCCTAGTGCTCTTAGGCTACAAATCTGTACAGCATACTAGGGGCAATTGTAACACAATGGTATTTGTGTATCTAAATATATTTAAACAGAAAAGGTACAGTAAAATTATGGTACAAAAGACAAAAACATGTTACATGTGTATAGGGCATTTACCTTAAGTGGAGCTTACAGGACTGAAAGTTGCTCTGAGTGAGTGAGTGAGTGGTGAGTTAATACGAAGACCTAGGACATTACCGTACCCTACTGTGGACTTCATAAACACTGTGCACTTACTCTACACTAAATTTACAAAGAAAATTTCTTTCTTAAATAGTAACAACTTTATCTTACTCCAACTTTTTAGTTTATAAACTTTTCAATTTACGTTTTACTTTTACGTTTTTGTAATAACACTCAGCTTAAAACACAACCACATTGTACAGCTAAACAAAAATATTTTCTTTCTTTACATCTTCATGCTATAAGCTTTTTATACTTAATTTTTTTTTTACTTTCTAAACATTTTCTTAAAAACTAAGACATAAACACATACATTAGCCTAGTCTTACATAGGGTCAGGATAATCAATATCACTTTATTCTGCCTCCACATCTTGTCCTACTGGAAAGGGCACTAACCTGTATAAAGTTGTCACCTCCTATGGTAACAATACCGTCTTCTGGACTATCTCCTGAAGGACTTGCCTGAAGCTCTTTTATAGTTAACTGTTAAAAAAAAAAAATGAGAGAAACTCTTCCTATGTTGCCCAGGCTGGTCTTGACTCTTAGCTTAAAGGAGTTCTTTCCATCCCAAGTAGCTAGGATTATAGGCACATGTCACCAAACCTTATATAACATTTATTATATAAGTAGAAGAAGTACATTCTAGCACCTGTTGTTTCCTGACTTTTTAATGATCGCCATTCTAACTGATGTGAGATGGTATCTCATTGTGGTTTTGATTTGCATTTCCCTGATGGCCAGTGATGATGAGCATTTTTTCATGTGTCTGTTGGCTGTATGAATGTCTTCTTTTGAGAAATGTCTGTTCATATCCTTTGCCCACTTTTTGATGGGGTTGTTTTTTTCTTGTAAATTTGTTTGAGTTCTTTGTAAGTTCTGGATATTAGCCCTTTGTCAGATGAGTAGATTGCAAAAATTTTCTCCCATTCTGTAGGTTGCCTGTTCACTCTGATGGTAGTTTCTTTTGCTGTGCAGAAGCTCTTTAGTTTAATTAGATGCCATTTGTCAATTTTGGCTTTTGTTGCCATTGCTTTTGGTGTTTTAAACATGAAGTCCTTGCCCATGCCTATGTCTTGAATGGAGAGGATGTGGAGAAATAGGAACACTTTTACACTGTTGGTGGGATTGTAAACTAGTTCAACCATTATGGACAACAGTATGGCGATTCCTCAAGGATCTAGAACTAGAAGTACCATATGACCCAGCCATCCCATTACTGGGTATATACCCAAAGGATTATAAATCATGCTGCTATAAAGACACATGCATACGTATGTTTATTGCGGCACTATTCACAATAGCAAAGATTTGGAATCAACCCAAATGTCCATCAGTGACAGACTGGATTAAGAAAATGTGGCACATATACACCATGGAACACTATGCAGCCATAAAAAAGGATGAGTTCATGTCCTTTGTAGGGACATGGATGCAGCTGGAAACCATCATTCTCAGCAAACTATCGCAAGAACAGAAAACCAAACACCACATGTTCTCACTCATAGGTGGGAACTGAACAATGAGATCCCTTGGACTCGGGAAGGGGAACATCACACACCAGGGCCTATCATGGGGAGGGGGCAGGGGGGAGGGGGGAGGGATTGCATTGGGAGTTATACCTGATGTAAATGACGAGATGATGGGTGCAGCACACCAACATGGCACAAGTATACATATGTAACAAACCTGCACGTTATGCACATGTACCCTAGAACTTAAAGTATAATAATAAAAAAGAAAAAAAAATCATTAAGGGTAAGGGCCCCAAAAAAAATTAAAATTAAAAGAAAATTATGATCTCTCTCTCTATATATATATGTATACATATATACACATATAGTCATTCAACTTTAAATTGCCTTTTGATTGAGATATATGTGCTTGATTGTGATTAATATGCATGTGTTTGTTTCTGCAAGCAAGATTTTTCAAATAAAGTGTTTCAAAGGACAGAAAAAAAGAGTACATTCTAAAATAACAATAAAAAGTATAGTGTGGTAAATACATAAACTAGCAACATATTTATTATCATAATCAAGTATCATGTACTGTACAAAATTATGTGTGTTATACTTTCATACTACCAGCAGTTGCATAGGTTTGTTTGCATAGTAGATTTGTTTAAACACCATAAACACATGAGTAATGCTGTGCTATGATTTTTAAGTGGCTGCAATATCACTAGACAATAGGACTTTTTCAGCTCCATTATAATCTCATGGGACCACTGTTGTATATGTGGTCCATCACTGACCAAACACTGTTATGTGGTGCATGACTGTATATAATTAACTTTTGAAAGTTAACAACAACAAAAATAACCTAATTTTAAAATGGGCAAAGAATTCGAATGGACATTTCTCCAGAGATAATATATAATGTCCAACAAGCATATTTAAAGATGCATCACTTATCATCCAGAAAATATAAATCAAAATCAAAACCAACAAACAATGACTTGTTACCTCACACTCATTAGTGCAACTTCTATCAAAACACACAGACAGAGAAAGAGAAAGAGAGAGCAAGAGAGAATAACAAGTGTTGGCAAGGATGTGGAGATCTTTGCCTTGGAGTACTTGTATGTTGTTGGTGGGAATGTAAAATGATGCAGTCACTAGGCTAAATAGTATGGCAGTTCCTCAAAAAATTAAAAGCAGAATTACCAAATGATTCAGTAATTCCAAGTCTGGATTTATATTTAAAATAATTAAAAACAGGATCATGAAGAGATAGTTGCACATCTATGTTTACAGCAGAACTATTCACAATAGCTGACAGTGGAAGCAACTCAACTGTCTATCAGTGGATGAATTGATAAACAAAATGTAGTATACATGGACAATAGAAGATGATTTAGCCTCAAGATAAAAAGAATCCAATGTTCATCTACCATGTGGATGAACCTTGAGGACATTATGCTAAGTGAAATAATCCAGTAACAGGAAGACAAATACTGTATGGTTTCATTTATATGAGATATCTACACTTACAGAAACAGGAAGTCGAATTCTGGTTGTCAGAGGCTGGGGATAGGGAAATGAGAAGTCGTTGTTCAGTTTTGCAAGATGAAAGCATTTTGGAAATCTGTGACACAACCATGTGAATACACTTAACACTAATAACTGTACACTTAGAAATTGTTAAGATGGTAAATTTTATATTATGTGCTTTTTATTATGACATACACACACACACACACAAAATAAACCTGAGCCTAAGGAAAAGGAAGCATTTCCTCACAGCCATTTACATAGTGAATAACAGAACCCAGGTTCAAATCCAGGTTTGTCTAACATCTCAGTTAAGGATTCCTTCTGCTGTACAACAGTGTTTTAGCTTTATATGTTAAAAAGTAATCTTAAGAGACCTATAGTGGCTACATTAATATAGGGAAAAATAGGCTGATAGAACTGAAAAGACAAAATTTTAATAATTTTAGTTGGAATTTTCAATGCTTCTCTCTCTGTAACTGATAAAATAATAAGACCAACTTGACCTAATTGACATAATAGAACACTTCTCCTAACAATACGAAAATGTATTCTTTTCAATCACATATGGAATATTCTCCAAGATAAATGATATACTAAGCCATAAAATGTGCTTCCATAAATTTTAAAATTGGAAATTATACAAAGTATGTTTTCTGACCGTAATGAAATTAAATTAGAAATCAACAGAAGAAAGTAATCTAGAAAATTCTCAAATACTTGGACATGAAACAATGCACTTCTAAGAAATGCACAGGGCAAAGAAGAAATTACAAGAGAAATAAAAAAATAAAAAAGCAACATATAAAAATGTACAGTATACAGCTAAAGCAGTGTTTAGATGATAATTAGTAGTTTTGAATGCTTCCTAAAAAAGAAAAAACATATCAAAAATAAATAATCTAGTATTCTATTTCAAGAATCTGGAAGAGGAAGAATAAATCAAACACAAAAGAAGTGGACTACAATAATAGTAATGATAAGAACAGGAAATCAATAAATCATAAAAGCAGAAAAGCAAATAGAGGAAACCAGTAAGACTAAAAGTCAATTCTTTGAAAAGATCAACAAAATGTGTGTACCTTTAGCTGGAATGACTGAGGAAAACAAAAACAAAAACAAAACAAAACAAAATAAAAGACAAAAACTACCAAAGTCAAGAATGAAGAAAGGAACATCACTACAAACCTACAGAAACTAAAAAGATTGTAAGGGAACACTATAAACAAATGTATGCCAACAAATTAGACAACTTAGGTAAAGTGAGCAAATTCCTAGACAGACACAAATTACCCAAACTAACTCAAGAAGGAGGAGAAAATCTGAATAGACATATATCAAGTAAAGAAACTTAATTAGTAATTTAAAATCTTCCCACATGAAAAAGCCCAGGCCCAGATGGCTTCACTGGCAAATTCTATCAAACATTTAAGGAAGAAAACACTACACAAACTCTTTCTAAAAATAGACAAGCATGGAAAACTTCCCAATTCATTGTATGAGGCTGGCATTACCTTGGTCCCAAAGCAAGATAGACATCGTAAGAAAGGAAAACTACAGATATCTCTCATGAACACAGACACGAAAAATATTAAAATATTAACAAACTGAATCTAGCAACAAACAAAAAGTTAAGTTCTGTAGATCGCTGCTTCTTTCTTGCCTAGAAACCAGCAAGACTCTAAGTAGTGACCAGCTGAGAGACCTTTTGCCAGAGGCCACTGATGTCCCATCATATAGGACCCAGGAAAATAACGCTCTTGGGGGGCTTTCTTCAAGGATTCATGGACAAGAATTGGTGATAAATGTCCCAGATGTCTTGTCCTTTGACTGAGATGACTCTGGGGCATGTTTTACAGTCTCAGGTTGGCCAGTGGGATTGTGCCTCAGTACAGACTGTGCTAAACAGTTCATGAACACATCTGTGTGTGCTTTCTTTCCTTTCTTGTCCCACTTCCCTACACAATACTGGTGCTTTCTGGGGTCATTTCCCCAAAATCCTGGTCTACAGTTCTGCTTTCATTTCCCCAAAACTGTGAGTATTCACATCCTGGTCTCCAGTTCTGCTTTCAAGACAACCGTCCTTGCCAGTTCCTTTCGGCTATGGCATGAGCTGGAAACAGTGCAGGAGAAACTTTCCCACAATTTTTAATGAAGTTACTCTGCTTGAAGCCAGAAAGACAGACGGCACCTCCAATAGTAACTGACTTTCCCAAGAAAAGCCTAAAAAGAGAAAAATTCATATGCCTAGAGAAGGAGAAAATTCAACTGTAGAAGGAATTCAGTTGCCCTCGGGATTTGGCTTTCATATTTCTATGGGCAGAACTGATGTGATTGTGGAAATCCAATCTAGTTATCATCTTCATTATAGTGATAGTGCTGACCTCACACAGCAAGTACCATGACATCAGGAGTCTTACTCCATTTACCTTGGCAATAACCTGACGTTCTCATCATTTTGCAAGGCAGTTTGCATTAACAACCCCCCCACCCCACCCCAAGACCTGGTTACCCAATTCTGTGCATGATCTTCCTATATCTGGGGAGAGGTGCAGGATAAGAATTAGGATCCAAAATTATAAGGGTTCATTCTATTATTATCTCCCAGTTTTACAACATCTCATGTCAATGTGAATGAATGTTGGGAAGGTGTGAAAACAGAAACCCTGTCTCCAGAGTTTTCCCAGATCTGGTTTCAGCAGATTCACTCTTCTCATTCACTTCTTCAACAAACATTCATTTGTGCACCTACTATGTTCCATCTCTGTGACACAGTGTGGTGGATACATCCCAAGGTGATCACCCACAATGAGTTACACCCTTGTACAACAGAACCTGTGACTTACTTCTAGCCAATAAGACATAGCAATGGTAATAGGAGGTCACTCCCTTGACTACGTAAGACTTCATCTTAGCATACTGGAGTGGAAGAGACTCTCCCTTGCTGACTTCGAAAAAGAAAGCTGTCGTATTTTGAAAGGGGGCTGCTGTCGAGTGATAATGAGCATTTTTTCATGTGTCTGTTGGCGTATAAATGTCTTCTTTTGAGAAGTGTCTGTTCATATCCTTTGCCCACTTTTTGATGGGGTTGTTCATTACTCACCATCAGAGAAATGCAAATCAAAACCACAATGAGATACCATCTCACACCAGTTAGAATGGCAATCATTAAAAAGTCAGGAAACAACAGGTGCTGGAGAGGATATGGAGAAATAGGAACACTTTACACTGTTGGTAGGACTGTAAACTAGTTCAACCATTGTGGAAAACAGTGTGGAGATTCCTTGAGGATCTAGAACTAGAAATACCATTTGACCCAGCCATCCCGTTACTGGGGATATACCCAAAGGATTATAAATCATGCTGCTATAAAGACACATGCACACCTATGTTTATTGAGGCACTATTCACAATAGCAAAGACTTGGAATCAACCCAAATGTCCATCAGTGACGGATTGGATTAAGAAAATGTGGCGCATATACACCGTAGAATACTATGCAGCCATAAAAAAGGATGAGTTCGTGTCCTTTGTAGGGACATAGATGCAGCTGGAAACCATCATTCTCAGCAAACTATCACAAGAACAGAAAATAAAACACCGCATGTTTTCATTCATAGGTGGGAATTGAACAATGAGATCACTTGGACACAGAAAGGGGAACATCACACACCGGGGCATATTATGGGGAGGCAGGGGAGGGATAGCATTAAGAGATGTACCTAATGTAAATGACGAGTTAATGGGTGCAGCACACCAACATGGCACATATATACATATGTAACAAACCTGCACGTTGTGCACATGTACCCTAGAACTTAAAGTATAATAAAAAATAAAAATGAAAAAAAAGAAAGGGGGCTGCATGGCAGCAACCTGAGTACAGCCTCAGGTGTATGAAACCTGAGTACAACTCCAGTGGTTCCTAGATGCTGGAAGCAGCCTCTAGCACCCTTCTTGTTTCTTTCAGCCAACAAGAAAACAGGGACTTCAGTCCTATAGCCATACAGACACCGATTCTGCCAACAACCTGAAGGATTTTTGAAGCAGATTTTCCCTATTCAAGCTTCCAGAGAAGAATGCAGCCCAGCCAACATCCTGATACAGCCTTGTGATATTCTCAGCAGAGGACCCAGCTAAGCCATGCTAAGATTCCCAACCAGTGGAAACTCTGAAATAGTGAATGTGTATCTCCCAAAGCCACTAAGTTTTCGGTAATTTGTTACGCACCATAGAAAACCAATACACAGAACTAGGGATACTCCTTGCTTCTCTAATACTCTGTGCCTTTGCATCTAGTTTCCCCAAATTCAATCTCAATCATTTTGCTTGACATCTCAAGTTGGATGCATCCCTCAGCCTCTTGCTCTGAAGAATTTAGGTATCTAACAGACAAATAGCAAAAGGAATCCAACCTATGGCCTGGAAAGACCAAGCTGGCTTAAAGCTGAACTACACAAAGGGAAGGGGAAAGGGCCAGTGCACTTGCACTGTCTTGAGAGATGGGTCAACATTGCTAGTGCCCACTAGCATCTGAGTCATCACCTTCTTCCCGAGCACAGGGTTAGACTACATTTCCCAGGCTCCTTGGTGGTAATAACCCTGGTTTTTGCCAATGGAGTATCAACTTCCAGAAGTGCTATTATTACCTCTAGGACAACAGTTTAGAGTGCATGCACCTTCTCTACACTTCATTCTCTTCTTCAACTCACCAACCAAAAAAATTCCAATGAAAAATTCTGAGACCTTAGAAAATGACAGAAACATGTGACAGAAGGAGCTTGGGTCCCTGAAAGACTGCATGAAACTAAGTTTCAACTCCCTCACTATCCCCTGCTGGACAGTTTTGTTTTGTTTTGTGTTTGTTTTTGTTTTTTGTTTGTTTGTTTGTTTCTGAGACAGAGTCTGTCTCTGTTGCCGGGCTGGAGTGCAGGGGCACGATCTCAACTCACTGAAACTCCACCTCCCGGGTTCAAGCAATTCTCCTGCCTCAGCCTCCCGAGTAGCTGGAACTAGAGGTGTTTGCCACCAAGCCCAGCTAATTTTTGTATTTTTAGTAGAGATGGGGTTTCACCATGTTGACCAGGATGGTCTCAGTCTCTTGACTTCATGATCCACTGGCCTCAGTCTCCCAAAGTACTGGGATTATAAGCGTGAGCCACCATGCCCGGCCAATTGGACAGTTCTATCAGTCAGCCTTCAGCCAGAGAAATAGAATAAGTAGGAGATATATATTAAAACATGCATAGCAAGGAATTGGCTTATATCATTGTGGGGCCTGCCTAGAAACATCTGAAATCCTTAGGGCAGGCCGTCAGGAAGGACAGGATGGAAGTTTCCAGCACAAGTTGAAGCTTCAGTCCTCAGGTGGGATTTCTTTTTTCTTTTTTAATTGATGCATAACTAGACATATTTATGGAGTACATGTGATATTTTGATACATGCATACAATGTGTAGTGATCAAATTGGGATAATCAGAATATCCATGACCTCAAACATTTATCACTCCAGCTTTTATTTGAAATGTTGGGAACATTTCAAATCTTATTTTCTAGGTATTTTGAAACATACAATATTGTTAACTGTAGTCACACTACTGTGCTATCAAATACCAGCAAAACGACTATTAGATAGGTGGGATTTATTCTTCTAGAGGAAATTCTCCACTCTGTTCTTAAGACCTTTCAACTGAAAGAATCAGATTAAGATTATCTACGATAATCTCCCCCCGTTAAAGCCAACCGATTATGGATTTCAATTACATCTATCAAGTACCTGTGCAGCAACATCTGAATTAGTGTTTAACTGAATAACAGGGGACTGTTTCATTTAATAACCTAGACAAGTTGACACAAAAAACTGGCCATCACATGGTGATGGCAATTAGTAAACACAACTGCGTTAAGTCACTGATGATTGGGGAGTGTTTATTACAACACTGAGAGAAGAATCCACCCTGACTAATGAAAGCAAGTTATCATTCTTCAAAGACTTGGTTTTTAATCCTGAGAGTGGAGATAATAATATATCTTTTCTGGAATGTCTATATCCCTAATTAGTAAAGATTAGTGACCCCCCCCCCAAATACTTCTAGGACTCCTTTACAGGACACTAGTAGGTTTTCTCCTCATCAGTCTTTCATCTCATGGCAAGGTACTGTGAATTTCTAGCATGTCAGCCTCCCCATGGCCATAAACATTCCCAGGTCAAGCCACTTCATCTCTCACCTGGGCCATAGGCCACTCTCCTAACTGACTGATATGGTTTCACTCTGTGTCACCCAAATCTCATGTCAAATTGTAAACCCCACAAGTCAGGGGAAATGTTGGAAGAAAGAAAACTCAGCATGCAAAACTCTCAGTACTCTTTTGTATATTTTTTAGGATTTCGGGATCAAGGAACCTGTATCAAGCACTGGCTCTGGCTAATTTAAATAGAAAAATGATTTGTTATGGCGATATTGGATTGAATTTGGGGAAACTAGATCCAAAGGCACAGAGTATTAGAGAAGCAAGGAGTATCCCTAGTTCTGTGTATTGGTTTTCTATGGTGCGTAACAAATTATTGAAAACTTAGTGGCTTTGGGAGACACTTATTCACTATTTCAGAGTTTCCACTGGTCGAGAATCTTAGCATGGCTTAGTTGGGTCCTCTGCTGAGAATATCACAAGGCTGCATCAGGATGTTGGCTGGGCTGCATTCTTCTCTGGAAGCTTAAATAGGGAAAATCTGCTTCAAAAATCCTTCAGGTTGTTGGCAGAATCGGTGTCTGTATGGCTATAGGACTGAAGTCCCTGTTTTCTTGTTGACTGAAAGAAGCAAGAGGGCTTCTAGAGGCTGCTTCCAGCATCTAGAAACCACTGGAGTTGTACTCAGGTTTCATACAACTGAGGCTGTACTCAGGTTGCTGCCATGCAACCCTGTTTCGAAACATGGCACCTTTCTTTTTCAATGCCAGCAAGGAAGAGTCTCTTCCACTCCAGTATGCTAAGATGAAGACTTATATAGTCAAGGGATGACCTCCTATTACCATTGCTATGTCTTATTGGCTAGAAGTAAGTCACAGGTTCTGTTGTACAAGGGTGATATTGGATTGTTCTTGCCTCTCAGAGAGAGTGGAGGCCTGGGTTCAGTTTTCCCCCATGCTGTTCTCATGACAGTGAGTTCTCACAAGATCTGATCGATGAAAGTGTGGCACTTCCTCTCTCTCTCTTTCTCTCTCTCTCTCTCTCTCTCTCTCTCTCTCTCTCTCTCTCTCTGTCTCCTGCCACCTTGTAAGACACACCCTGCTTCCCTTTCACTTTCTGCCACAATTGTAAGTTTCCTGAGGCCTCCTCAGCCATGCTGAATTGTGAGTCAATTAAACCTCTTTTATTTATAAATTACTCAGTCTCAGGTAGTTATTTATAGCAGTGTGAAAATGGATTAATACACTAACCCCTCTGCTTTAAGACAGCCTCCCCGTGGCCACAACCCTTCCCACAGTCTACCCCTGCCAGTTCATCCTCCACACTGCTATAGAATGCCCTTTCTATGCACGAATTTGACCATGTTATTTCCCTTGTTAGTTATTTCTATCATTCTTTTTTGCTTTTATATGAAGTCTAAGATCGACATTTCAAAAGACACTGGAAACTTTACAGCTTCCATATTTAGCTTCAGCTTCTATCACCTGCCTCCTCCAACTCTGGGTCACCGTGCTGTACATTCATTCTACCCACACATAAATCTACTCCCTTTGCCTGGTAACACCTTACTCAGTTATATTTTTATGCTCTTATTAAAAGTGATTGTGATCATTTATTTTGAGATCCCTAATAATAACTAATGTGCATTTTCTCTTCTAATTTTCACAATTTCCCTTTAAGGTTGGAATATCATTACAATCATCCTACAAAAGAGGAGACTAGGGTCTCAGGTACTAAATGATTTGTCCAGGATTTCTCAGTTTTATAAGCCTTAGATCTGACATTCAGACCCAAACGAGCCCAACTCCGCAGCCTAAACTCTTAACTACCACACTAAACTGCTTCCCAAGTCTTCATACCTGCTCGCTGCTTGTAATTTCCAATCTTACCTCGATAATTCTTACCCTTTCACCTGGGAAGCACATCCTCACCCTTTAAATCTCAGTTCAAACATCACAGTGTCAGTTCTCTTTTGCCTTCCCACCATCAAGAACTTGTCCTTCATTTCCCCACCATCAGCTGCTCTTCCCATAGTAACAGCACCTATCACACTCTTGTGTTTTCTATTTTCCTGACTGTACCCTGACTAATATGCAGTCAACCATCATGAAAATCTAGAAAGCAATTAGAGCCCTGATATCTCCCTATAGGTTCTTGGAAAGCTGATCTACAGAAATGCCAATTAGGCTACAGATGCTGCAAAAATAGCCAAGATGTTTCACATTTTGATACCCAGATCCTCTCTGTCATTCAAAAAACAGTTGGTATAACGAATACATAAATATAAGTCATATGTGTAAACCAAAGATAGACAAAGATAAATATTGTAAGGCAAAGAATGCAGGCTATTACTGAGGGTGCCCTGTTAAGCGGATACATAAGTTAGAAGGTTTAACAGTGCCCGAATCTGGGTGGCACAAAAGATTGAGAATTGCTAACCAAAAAATATGATTCTGCTCCCTCCTTTAAGAAGGATCTCCATCGTGCTTCCTAAGTTGCAAAAGTGTATTGCTCAACAGATACTGGAGGGAGGGAAACCAAGTAGGGGGCTAGCATCCTAGTCTTAAAATTGATTAAATGCCTTTTCATTGAGAAATGGAAGTATTCTATTGTATTACTGCTTACCAAATATTCTAATTTCCTTGTCTGTACTATCGATACCTGCAGTGGAATTACACATCTCCATCCTGTTGAACACAGGGATATTCACTTGCTTTTGACCAGAAACATGGGTTAGCACGATGTTTGTCACTTCAGGCAGAAGTTTTAAGAGCTAGCTCGTCTCTTTTCCCCTCTGCCACAAAAGCTGGCGCTGCCCCATACAGAAGTTGTTCATCAGCTTGGGTATCACAGTGGAGATGCAGCAGCCCCAGGATCATGTGTTGCAGGGGCAGGTCATAAAACATTATTGCTGAAAGCCACTGAGGTTTTAAAGTCACTTGTTGTACCGCAGCATGTCCAGCCTATTCTAAATAAATGTATCTGTTCAAAAAAAAATGGAGCTTCTTCTATAAAAATAAAATATGTGTCTTTGGAGACTGGAGGGATGGAAGTCCATGTAATGCAGAAGTAAAACATTTGGTAAAACTTTCACCTGCTGTAAGAGCCCTGATGAGCTTGTAACTTTAGACAAGAAAGAGATGAGATCAGAAAGAATTGGCCAAATTTTAGCCAAGACTAAAACATACTAGATAATCCAGAAACTCAAGACCTTGTATACTTTGAAGAGCTACTCCTTCTGAAACCCAAACAGAGGAAAATAAAACTGAGAAGTGGCAAAGGTTGATTAAAAGCTGGCCTCCTGGGAAGAGCCAACTCAAGATTGCAGCCATCACAACTTCTGTTAAGCTTTCTGAATTAAGATGGCATATGTGTCTTCTGACTAGGTTGGTATGTGTGCACATACTTTATATAGCCTCCCCTGGAATGTAAGCAGAAAATGTGAATATAATGGGGTATCACTCCCTTGGTTATCTTAAGTTATATGGCAAAAGGGATTTTGCAGGTGTAATTAAGGCCCCTAATCGGAGACTGTAAGTTTTATCAAAAAGTTTATCAAAATTTTATCAGAAAGTTTATAAAAATTTTCCTGGATTGTCTTGATAACGAGGTGAACCCTTAAAAGAGGTTAGAGAGATTTGAGGAATGTGAAATTTTGTAGCTGGCTTCGGAGATGTAAGAACCAGAGGACAGCCTCTAGGGGTTAAATGTGACCCCTGGAGAAAAGTCAACAGGAAACCAGAGACCTCCGTCCTACAACTACATGAGTTGAAAGAGGACACTGAGCTTCAGAAAGGCATTCAGGCCAGCTGATGCCCCTGAGAAGTGAACAGTGTCATACTGCCCAGACTTCTGACTGACAGAACTAGAGGTGATGAATGTGTGTTGTTTTAAGCCAATAAGATTGTGGTAATTTATTAGGCAGCAATAGAAAACTAACACAGCTCTAATAAATCTTTTCAGTTAGACCAAATTGCTTAGGAAAAAAAGATCTCCAGGGTTCACTCAGAAAATGGGTAAAAAGATAAAAACAACTAAATTTTGAGAGAAAGTCATGTCTCAGGAAGAATTGTGGGTGTTGCTACTGGCATATGTTGTTGACTACAAGACACCAGCTAAGCTTTTAAGAGTTTTATGTCAAAATAACTACCATTCTAGACAAAAAATAAAGATTGTAACAGTTCAAAACGTGTAGGTCATCAACCTTCTATGGAAGAAAGCGAGTGAGAGAGGTATTTAGCCCTCCATGAGGGCTTATTCTCCAAATCCCTCTTCAATTGCATCTAAGAAAGATCATGGAAAAGGAAGGACATCATCCTGGAGGGTGAAGAAGAACCATAGACAAGGAATATCCCAACCCCACCTAGAAATCTCATGTCTGCCATACAGGATTACAGAATTGCTATGGGCCAGTGACTGCTATGTGCCTTTCATCCTTTCCCTTTCCAAAATATAGGATTTATTAAGATTATCCTGTCCCTGTTCTGACACTGTGTTTGGGGGAGAAATAAACAGATATATTATATTTTTGGCTCATGGGTGCCATGATGATGTTGGTGTTTCATTCCTATAACCTTCCCTTGACTCTTCCATGCATACTTACCAACATCCAACTACATCACTAGAGTCCCTTGGCCTGTGGTTCCCTTCCACAAACATGGAAGCCTAGAAGTGCTGAGGAATTAATCCACTTGGGAACATCCCTCAACCAACAACTGATGGGAATCAATGTATAAGTACCCAAGGTTCCCTGTCTCTCAAGTGGGATAACGTTGAGTTGTCTGTCTTCACTGGCTCTCATCATTTCTCCAATGGGAGTTAGCTCCAATTGCCCATGCCTTTTATCGGCTACCTTGGTTACCTTATGTTTTGTCTCACTTAACCGATCCTCTAAGTTTTTTTTCATTTCACAGATAAATCATTTGCACTTTGAGTCCCTATCTCAAAGTATCTTTCTAGATAAACCTAACTATGACAAATCTTTTCTGAATCTAGGTGCATCATATCTGGTAAGGACCATGCAGAAATGATCACACCTCCTGCAGAGCTTCTGAATTTTGATCTTGAAGCAGAGATTTGCAGAAGCCAGCAGGGGTAGTCTTTGCGGTCTCTCTTAAGGAGAGGAAGAACTTGAGTGTTTCTGCCTGAAAAGGGAGAAAAGAACTTAATGTCTGGTTGCTTCAAAAATGGGCTTTCCCTCTTTGTGTTTCACTTCCCTGTGGGAGGATAATACATCCCCACTCTAATGAATTTAGGAGTAAACTACATAACTTCTTTGGTCCATGACAGCAGGGAAGAAGTGATGATTCATTTCCTGAGGAAAGCTTCAAGAGTCAGCACACGATTTGCTACATTTCTTTCCTTTCTGCTATACATATGACAATGTTCCAGAAAGAGGTTTTTCCACCAGCTGGATCCCAGAGCGAAGACTTAAAAGTAGAATCTGGCTGACTCAGGATAGACCCAAACTTCTGGAATTGTAAGACAATAAGATTTTAGTATTATTTGTTACTGTGACATAACCTAGCCTGTCTTGACTGATACAGTGTTCCCAAAAAAGAACTTTGGGAAAACAAGGAAGACACAAATACCTAAGAAAAGAGTAAAACTGAAGCTATACAGCCATATTCTCTGAAAACGAGGATACTGCAAAGAGGAGACTTTGGCTCCTGTGATTTGGAAAGAAAAGCAATCACTGTGGCTATTTAGAGGCACAGTAATCGTAAGAACAAGAGGGCAGAGCAAAATTATGCAAAGGCTATCACTCAAGGAATTCAGGAGGATTTTTATTCTCCCCACAGATGGAGTCGTAAATAGCCAGAATACATTATCACAGGCAATCAGAAAATTGCTGTCAGTAATTTTAAATGAAACTTTGGCAAGTGAAATGTTGAAAAAAGAAAACTCAGTGTGCAAAACTCCCAGTACTCTTTCGTATGTTTTTTAGGGTTTGGGGATCAGGGAACCTGTGTCAAGCACCGGCTCTGGCTAATTTAAATAGAAAAATGATTTGTTATGGTGATATTGGATACTTCTTGCATCTCAGAGAGAGTAGAGATCTGAATTCAGAAGCTATGCAGCCAAAGATAATGTATCTAAATCACTGTACGTATTGGCCCAGTTTAGATACCAGTTTATAGCTGCCACGGATGAGGACAGGCCCAGCAGCTTATACTGCCAATATTATGGGAGTTACTATGGTTTGGAATGTTTGTCCCCTCCAAAACTCATACTTAAATGTAATTCCCAATGTGGCAGTATTGAGAAGTGAGGCCTTTAAGAGGCAACTGGGTAATAAGGGCTCTGCACTCATGAATGGATTAATGCATCCATGGATCAATGGGTTAATGTGTTAATGGATTATTAATGGTTTATGACAAGAGTGGCACTTGTAGCTTTATAAGGAGAGAGAGAGTGGAGTAGCACACTCAGCCCCCTCATCACATGATGTTTTGTGCCATCTTGGGACTCTTCAGAGAATCTCTACCAACAAGAATATTCTTCACCAGCCCACCAGATGTGACCCCTTGACCCTGGACTTCTCAGCCCTCATAACTGCAAGAAATAAATTCCTTTTCTTTATAAATTACCCAGTTTTAGGTATTCTATTATAAGCAACACAAAATGAACTGAGACAGGTGATGACATTGAAACTGGAATTTAGATGAAGCTGATGCGGCATTTTCCATCCCCTTCTTGCTGGCGTGTTAGTTTCCGCACCAAGGACAGCTCCAAGGTGGCGCTAACCTCTGCTACTTCCAAAACTGCTGATAGCTCAAAAACGCTTTTGAGGGGTGTTTGGTCAGAAAAGCAAATTGAGGCAGTTGCAACCAACCTCTGCAATTCTCTGCTAGTTTCAGCAATAGGGTCTTCTTAGTGAAACCACTGGTAACTGGAATCCATTACTCCACAGTTTCTCTTTGGAAAAATCATGAAGCCTTGAAGCCCAACCATACTGTAGAGTTCATTTTAAAAGTTTCTCAAACCAGATTATGTGCCAGGCAACATTTTACCAGAGAAAAGATATTTAAAAGGTAAACACCATTACCACAACTAACTCATCCCCACAAAAGATATGGCGTGGCCTGTGTTTTTGGTGTCACTTCCTCATCACTCATAGTTTGGGGTGGGTACATATGAAGGACAAACTCAGTGCCATGCACAAGGGAGTCTAGTAAAGGATGTCGTTTTAATTTTTTATACTGAAAAGTAGATTCTGTCTCAAAGATGGAGGAGTCTTCACAAAGAAGAAAGGGGTTCAGACATTGGATGAACAAGAATGACAGACAGCCACTCTAAGACCACGTGTCTCACATGGAGAGTAAACAAGGTACAGTTAAAAGGGCCCAGACTTGGACTCAATTCCTGCCCTTTTCATCCTAATTGTGTGAACTTTCTCACCTCTGGGCCTCACCTTGCTATCCACAAAATGGATGACTGCTGTTGTTATGATTGCTACCTATTTATATCTCTCTATGTATCTTTCTACCTGTTTGTAGCAGACTCATCTTAAGAGCATTGCTGCAAATCATGTATGCAAAAGTCACAGACAGTGGTCACAGTACAGTGACCACATGTGAGCCACAAACAGGTTTGGATTGGCACATCATGCTCCTGAAATATTTTAATTGTCAACACAAAATATTACCAAAGACATAGATTTACCTGTGTTTTATAAGTAGAGATCAGATATTCTGATTTTTCTTTTCTTTATATATAAAAAGGGTGCCAGCTTTCACCACACACCCCTCACCCACTTTCCTAAAACCATCTTCCTATTTTTTTCTATCTTCCAATGTCAGGTATATAAATGACATAGAAGGAACCATCCTGGACTTGATCCACCGGGACTCTAGTTTGACTTTCAGCTCTTCTGTCTTCCAGTTGTGTGACTTAGGGGCAGTGACCTAATTTTTTAAGTTTTAATTTCCTTATCTTTCAGAATGACTGTGAATACCCTTTAGAATTGGTAACCATACACAAGGAAAGGGCACCAGAAGCCCTTTACTCCCTCATTATTAAGCTCTCAGTGATTTTTCCAGTCTCACATCCTTTCATGACTCTCCTCATAGTCTATTTTTTGGTAACACTGCACTCCTCTCTCTCTCTCCTCTCGCTCTCACTCTCTCTCTTCGTGGTAATATGCTGTCCTTTTCCAAATTCTGTTCCTGCTCTCTGGATTGTCCTCTTCCTTCTCTCTTCAACTTTTTTCAAGGGCACCTCCTCCACAAAGCTCTCCATGATCCCCTGGGCTAAATTTGTTGTTCTTGGAGCTCATGGGGTTCCCTGACTCTTTATGTCATGCTATCATTATTTCACAGTTTTATAAGTTACCTTTCCATCCATGTCCCACTAGACTGAGCACCTTGGATGGTGGGATCTTGTAGCAAGATCAAGGAGAAAATAAACCTAAGCTACTTGGAAGAATCTCCAAATAATAATAGTGAGTGAAAAGGTATGTTACAGAAGAATATACACAGAATGAATAATATTTATATTCAAGTTTTTAAACATGCAAGAATGTTGTATGTGTTTTAGAAATACACATATGTGGTAGAAGTAAAAAGACAAGCATTGGAAAAATAAACAAAATTTATACTAATGGTTTCCTGGCAAAGAAACATGAGACGTACAACCGGAGTAGCTGTGGAGGGAGAGAGACTTGTCTACCCAGAAAGCTTTATGTTTATATGTAATATTCTATTTCTTAAATCTGGATGGTATATGACTATTTATACTTTTGTGTGTGTTAAATATGTTTAAATAAATTTTAAGATGAAAGTAAAAAGCATGGGATTTGGAGTTTAAAAGATCCTGTCTCTGTTACTGTGAGATCCTAGGCAAGTTACCTTTTAAGCCTCAGTTTCCTCATCCATGAAATGGGAATTAAGAGTCGTTCTCTAGGACTTTGTGGAAATTATAAGAGATCACATCTACGAAGTGAGTGTCCCGTTCAGTATCTAGCAGAGATCAAGTGCTCAGGAAATGTATGTTGAATAAATTAGCAAATATTAGAAACCATGTAAGATGCTTTAAAATGCTTCTGGGGGTGCTTATTTATTTGGCACCTTAACGTCTTTAAAGAAAAAGAAGTGAAAGCATCATAACTGTCTGATTAGTAGATACTTGAATGTTGAAAGTAGAAAAAAAAGCATCAAGACCCCTAACTATTCTCTTCACTTCCAAAGATCATTCTCAATAGTTAAGCCTGCATTGCGAAAATAAAGCATAACTCCTTCAGAAGAAGGATCACAGTGTAAGGAATGGGATCTTCAAACAGGAGGCGCAGCCTCCTTAGAGATGCCTCTTGCTGCCAATCACCTCCCCTTTACCCTTGACCAGAAAACCTCTTCAGAAACTCACAGAATGATAGGCAGTCAGCATGCACCTTCTCTATGTGCAGAGAAGGGGACAGATCCCACTGTGGCATTTCCCATCCACGCCTTGCTAGTGTGTCGGTTTCAGCACCAAGGACAGTTCCAAGGTACAGCTAACCTCTGCTACCAAAACTGTTGAAGGCTCCCAAACGCTTTTGAGGGGGTGTTTGGTCAGAAAAGCAAATTGAGTCCGCTACAACCAACCTCTGCAATTCTCTGCTAGGTTCAGCAATAGAGTCTTCTTAGTGAAACGACTGGTAACTGGAATCCATTTCTCTACAGTTTCTCTTTGGAAAAACCATGAAACCTTGAAGCCCAACCATACCAGAGAGTTCATTTTTAAACGTTTCTCAAACCAGTTTATGTGCCAGCCAACATTTTACCAGAGAAAAAAATATTTAAAAGGTAAACATATAAATATATAAATACATATTTTTCAAGCTAAATACAAGAAACAGCCCTGAGACAGAGGATAGCAGAGTTAGAGCAGTGATTTAGGATTGGTGGGCCAGAAAAAGGCTCTCTGAGGAGCTGATATTGAATTTGGATTAAAAGGTTCTGGCCATACAAAGATTAAGCAAGCACAGCCATGCAGAGAAACTGTGTGCAGAGGCCTGAGGGGAGGAAACAACTGACCTCTGGGGAGAAAGCATTTCCACACGAAGGAACGGAAATTGCAAAAGCTCTGAAACCAGAGAGAGGTTGCCTGTTTGACTAACAGAATGAGAGCAGTGTAGCCTCATGGCTTCCAGAAAAATGAAGAAGTCATGCAATAAGGTCAGAAAGGTTGGCCAGGACCAAAACAAGGAAAGTCTTAAGTGCCATGGTTTACAGGGGATTTTTTTCAACAAGTGATGAGAAGAGGTTGAAATAACTTAAGCAGAGATGTGATAGAATCACATTTATGCTTTAAAAGATCACTATTGCTGTTGCCTGGAGAATGTGCTGAGAGGAGGCAACCAGTAGAAACAGTTAAAGTGGTAAGTGGGGTTATCTTGGTGAGAGGTGAGCCTGGTGTGGATGGGGTAGGGAGTTGAGGCAGACAGAGGTATGTGGATTCAGTAAGTACTTTGGAGATTGAACAAATAAATCTTGTTGGTATACTGGATATGAGGGTGAGAGAAAAAGAAAAGATTGGAGATGAGTTTGGGTCTTCTCATTTGAGCAAGTGAGCAAATGGAGATGTCTTGAAGTGACCTGGGCAAAATTGATGCAGAGAGAACAAATTGATGGGAGACCATGAGTTCCACTGGGAGCATGTTAGGCTTGAACTGAACAGCATTCAGGCAAAGGTCTGATTGTATAAAGGTCTGGCTGGTTGTATAAACTGGGAGCTCACCTTGGGTTGGACATTCACTTAGGCGTCATTGTACTTAGCATAGGGATTCTTATTGGAAAGGGGAGCATTTTGCCTCCCAAAAGACATTTAGCAATGTCTGGAGATATTTTTGTTTATCACAACTGAGATGAAAAGGGATGCACCTAGCATCCCTTAGGTAGAGGCCAACAGTGCTGCTAAGTGCCCTGTAATGCACAGAACAGCACCTACAACAAATCATACTTCCATCCAAAATGGTAATGGTGCCAAAGTTGAGAAACCCTGGTTTAGAGCTTAGACATGTGCGACTTCCCCTACGGAGGAGTGTTCATAGGCAAGAGAAGACAACTCAGGATTGCTCAAACTGTCTCTGTCGGCCACCTCAATCCTTTTGCTCCAACTGTAGACTTTGCTTTCTCATCATCTAGCTTTAAAGAAAGCACTCAAGCTTTAGAGTCAGACAAATTTGAGTTTAGATCTCAGCTCTACCACTAATCATGTGACTTTGGGCAAGTAATTTAACTTCTATGAGTTTCAGGGAATGATAGTATCGCCTCCTGGGTTTGTGACAAGGGAAATGAGCTGATTATAATGTGTCAGGACATTGTCTACAACCCATAAACACTCAACAGATGATTATATTGCCATGTGTGGCCTAGCTTTAATTTTGTGTTTTTCTGAGACCTCTGTGCCCCCTCGCAACCATCCTCTCACCCCAGACTCCAATCTCTGAGCTGTGCCCTGTGCAGACCTTTTTATGCCACATTTTGCACTGAAAGCATCTATTTATGAGCCTGTCCACCCCTGCTCAGCAGTGAATATGAAGACAACTCTACTCATGTTCATAAGCCGCTGTGAATTTCACATACACAAAACCATCCCCTTTATATTCACTCACCCCTTTAACCCACATATCAGCCCAGGGAAACATGCTCTGGTGTTCTTGGTTTACAATTGCAGTCAGCACGGCTCAATTTAGATAATAAACTAAACAACCCCAAACATATCGCTTCTCCACTAAACCAAGTCAAGGTGCAATCCCCACTCCCTACAGCCTTTTAAAAGTTGCTTGACACCTGCCCTGGAAATCCAAATAAAGGTGTTAACCCCCACCCCCAGGCAACTTTGGTTGATGGATCCAGGGTGTCACGGGGCAAGGGAAGGCCAGCTCTGGGTTCTCACTGCTCAGCACGACTGTCTGCCCAGCCCCAGGCAGACTCTGTGGAAAGCCAGGATTCTGTCTTGCTGAGACAGCTTCAGCTAAGCAACTTTGGTCTCTTGGCCCAACAGGCCTTAATGATGTCACTTAGACCTGGGCACAAATTTGCTGAGCCCATGACATCACAAAATCCTCTTCCCCAGGGCCTTAGGAGAAAAGAGAAGCTTCCCAGGGTACTGCCTGATTAATAAAAAAGGTAGAGGACTGGAGAGTTTATTATGTGCGTCTCTAATGAAAAACCTGAAAGGAGTCATTAAAGGACCCTGAATTTTGGAAAAGATCTTTGTGGAAAGATAACAAATAACTTTTATTCTCTAGCTTTTCCAAGTCTCAGTTTCCTCCTTAAATGCATGAAAATAATAATTATTTCCTTAAAGAAACAGCTGTGAGGTTTCAAGAGCAAGCATATATTAAAAATATATAATATAATGTCCAGCATCTAAACGGGAGTTGGCAAATGATATGGTTTGGCCTCGTCCCCACCCAAATCTTATCTTGAATTGTGGTTCCCAAAACCCCCATGTGTCATGGGAGGGGCCTGGTGGGAAGTAATTGAATCATGGGAGCAGTTACCCTTATGCTGTTCTCCTGATGATGAGTTCTCACACAATCTAATGGTTTTATAAGGGGCTTTTTTCCCTTTGCTCGACACGTCTCTCTCCCACCACCTTGTGAAGAAGGTGCATTGCTTCTCCTTCGTCTTCACCATGATTGTAAGTTTCCTGAGGCCTCCCCAGCCATGCAGAACTGTGAGTCAATTAAACCTCTCTTCTTTAGAAATGACCCGGTCTTGGGTATTTCTTCATAGCAGCATGAGAACAGACTAATACACAAAGAACAGTCATTTTATTTAATTTCGACTTAATAAATAATGTGTATTTAAGAAAAACTAGATAATGTAGATAAATCAATAAAAATAAGAAAAACCAACCACAAGCCCACCATCCTAAGATAATCACTGTTAAGCTTTTGAAGAGGTCCTTTCAAACATTTTTTTTCTATGCATGAATATGCAGACACCTGATTAAAAAACATGAGACCATGCAACTATCAGAGGCTTTCACCATAAGAGAAGAAAGCCCACGTGTTCCAGAAGGCCCACTACATCACTTCAGGCCCATATATGTGTACATGGGCTTAACTTTGTCCTCTCCCTTTATGTGAGTTGGCATTAAGCAAAATTAGATTAGTATCCTCCAGACAAGGACAATTTACCTAAACAGCTAGGTTCAGTCCACAGTAGCTGCAGATAGAACGACTCTTGTAAGCTTACTTGAATTGACGCAAAAAATTCCTTTGAAACCAGGTCATCTTGTGGAAGTGCAAGTTCACGCTTGCTTGGTGTGCCTGGAGAAAGGCAGAGGAGCTTTGGCAATCCCTAAGGAATGTACTTCATGCAACAGGAATCACTTGCAGGCACTAGCAGGAACAGCCAGGGATGCTCACATTCACTAACACTTATGCGAGAGGCACTTTGTGGTCTTTATTCATTTAATCTTTACATCTTTATGAGGCTGGTACTATTACTGTCCACATTTTACAAATGAGAAAATTGAGGCACACAGAATAAAGTGAATCCTAAGGTCTGTTTCAACCCAGAATTGTACATGGGAACTTGGACAGCTCATTTAACCTCTCTGAGCCTCTGTTGGCTAATCTTGCAAGAGAACTGCAATGCATTTACAGTTCTCAGCACAGAAAAGGAGCTGAAAATATATTAGATTATATCCATTATCTTTTTCAGAAAATGCTTGGCAAAATTTTGACACTGCTCCCCCTTCCCCAGCCCCCAGGACTAGAAACACAATTTAATTCATTTAATCAAACCTGTCATTAGCTCTCTTCCTGGCCACAGGTGTGTGGCTGTGTCTGGAGCCTCATTAGTAGGTCCATGGTATTAGGGTTTGGGGCCATACCAAGTGCTGCCAAGTATAGCAGGCCAGTTTCCGTGGCCTGGGAGTGAGTCATTTCCTGTTTAATTTTCACTTGTCCACAAAGGCTATCAACTGCTTGGGAAGGAGAAAAATACACCATTCTAGAAAATCCGAGAATGAAATCAACTGAGAACAAGTATTTTTTCCCTCTTAGGCACCCAGAAGTTCCAGAATAATAAATGAAGGAAACCAGTGCCAAAATACTGAGGTCATGGAGCAGTGGAAAGTCCATGGGATTGTAGGCATTTACCTCTCTCTGCCCCAAGCTGGAGGGGCCCCCAGAACCCTCATGGTGGGGCTCTTGCTTTCCTCTACCCTCCTCTGCACCACCATGGGACTGTGAGAGGAGAGAGACTGTGGGGCTCAGTGGAAACCCAGCCTCCAGCCCCATCCTCCGGGAATTAAGAGCCCCTTTATCAACATCTTCACTTGTTCATTCGATGAACGCTCTTGGGCGTTTAAGGTTTTGGTTTGTTTGTTTGTTTTGAGACAGAGTCTTGCTCTGTCATCCAGGCTGGAGCGCAGTGGCACGATCTTGGCTCACTACAACCTCTGCCTCCTGGGCTCAAGTGATTCTCCTGCATAGCTGGGATTGCAGGCACATGCTCCTGAGTAGCTGGGATTACAGGCATGCACCATCACACCCAGCTAATTTTTGTATTTTTAGTAGAGATGGGGTTTCGCCATGTTAGCCATGCTGGTCTCGAGCTCCTGACCTCAAGTGATCTGGCTGCCTCGGCCTCCCAAAGTGCTGGTGTTACAGGTGTGAGACACTGCGCCTGGCCTGTTTGAAGTTTTGGTCATGTAGAGAGTCAGCCAAATTGAAAATACAGCTGTTCTCTGGGCAGGTGCAACCTGTCATCTGAAAAGAGAGAACATTTCTCCTTCCTACCATCGGTTACCTAGGAAGTAAAAAAGGCCTCCAGACTGAGAACTGAGAGGGCTATCCCTGCATTGGCAGCAGAGGTAGAATCTATATCATAATCAGGAGACATCAAGAAGTTCAGGGAAGGGCTCCTGGTTAATGGGAGTGAGGCAATGGAGAGAGGTTGCAGTGGCAACAGGACCCAGCTGCGGGAAACACGTGTCAACCTGGGACACCAGAGCCCAGGCGGAGTCCAAAGAACCCTGTGGGGTCCATAGATGGACGTCCCAGGAAGCCCCTGGAAGAGGAAGAGTCAGCGCCTAGAAAGGAGCATCTCATGGACCCCACCCCTGTGTCGCAACCATGGCTCTGGGAAGTAAAATACCTGATTGGTTCTCTTATTGTAAATTGTTACTTTTGGTAGCAGAAATAAACCTCAGTTCTCAAACTCAGATGCACAAGAAATGTAGCCCCATTTTTTGTATGTGTTTTCATTCTATTCCAGCACCCATTCCACTGGGTGGAGGCCCAAGGAAAAATCCTGGACCCTGTTTCATTCCAAAACCAAGATTTAGGGGACAAATAACATGTAATTCCATGGACCCAAGGAGTAAACACACTTTGGTTCTCACTGACATCAGCCTCTGCAGGGAACTGCTGCCAGCAGTAAGGCCCCTCCTGTTCCGGGGGCATCTCTCTGACCTGTGAGCTGCTCTCTGGGGTGCAGGAGTCACCTCCTTGTCATGGAGTTCCAGGGATCTACCTAAATGCTCAGCTGTAACCATAAGGTTATTTCTTCTCTCCAGTATTGCCACCTCATTAGGTTGAGGCCTGAGTCTGCTCTGCACTTGAATCTAAAAATCACATCTAGAAGCCCTGTTATTTGTCCCCTAAATCTTGGTTTTGGAATGAAACAGGGTCCAAGATTTTTCCTCAGGGCCCCAAAATATCAAAACCTTCTTTTGTTTGCTTCCTTGACAGCTCCAGCCTCTCCCCACAGTCTAGGAAATGTCCCACTGGTCTGGGAATGTCATGGCTCTTCCCTACGCATCTCATTTACTACTTGTCTTGACTCAGAAGCCCTTTGCACGCCCTAGAGAAGGATAGGAAACTCAAAACGTGAAAATCAGTTTTCTTTTATTCTCTTTCTTCCATGTCATTCATGTCCACATATCAGAAGTGGAAAGGAGCCACATGCAGTGGCTCATGCCTGTAATCCCAGCACCTTGGGAGGCCAAAAAGGGAGGATCACTTGAAGTCAGGAGTTCAAGACTAGCCTGGGCAACATAGTGAGAACCTGTCTCTAAGAAAGTTTTTAATTAGCTGGGCATGGTGATACATGCCTGTAGTCCCAGTTATTCAGGAGGCTAAAGTGAGAGGATCACTTGAACTGGGGAGGTCACGGCTGCAGTGAGCCATGATCACACCACTGCACTCCAGCCTATGTGAAACCAGAATGAAATCCTATCTCAAGAAAGACAAGACGGAAGGGGACGGGAGGGGAGGGGAGGGGAGGGGAGGGGAGGGCAGGGCAGGGCAGGGCAGGGCAGGGCAGAGCAGGGCAGGGCAGGGCAGGGCAGGGCAGGGAAGGGAAGGGAAGGGAAGGGAAGGGAAGGGAAGGGAAGGGAAGGGAAGGGAAGGGAAGGGAAGGGAAGGGAAGGGAAAGGAAGGGAAGGGGAGAAAGAAAGGAGTTGTAGCAGAAGCCAACACTTGGGAACCAAGATAAAAACACCAGAGATGTGCGTGTGTGTGATATTCTGCCTTATTTACTGCTATACTCAGCTCTGTTGGCTGCATAATGAAACTCTGTCTGCTCCTGGTGGTGGGGATGTTCCCAGACTCACCTGACCGCAACACCAATACACACTGCTATATGGCTTCAGCAGGGCACCACTGGGACCTGGTCCCTCAAGCACACTTTGCTCCTTCCTTTCTCAGACACAGGAACAACAGAGCCTGAAGCCCAAGAATTGCCCACTGCAACTCCCTCTCCTCCTCAAGGCTACTTTGTAGTCAGCCACTCCCTCTACCTCAGCACCCTTCTCTCTTCCAATCCCTTCTTTGTCAAATTATCATGAATGATCTGGCTGTGACTATGCTGCCCCCAGGTTTATTCTCTGGATTTTTATCAATGTGTTTGGAGGACTTGGACCATCTCTGAAAGCTCAGAGGCCCCAGGACCAAGGTCTGTGCTGTGTAGAGATCATAGCATTAAAGATGGAGAGCAACCCTCAGGCAGTAGAGCATCTAGTGGGGTCAGAGCCAGAAACTCCAATGTCAGCTCCTTCATGCTGCCCATGGCTCCTCTATGCAGAGGAAACTGTAGTGTTTGGGGTCTCCTCTCCCTAAAAAAAAATAGCGTTTCCTCCAGTCTCTTGGAAACTGAACCCAAGGCTGAAATAAAGCCCTGAAGTAAAATTGGCCAGTCAATACTGGTTACTTTTTCTTCTTCTTCTGGAAATATTTATGCAACAAACACATCAAGAGCCACAGTGAAGGACCCAGGCAAACTGACTAATTTTGGTAACAAAAGCTTATAATAGCCAAAAAGCACCTTTTACTCAGGATAGATGTACTTTCTAATTTAACTTCTGCAACAACCCTAACAAGTAGAAGTATTATTGTCCCCATTTTACAGATGAGGAAGGTAAAGCACAGAGAGGTGAAGCGGCTGCCCCAGGCTACCCAACAAGCCATCAAATGGAGGAATGACTTGCTTCCAACCTCGTGCTCTCACCTCCTCTGCCATGCACACAATGAAAGCCTCCAAACCAGTGCCAGTCATCTGGTCTACCCTCACACTGAAAAATGACAAGGATGTAGAGCCAGAACCAGCTGGTAGGACCAAGAAGATGCGAGCAGTGCTGCCTCTCAGCATCAGCCCGAGCCCTTGTGCCTGCCAGCAGCAGAAATATAGCTAGCTGCTGCTGCTCTGCTCACTCACTCACTCACACTCACCAGCTCAACTTGCCAGACGGGTGTGGGCGTAGGCAAGTGAGCCTCAAACTCCAGAAAGTTCTGTTTCCTCTGCTTAAAATCCAGCACTGCCAACCCCAGGCATTTGCTTTTCATTTTTATTTTGCAAGCTCAACAGAAGCCTCTTCCATAATGAATTGATGCCACCTGCACAGGTCCTGGGTGGGAAGCAGACAAGGGAGAAATGAGCTTCAGGGTCATCCTGACCCTGCTCACCTGTCTAAGCCCCCAGCAGTGCCCAGTCGACCAGCCCCCAAGGGCCACAGCCTCTAGGCAATGGCTCCATACCGGTTCTCACACCTGGGCTTGGCTCAGAGACTCCCAAAGGCCACCTAATGGGGATGTCCTGGGGCCTCTTTGCTGACCCAGGGGAACTCAATGTCTTCTCCTGCGATCCCAAGTGGGAAAGTGATCAGACTGTGTAGCTTCTGGATGGACAGACCTGTTAGGCCTCTCAGCTCAGTTTTTAACTAGCTATGTGGTCCTGGGAAAGCTGCTTCAACTCTCCTGATATCAGTTTCCCCATCTGTAAAATGAAGATGATAATAATGACACCTAACGAAATGGGGTGATGTGAGGGATTATGTGAGGTGAGGTGATGTTTGGCACAAAGACCACACAAATCAACTATAATTAATATTCTGCTGATACTATTCTAATTAACAATATTATGAAAAATCATTAATTATTAGGTCACACTCCGGGAGTACCTCCCAGAGCCTGTCTTCTTAGCCATGAAATACCTAATGTTCCTTTCAAATCTGCTATCCAACAGCCTATGAGGAGGGGATCGCCCTAACACATGCGGCTCTTGTGAAAGGCACAGGAAGCACCTAGAGCAGCCAGCACATCATAGGGATGCCGGAGGAAGGCAGCAGCATTGAGGGGCAGCATCACTAGCAGTCCCCGCTCCGAAGGGATGTTGCCTTTCTAACTATGTAGGTAATAAACCAACTATGTGGCCTCACTAACCACGTGGAGAGTGATTTAACCATATAGCCTTACTAACCATGTGAGTAAAAACCCAACCGTGTCAACTTTCTAAGCACGGAGAGAGTAACCCAACCATGTGATCTTACTACTGTGGAGAGTAACCCAGCCACAGGGCCTTACTAACCACATGGATAGTAACCCAAACACATGGGCCTACTAACCACATGGGTAGTAACCCAACCACATGGCCTTACTAACCCTGTGGAGAGTAACCCAGCCACAGGGCCTTACTAACCACATGGATAGTAACCCAACCACATGGCCTTACAAACTCATTGGCCTTACTAACCACAGGGCCTTATTAATCACATGGGTAGCAGCCCAACCACTTGGCCTTACTAACCATGTGGAAAGTAACCCAACGATGTGACCTTGTTAACCACTTGGAGAGTCACCTAAATATGTGGCCTTACTAACCACGTGGGTAATAACCCAACACATGACCTTACTAACAATGTGGAGAATAATGGTGCCTTAACTTCTCTGGGCCTCCACTTCCTCCTCATGTGGGCAATTAAAGAGTCCACTCCGGAGGGCTGTCTCAGTGGTGCCGACACATGGTAAGAATGCAGTAATCCTTACCTGTTACTGCTGTTCCCAGGTTCCAACGTTCAGCTTGCTCTCACTGCTGTCCATCACTACAGCTGCTGCTCCTCTGGCTGTCAGGTGCCAGCCCTTCCCTCTGCCAGCTACCCATGCACACAAGGGTCTTTTTCTGCCCTCTGTTCCTGTCCACATGCACAGGCGCTGGGCATGCATTTATAGCCTTTTTTTTTTTTCCTTTTTTTTTTTGGCCTATTAGATATTGTTGCAATGAACTTCTTTTTGCAAACAGTTTTCCCTCCCATTATTTCCCTGGTGAGTACAATTATTAGGTCAAGGGCAGCAACACTTTTTGGCCCTTCATGCCGCCTGCCACTGCTTTTCAAAATGTGCCGTGTCCATTCACACCATTAGCTTCAGGACTCAGGGTTGTCAGTTTTATCACATCCCGACCAGCACTGGGAGTTACGATTTTCCCATGTATTTTTCTTATTTACTAGGCATAAAAACAGTACCTGCCTGGCTTTGCTTTCGACTTCTTTACCCACCACGATTTCCTTCTTGTGGTTTGCTTCCTTATCCCTGTTACCCCTGATTCTCAATGGTGAGCATCTTTCCCCAGTTACCTTTAAAGGCTGCTTGAATCTGAGCAGCAATGATTCAGCTGGAGCTGGTGGTAAAAAGAGTCCTCCGCTGATCAGCCGTGTCTAGCTAGGATTGGACTCCTCACCCATGCAGTGGTCTGCATCTCTAGGGGCTGCCTCCCCTGCCTTAAACACTTTCCTGGTTCTTTTTGTTTCCTATAGTTTTTGCAGTAAAAGCTTTTGTGCCTATTGCTGGGCATCTGACCTGAAATCCTTGTAGCTTTCATCTAGGAAGTCTCAAGACATGTGGCTGCTTGTGCCACACCAGGTTTAGGTGATTCAGTTTTGCTCCCAGGAATTTTCAGACTCAGCTTGTCTAAGATAGGGGGAAAGGGGCTGGGCTCAGTGGCTCATGCCTGTAATCCCAGCACTTTGGAAGGCCAAAGCGGGTGAATCACCTGAGGTCAGGATTTCGAGATCAGCCTGGTCAACATGGCAAAACCCCGTCTCTACTAAAAATACAAAAATTAGCCAGGTGCAGTGGCACATGCCTGTAATCCCAGCTACTTGGGAGGCTGAGGCAGAAGAACCACTTGAACCCAGCAGGCAGAGGTTTCAATGAGCTGAGATGGCACCACTGTACTCCAGACTGGGAGAAAGAGTAAGACTCCATCTCAAAATGATTTAATTAATTAATTAATTAAATGGGGAGAAAAGAACGGGGAGTGAACTTGTTAAAAATGCTGATTTCTGAGTCCCAACCTGGTACTTCTGAACCAGAATCTCTTGAGGTGGGACTGGTATCTGCATCACTAAAAAAGCCCCTTGAATGCTTTTTATGAACCATGAACCGATTACACACAGAGCTCATGGTCCAGCACTGGCAGCCGACAAGGGAGCAAGGACCGTGCCCATGGATATGGCCATGACAGAGCAGCGGTGAGAACCTATTCCCACAGCCAGCCCAGGCCAGAGCCAGGAAGGGCCTCCAAGAGGAAGTGCTCTTAAGCGGAGCCTGAACAGGGATAGGCACCAACCAGGCAGAGTGATGAGGGAGTGTCTGCCGTCTGCCAGGGGCAGAAGGAGATGTGGTACATTTGGGGAAGGAAAAGAACTCTGAGAGTCCTGGGCATCCTCTATGTAGATCATTAGGTGGGCCAGCTGTAGGTAGAGCAAAGGAAACAGCAGTTTAGTTTTTACTTCAATAAGAAGCCCAAACTCTGCTTTGAAAATGAATGTTGGGGAAAATAGTTTCATTGCAATTGTTCCGAATGTTTTTAGAAAGGGTAAGATTATCTCCCCATGGTATTTTTCACTCTTTGTATTAACTTGTGCTGAATACCTACTCTCTTTTAGTATCTGTTAGGTATTTGTTAGGTGTCTATCGATCTACAGTGTCTCATGCAATCCCGGAAGGCATAAGCAATGACCCCCATTTTAGGAATGTGGAAATCGAGGCTTGGGCACCAATGGATAGTCAGCTGTGCATGGCTGTGATGAGCACAGAGCCTGGACTGGTCAGCTGGGTTCACATCCTGGTTTCACTACTTAGCAGGTCACATAAGCTCTCTGTGCCTCAGTCTTGTCTTCTGTATGATGGGCATAATAGTAGGGCCTAGCTCATAGAATTGTGATGAGCACTGAGTTCATGTATACAAATGACTCTGAATAGTTCTGGGTGTACAGTAAGTTCTATGTACATGTGAGCTACCATAATTAACTAAATAGTAATCTCTAGAATAACCCCGGTGATTTTGATTATTCCCATGCTGCAAATAAGGAGGCTGGAGAGGTGACGTTTTACCTAAAGACACACACCTGGCAAGAGGCAGGGCAAGGTGTGCCTGACTCAAAAGCCCACATTTTCCCTCCTTAGGCCCAGCATTTACATCATTGCATCAGAAATAGCTGTTTGTGAGAAGTTGTCCAGAGAAGGGATAAGAGCACAGGGTCTCAAGGCTGAATGTGGGGTTAGGATGTGATTCTGTCATTTACTTGTGACTTACTCTCAGTCTGCTAACTTCTCTTGCCACAATGTCATTGTTTGTAGGAAGGGAATTATAATATGATTTATCTGGAAAAGTTGCAAGGGATTAAGGTTGATACATGGATGTTACTTAAAACCGTTTTGGCACAGTGAAAACAGTCAGTGTTAGCTATCACAGGTCCTCATTTTCTGTTTGAAACCCTGACAACAGATGTGTTACAGGATGTTTAGATATTAAGAACATAATGAATTGTATATGGCATATAATAAGGAATAGTGTCAGAGAGTTCTGAACTGTGCCCTGTAATTAAACCCGACAATGCATGTACAGCAAAACTCACGAATAAGCACCTTGCCTCACTGACGTTCAGGTTTTGCCACTAAAGGAAGGGGTCAGTAGGCTGTTCTGGAAAGGGCCAGATAGGAAGTATTTTAGGCTTGCAGCCATACAGTCTCTCTCATGTGGTCATGGCTGTCGACCCGTGGCTTATCCTGTTACACAACCACTTTCCATTTCTGGAGCTTTGAGGATCTGGGAATTCCACGCAAACAACTGTGGGCCTGTATTCTCATTTGTATCTCATCATTTCCGGCAATCAAAAGCTCTGATAGCTATCCTCAAGGTCTATGATTAGCAGGAACCCAGAGGACAAATGTATTTTTCAACACTACCATGATTTGTTTGGTACAGCAAAATCTTTTCCAAAAACATGGTTTCGAAAAGGGAAGGCATTATTAACGGTGGCGCAGGGAGTTCCCATGCTCTCACAGAGCTGAGAAATGCGGGGACTGACGGCCAGATCACAGAGAAATGTACAATTTCCATCACATCTTCAAAAATATGAAAAATGGCTATGGACTTTCATGGCAGCCTCCCAAAGGTTCCAGGGGTCTTAGCTACTGTGCTAGTGATTTATATTTTAGGCAAAATCAACTGATATACAAGCATGGTCCTGCTACCCCAGGAAAAAATCATTTGTAATGCATTTGTAATATATTCTGAGATGTGCACAGTGTAATTGTCAATATTTTGTGTTCATGTAGCTATTTTATTGCCAGAGAAGATGAAGGACTGATACCTGTAAAGCTCCATGAGATTCACAGAGGATGAGAATTACATCATACAATACTACACTACACTACACTACACTACACTACACTACACTACACTACACTACATCCAGGTAGAAACCAGCATTTAAAACAGGAGAGGAAACAGGACTGCATTCAGGCCTAGGAACAAAGGAGCTGCTTTTAAAACAAAAAAAAATGAGCTGTGTGTCTGTATGTGCATGCACTTTTTTGACCTGTTAGAGGTGCAGAGTGCTGTCTGCAGAGCCTGTTAGTCAATCAAGGGAGGAGTCCTGTTAGAGTCAGACAAACATGAACTTGAACTCAGCCCTGCCCCTACAAACTGTATGACCTTGGACCTCAGTTTCCACATCAGTATAATAGAGAAATACTGCTTCTCATCAAGTTGCTGCGGGCTTATATGACCAATAGCTGTGGAAGTGTGGAAGCTCTTAGCATAAGTCCTTCGTTCATTTTATTTCATTTCAACAAATATACATTCAGCACCTGCTGCATGACAGCTGCTCAGACCACCTGGGGATTTGCAGATGAATAGGACAGAAATGGCCCCCGATTTTATGAAGCTTACAGTGCACTGGAGGAGGAGGCATGAAGCACACACACAAATAAAAACATCATCCCAAATTGTGAGAAGTGGAATGATGTTTAAAAAACTAAGATAAAGAGAGAAAGTGAGTAAGGCGGCGGGTGGAGCTGATTTAGACAGGGTGCTGGGCAGCCACGCTAGGGAAGCAGCAGCTCAGATTTGCAGAGTAAACCAAAATTGAACAGAAAAGAGGGACTGATGGAGAGTTCCCCGGCCAAGGAAGGGCCAGTGTCTAGATTGTGAAGCAGTGTAGTTAAACAATAATCAGCCATTGTTCTGGAAGTCATATGATGAAGTTCCCCAATCATTCTTGTGGATTACATCGCCTTTGTAGAACCTAAGATCAGCCTTTTGAGATTTTTCTTTCAGACTTTTGCATTTCTGATGACCATCTCACTACATCTGGACCTGTGACTCAACAGGCCCTTGGTGCCCACCCAGAGGCTGACTCAGCACGCAAGAACTGTTTCCCCTATGATTCTATACAACATTCCCATTCCCTAGCCCACAACCCACTGAACTATCCTTGAAAAACTCTAACCCCTGAGACTTCGAGAAGACTGATTTGGTAATAACTCCATCTTCCATGTGGCTGACCACATGTCAACTAACTCTATTGCAATATCATGGTCTCAGTGAATTGATTTTGTCCGTGCAGCAGGCAGGAAGAACCTGTTAGGTAATTTCAAAATTAGTGCCTGATAGATTTTGGATGTTTGTCCCCTCTAAATCTCGTTAACATTTGATCCCCAGTGTAGGAGGTGAGGCCTGGCGGGAGGTGTTTTGGTCACGGGAGTGGATCCTTCACGTAGGGCTTTGTGCCTCCTGGAGGTAATGAGTGGTTCTTGCTCCATTAGTTTTAGTTTTCTAGAGGGCTAATTGTTGAAAAGAGCCCTGTACCTCCCTCCCCTCTCTCATCCTTCCTCTCTCACCATGTGATGCCTGCTCCCCTTCATCTTCCACTATGAGTGAAAGCTTCCTGAAGCCCTCACCAGAAGCAGTTGCTGGTGCCATGCTTCTTGTACAGGCTGCAGAACCATGAGCCAAATAAACCTCCTTTCTTTGTAAATTATCCAGTCTCAGATATTCCTTTATATATAGCAACACAAAGAACACAAATGAACTAAGACAGTGCTCTAATAAAAGACATGAAAGCTTGCTTCCTCCTTCCTCTCTCCCTCTATCCTCCTCCTTCTTATTCTTCTTCCTCTCTCTCTCTCTCTCTCTTCTCTCTTTCTCTCTCTCTCTCTCCTTCTGTCTGTCTCTCTCTCCTCAGATACACCAAGAAGGCATCCACCTACAAACCAGGAAGCATGCCTTCACCAGAACCTGACGATGCTGGCACCCAGATCTTCAACTCTGAGTCTCCAGAACTGTGAGAAATAGGTTTGTTGTTTAAGCCGCCCAGTCTCTGGTATTCTGTTAGAGCAGTAAAAACTGACTGAGACACCTGTTAAATTAGGCTCTCCCTTTCTTCTCTCTAAAACTGATGCATCATTTTCTTCAACTTTCAACAATTTGGAGTAACATATTGATTTGTGCACTTATTTAATCCTCTAAAGTCTGTCTTCCCTCCAAGACTGTGATCCCTGTGGACAGACACCAGGTTACTTAACATTGACCACTCTACGCCAGCATCCCACATAGGGTTCAAAAAGTAAATGATTATTCTCCTTAAACTGCTTTATTTTTCTCCATTGCCATCATCATTACATACATTTTTATTTGTTTGCCTTCTTGTTTGCTTCATTCCCACCAAGATGCTATTTCCATGAGACTAGATATTTGTTTGTCTTGTTTACTGCTCTTTCCCCAGCCCCTCAAACGAAGTGTCTGGCACATAGTAGATGCTTAGTAAATAACTGTTAAATGTTCAGGTAGTGAGAAAGGGAAAATATAAACACAAATAAATAAACATAATTGTTGAATAAATGAATGAATGAGCAACTTTCTTCTCTGGGTTCCCACATACACAGATCTCATACAGGATGCTCACAAAACATCTCTGCACCACAATCTCTTAGCTTGCTGAGATTTGGGGAAAGTTTTTATGCAGTTAAAGCTGTAGCATGTGTCCTGTGAAGAGGGAGAGTTTTCATCTTAATTCTGACTTTTCTCATTCAGTCAACACATTTGACAATTACAGTTTGAAGTGTTAAGAGAGGACGTGATATAGGAAACCAAGTACTGTCTTAGAGGACAGGCAGACACAGGAACATATCCCAGCTCTATCACCTGCCACTTGTGTGGCAAGTGACTTCACCACCGCACCTCAGTTTCCTCACCTGTAAAGTGGGAATAATAACTGTACTAACCTCATAAGATTCCTGTGAAACCCACACATGATAGGTACTCTCCCTTTAGTGGTCACATCCAGACTGACCAGGGGTGGTGAGAATCCCAGGCAGAGCTGTTCAAGAGGCCGGCTCTTCCATGTGGGGTATGGGTTTTTGACAGTCTTATCTTTGAGAGGACATAAAAAACGGGCTGGACCAAGACCTGTCTCCAGGACCGCACTTCTACAGGCTGATGAGAGGCCATCTAGCTCAGAAAGGGATGGAGCATCCAAGGCAAGGAAAAGTGGCACTCACAGAGTGAGCCATCTGACAGCTGTGACCTCAAAGCCAGGATGGTCCAAGTCACCTGCCCCCACCATGAGAATTCTCCTGAGCATCCTATTCCTAGTGGGAATCTGTGTCAAAGGTCTAATATTTAAAATCTATAAGGAACTTAAGCAAATCAACAAGCAAAACACAAACAATTCCATTTAAAAGGTGGGCAAAGAACATGAACAGACACTTTTAAAAAGAAGACATATACATAGCCAATAAGTATATGAAAAAATGCTCAACATCACTAATCATTAGAGAAATGCAAATCAAAACCACAATGAGATACCATCTCACACTAGTCAGAATGTAAAAAGTCAAAAAATAACAGATGCTGATGAGGTTATGGGGAAAAGGGAATGTTTATACACTGCTGGTGGTAATGTAAATTAGTTCAGCTATTGTGGAAAGCGTTTGGCAATTTCTCAAAGAACTCAAATCAGATTTACTATTCAACCCAGTAACCTCATTATTGGGTATACACCCAAAGGAATATAAATCATTCTACCGTAAAGACACATGCACACAGGTGTTCATTGAAGTACTATTCATAATAGCAAAGACAAGGAATCAACCTAAACACCTATCAATGGTAGACTGGTTAAAGAAAATGTGGTATATATACACCACGGAATGTGGTGCGGCCATAAAAAAAAGAATGAGATCATGTCCTTTGCAGAAAACTGGATGGAACTAGAGGGCATTATCGTAAGCAAACTAATACAGGAACAGAAATCCAAATACTGCATGTTCTCACTTACACATGAGAGCTAAACATTGATTACATATAGACACAAAGAAAGGAACAACAGATACCAGGGCCTACCTGAGGGTGGAGGAAGGGAGCGGGGGTGAGAATCAAAAAACTACCTACCAGGTACTATGTTTATTACCTGGCTGGTGAAATAATCTGTACACCAAACTCCTGTGCCACACAACGTACCTGTTCAGCAAACCTACACATGCACCCCTGAACTTAAAAGTTAAAATAAATCAATAATAAAAATAAACAGAGACCCAGGGCCAGTGGGCAAAGAGCTCCTATTCTATTCATCTTAATGCAAATTAGAAAAAGTTTCAAAAGTACATCAAATCTGGGATTTTGCAGATATTACTGCATAAAGTAAAGCTACATATAAATGGGAGTGATATGAAGTCTATTTTTTTAAGTTATTTAAGTCTAGGTGTGGTGACTTGCACCTGGATTAGGCTTGTACCTAATTCTAGTACTTTGAGAGGCCAAGGCAGGAGGATTACTTGAGCCCAGGAGTTTCAGACCAGCCTGGGCAACGTAGCAAGACCCCATGTTTTAGGCCACTCTTGCATCTCTATAAATACCTGAGGCTGGGTAATTTATAAAGAAAAGAGGTTTAACTGGCTGACAGTTCTACAGGCTGTAGAGGAAGCATGGCACCAGCAACTGCTTCTGGTGAGGCCTCAGGGAGCTTACAGTCATGGTGGAAGGTGAGGGGGTGCCAGCATGTCACATGAATTGGGGGCTAGGTGGGAGAGGTGCCATACACCTGCAAACAACCAGATCTCAAAAGAACTCACTCACTCTTGTGAGAATAGCACCAAGGGGATGGTGTTAAACCATTCATGAGGGATCCACCTCCATGATCCAATACCTCCCACCAAGCCCCACCTCCAACATTCGGGATTACAATTCAACCTGACATTTAGAGGAGACAACATCTAAACTATATTATCCTGTTTCTAAAAAATAAAAATAAACAAAAGAGGCAGGCATGGTGATATGTGCCTGTAGTCCCAGCTTCTCAGGCGGCTGAGGCAGGAGGATCACTTGAGCCCAGGAAGTCGAGGCTGCAGTGAGCTGTGATCGCTCTACTGCACTCCAGCCTGGGCAACAGAGCAAGACCCTGTCTCAAAAAAAATTACTTCGTGCACAGTAATACACATGGCTCATGGAAATAGCCTATTGTGGAGATGTCATGTCAAATCCTATAGTTTTAGAAAGCACTCATGGGAAGTCACTTCACTTGGCTGTGTCACATCCTAGAAACAGGAGCAGACAGCATCGTTACCTTTCTAAACTTTCATTACTTCATCTGGGGAAAGGGTGATAACAGCTGCTTCATTTGCTGGCTATGAGAATTAAATGAGAAGATTTATGTCAAAGCACCTTGAAAGCTGTATGAAGTGGTAAACACGTAAAGAAGGTAATGAGCATAGCCCGTGCCTTGTGCCTGGCAGGCAGGAAGACCCCTCCCCACCACTACCAACTCCATCCCCATAAAACATGCCCAAATTAGAAACTGGTGCAGACAGACAATCCCGGCAACTCGCTCTCTGCAGAAGAACTGTAAATAGCTTGATCTTCCCTTTTATTTGTACGTTCAGCTCTCCGTTGCGTACACATTAATCAACCTTGGTTGGTCAACAAGCCCAAGGGAGACATGAAAATGGCAAGAAAGAGGATTGGTTCTTCTCATGAGCTAATAAAATCAAGCTTTACTTATGGCCCACTGGCTTCCAGTGCAAACCTGGTGAGCTCAGGGCTAAAGGGTCTTCACCAAAAACTCTAAGGAAGCAAAGTATAATTTCCAGTGCTCTGGAGAAAAATAATGAGCATGAATTTTTTAAACGCCAGCCGAACAAGATGGGTTTGCCTCCCCGGATACAGGTCAGGCTGAGGGAGTGCGTGTGGGTCAAGTGCTTGGGCTGGAGGAAAAGTTTCCCTCCCAACAGAAATCAGAAACTGCCAGAAGCCCACATGCCATATCTAGCTCATCGATCGGCTTCCATGGGCCAGCAGGGTGTTTTAGTTTTAAATGAGCCAATCTTTTATGTATTGGGAGATTTTCATTAAAATCTGGATTTCTGATTCCTCTTGAATGACTGGAAAATGTGAAAATACTGAATCCACTTCTCACAGGGCAAAAAATTGATTTGAGCAGAGAGGAGGTGCTTCCCCCATCCACAGATGGCTCTGCACCATCCAGACCTTGCCGCTTATACCCTGAAGGCACAGACAACCTGTGCTTAGTCTGCTGTGCCACTGCCCAGCACTGCAGGACTTTAACTGCTGAATCCTGGCTTCTAATATAAAATCCTGACTTATATAAATATAAATATTAGCATGGCATTCAAGACACTTTATAGCTTGACCCTTGACTGCTTTTAAACCTGGGGTCCCCTAAAAGATCCATGGATCACCTTGAAATTGTGTGTGTGTGGGCAGGGGCAGTGTGTGTAAGAGGCAATGGCATTCATCAAACAATACATCTGTCCCGGTGACCTTGAAGTTAGTTAGGACCATGGGACTAGGTCTGTTCAATGAGCTGAGGATGGAAGTAATGTGTGCCAATTCTTCACCAAATCTTTGATGTTTAATAATCCTCCAACTTTTTTGTAGCCCGTCACAGTAACTGAGTAGACCCAGTGTTTTAAGGTAGTGAAAACTCCAACAACCTGGGGCCCTGGATGTCTATATGGAGCAGAGAGTCCCTGCCATCCTGCATGGAACATTAACTTCAGGAAAAAGCAGACTTCTGCAGTTTTAAGACAATAAGATTTCAGAGCTGTTTGTTACCTCAGAAGATCCTATGCTATCCTGACTTATACCGTATGTCAATGTACATTTTCCCAGAAGGAGACTGGTTAGAGGTTTCATCAGAGTTCCAAAGAGGCCCTGACAAAGATAAGCTTCAGAATCACTGCTCTTGGAGGAAGTCTAAATGTACATTCTTGTGAATCCATAGTATCTGCAATAGCTGCACTAATTTGAGCCATTCATTTAATTATTCATTTACTCATATATTCATTAAAACCCTTACTCCACATAAAGTATAATGCCAGGGTCTGGGATGCACAGATGAGAGATACTTCATAGGCATCATTGTGTCCTTAAAGTAGGCATTGTTGCATGGAGTGGTGAGTATAGGAATGTGTAAATGCATATGTGAATATAAATTAATGCAAGAATGCATGCAGCACAGCTGTGTATGCCATGCAGAGTGCACATTGCAGGAGAATGTCCAGCTGAGTGAGCAAGTGAGAACTGAAATGCAGCCTACACTTCAGTGACCAAGTCATGCTATGGGATGCTCAAAAAGGACACATTTTCTAGTATGCAATGGATAGACTCACACTTGAAGGAAAGGAACAGAGGGAAGGAAAGCAAGCCTGGGCCCTACTTGGGAAGAGCATCTAGACTAGGAGGGGAGAAGGGCAAATTCATTAATAATTTCTCTGTTTCTACATGGTAAATGCAATCACATTCGCCTGGACAGCAAACAGCCATTCTGCCCTGGGTGTGGAAAGTCCATGAAGGCTTAAGAGGGATGGAGAAGGATGGCTGAGTAGTTCTGATGGATGGATAAAGGCATCGGGATGGATGAAGATGGTGAGGGCATTCCAGGAAGGGGAAACAGTGTACACAGCCACGTGGGGGTGGGAAATAACACAGAAGGTGATGTAAAGTGCAGGAGTCCCCAAGAGTGTTCCCACTTCTGACACCAACTACAATTCTGAGGGGTCCCTAGCTCCAAACCCAGGTTCAGTAATTTGCTAGATGGCCTCAGAGAATTCATTAAAAGCTATTGTGCTTGTGGTTGTGGTTTGTTTCAGTAAAAGGATAGAGATTAAAATCAGCCAAGGGAAGGGGTGCATTGGACAGGGTCCAAGAGAGTTCCAAGAACTACCTCCCACTTTCCTCTCCCAGTGGGGTCACGTGGACAGTGCCTACTTCTCCCAGAAATGATGTCCCACAATACACATGGGGAATTGCCAGCCGGGGAAGCTCAGCCAAGTCTTGATGTTCAGAGTTTGGAACTTAGTCACACAGACATTGTTGGTCACCCACATGCCTGAGCTTAGTCTCCAACTCCTCCAAAGGTAGAGCTGATATTGCATGGTCCAAAGCTCCTACTGTAAATCACATTATTAGTGTAGTCTATCTGGTATGGTTCAAAATCCTCAGGTAAACAGAGATGTTCTTATCAGGCAGGACATTCCAAACACTTAATCACCTCCCAGGAGACCAAAGTCCAGATGCATCTCTTTTGGCAAACTTCCTTTACTGCCCAGTAAATAATCTTGCATTTTTGGAATACAGGCAGGAGTGGGGGGAAGAGGTGGGAAGGGAGGAGGCTAATAAGATGGGTTGGAGCGAGACTGCAAAGGGTCTTGTAAAAATGTAGGCTTCAGTAGCTGGAGAAGGAGGGAAAAGGAACTCTCCTTGGCAGACAAACATTTTCCATATATTATTTCCTTTGACTCTCAAATAAGTTGTTAACCCCTCTGAAATTCGGGGATGTCAAATGACTGCCTAAGACTGGTCAAGTCAGGACTTGAGCTCAGTCCTGCATGACCTCATAGTCTGTATTTGACTAGCTATATCCAGCCAAAATATGTTTATTGAGCACCTACTATGTGCCAGGCTCTGAGCTTGATGCTGGATAAACAATGTTAAATAAAATAGATACAGCCTGTACAATCCAGTGAGATTAAGCACATAACCTTCAAATAGACTATCCTTATAAACTGATAAGTACAATGGCAGAGACTAATATGGATACCTAACGTAGACCATGGTGGTCAGAGAAGGCCTGTTAGACAAAGTGGTGTCCCATCCAACACCCACAGGACAGGATGACTAGGGTCAAAGAAGATGCAGGGTGGTGGGTGGACAGCATTCATTCTAAGTTTCCTATGCCTCCCTGGTTCCAGCTCTGGAAGCAGAGACCTCCCCACTCTAAAATAACCCAAGATGGTAGAATTAGAAAAACCATCATCCTTATACTGGATAAAGAAAATGTGGCATATACACCATGGAATACTATGCAGCCATAAAAAGGATGAGTTCATGCCCTTTGCAGGGACATAGATGAAGCTGGAAACCATCATTCTCAGCAAACTAACACAGGAACAGAAAACGAGACACCGCATGTTCTTACTCATAAGCAGGAGGTGAACAATAAGAACACAGGGAGGGGAATATCACACACCAGGGCCTGTTGGGAGTTGGGGGCTAAAGGAGGGATAGCATTAGGAGAAATACCTAATGTAGGTGATGGATTGATGGGTGCAGCAAACCACCATGGCACATGTATACCTATGTAACAAACCTGCACATTCTGCACACGTATCCCAGAACTTAAAGTATAATAAAAAAGAAAGAAAAGAAAAGTAAAAAGAAAAGAAAAGAAAAGACCATCATCCTACAATTTCTAATGCAATCATTGCTTCAGGGAAGTTTCATCATTAAGTATTAAAACTATTAGGTGAAGGTTGCTTGGGGACAGGCCAATGCTTCTGTTTCCAAGAGTCACTCCAGAGGCACTTAGCAAATTCAGAGAAGAAAAAGCACCTTTACCAGGAAGAGCTCTGACTAGCATCGCCTGCACCACATTAATGGCCTGATAGCTGGGGCAGCGGCACAATATGAAGGTCATAGCATTACCAGTGAAATCGTCTTGCAAAAAGGTTTAATTTGAATCTATCTAATTATTAAGCCTTTACATTTAATCTCAAGTTTATAAGAAAAACGAGGAATGGATTGGAATGAGGAAACAGATTGTCTCATCAAAAAACTCAGTGTCATTTTTTTGAAGTGCAGGTAATGGTCTAAAATAAAAGAGACTACAGAATAAAGGTATCAACATGGACTGCATCCTGGTTCAAATAAAACAGTGAAAAAGACTTTTGGGGGAATAATTGACTCTGGATATTAGATGTTATTAGAGAATGAGTATTAATTTTCCAAGTATAACTATGTCATAATTATGGAAGGGATGTCATTTTTAGGAGATCCATAAGGAAGCCTTGACGGGAAAAGTGTCCTGATATTTGCAATTGACTTCCAAGTAGTTCATTTTTTTTAATGTTAATTTTAAAAAATTAAAAATTTTAAAATGTTAGGTGTATAAGGCGATCACTGCAATATTCAAATTTCTATATGTTTAAAAATTTTCACAATTAAAAACTGGTGGTGGCGGATAAAGCATTCAGATACACAGCATGCCTCATCCCCCAACACCAGGACACCCTCCAAACATCCATCAGAGCTCTTCCTGAGGAATCACGTCTCTGGCTGGGCTGTTACATCAGCAGGGGACTCCCATTCAGGACTTGTCTTGGTTCCCATGCCCTGCCGACAGAGGAGAGTGGCAGGCCACCCGTGGGTAGACTGACCCCCAGGAAAGCACATCTATCTTCTCTTCTTGCCCCTCTCTGCTTTTCAGTCATTCTTTGGGCATCACAAAGAACTTAAATAAACCACTAGAGAATTCACTTCCCCTCCCCTCTGAGTCATTAGGTACAGATTCAATGAAACACAAACAAGCTTCCGAAGTGGAGCCTGATGGGCAGGTTACAAATTCGATCCCATGAGTCAATGAGAAGCTGAAGCTTTTAAAGAAAAAGGAAAAGTGTATGCCTCATCCAAGGGAACTGAGAAGAAGCTCTCTCTTTTTCCTGCTGGATATTAATGAAGAAGGATGCGGACCTCAGAGCGTCTGACCACCATTCCGGCATCCACCACTGGGAGAAAGTCTGCCTAACTATACTCTCTCCAGGAATGGTACCGAAAGGCAGGGCATCCTCAGATGCGTGTTCCAGGTGAGCCTCAGATCTCACCATCTGGGAAACCAGTTGCCCCCGGACTATTTAGCCAAATGACCCAATGCATTTTATTTTATTTATTATTTATTTATTTATTTTTGAGACAGGGACTTTTTCTGTTGCCCAGGCTGGATTGCAGTGGCGTGATCATGGCTTACTGCAGCCTTGACCTCCCAGGCTCAATCGATCTGCCACCTCAGCCTCCCGAGTAGAGCAGCTGGGACTACAAGCATGTGCCATCACAGCTGGCTAATTATTTTATTTTTTATTTTTTATTTATTTGTTTATTTATTTATTTTGTAGAAATGGGGTTTTGCAATGTTGCCCAGGCTGGTCTTGAACTTCTGGGCTCAAGCAATCCTCCTGCCTCAGCCTCCCAAAGTGCTGGGATTATAGGCATGAGCCCCCATGCCTGCCTAATCCAATGCATTTTCTAAGCCAGATTTGTTCAGATTTTGTGCTCCTTGCCACATAAAAAGTTTAAACCAGGACAGCAGAGAGTAACTCCACTGGTGTTGTCAGAGATAGCAACTGCAGCCACTGTGTGCATATTAGAGAGACTGTTCTGAGACAGTCCCTAAATAACTCAGCCCACAGCCCTTCCTTACCTGCTCTCCTCCCTCAGCCTTCTGCAAATATGCACTTCTAACGAAACTCCCCACCAACTTTCAAGGCAGACTTCTTTTCAAAGGTACTACACTCTTAATTTGGAAGCTAGATCAGGGACTTTGAAGGTATCCATTAAGGATTCAAGCCTACCAGCATAATGAGCCAGTATCTCAATGGTCTATGTCCCCTTTATTTTCCCCTCTGCATCTCCATCTCATCTTTCCTCTTCTCCTTCCCCTCCTACTGAGAGGCCGCTGTGAGGTGCTGGAAGGCATTTTCAATCTGCAGTCAGGTCGGTTAACCTTGAGCAAATTGTTTCACTTCTAAACCTCAGTTTGCTCATCCCTAAAACGGGAATAAGAATACTCATCTCATAAAGTGGAAGTGAGGATGATGCAAGATTTTAAAAAGAGGAGATGCCTGTCTTTGAGCCAGTGTCCTCAATCTTTTCTGCATTTCGCACACTGGAATCCGCTTCAGCCTGAGAGTTTCCAAGTCCTCAAAGCTGTCTGGGATTACCTTTTCCATAACTGTCAAGCAAAGTAACCCAAGTCCCCATCCTATGGGACCACAGGAAAGCCAGGCTTCTCTCAAACACTCCTGAGGGTTCGCTGAAAATGATCACCACTTACTCTCACCCAGAAGCATACCTGCCCACTGCCCCAGGCGCATGCTGGCCCCTTCTCCCGGGTGTGGAGAGCTCAGCCCCTCCTTCCTAAGTGGGACACTGTGCCAAGACAAGGCTGCTGCACTTTCGGTCTCCACTCAAGACTTCAGGATGTTACAGGCAAATTCCAAAGCAAAACCATAGAATTTATATTTTAAATTCTTTGATTAGCACATAAAACAGTATATATGATTAAAGAGTGAAGCCTCCTTACACTCCAGTTTCCTACCCTGAAAGGAATGACTGCTTTTAAGTTCCTTACGCATCTTCCCAGAGTCAATCTGTGAATATACAAGCATATGTTTTTCTCCAGAAAATCAACATTTAAACTTCAATATAGGAACCAAAACTCTAAAGGCCAAGTGCAAGCCCCACAGCCATCTCTCTCCATAGCCTGGCCTGCTGCCACTTTTCTAGGGGCCTCTCCTACTCAGAGCCACGCCTCTTCCTCGTGCTCTTCATTACGTAGCCACTTGGCTACCAGCTGCCTGCCCTTGGCCCCCACCTGCTCCCTGAGAAAGCCCAAAGCCAGTTAAGGTTCAACGCTGCTTCTTCATCCCCAGAGCAATCCAGTCTCACCTGCACTCCCCAAAATCCTATGCAGGTGTCTTTCCACCAAAAGGGCAGCTCTGCTTCAGACGGATTATTCCCCTGTCCCTCCAGCAGTTGATGCAATACACAGCAGCTGGTAAAACGGCAATGCTTTTGTCGAATTTGTCCACCATGAGGTGATTTTTTGTCTGATGAGCTCAGTGTCTGCTGAGACACTACACTGCAAGTTTTCTCCTATATACCCTGTTTTCTGCCAAGAGGCAGAGGACAAGGGATGCTCATCATCCTCAGGAAGCCCAGCAAGTGACTACCTCTAGGCCCACTTTGTGGATAAGCAAAGGAAGCTCCAAGAGGATGAATGACCTACCTGACTCCACACGTCAGCACATGCATCGGGCCCTGGCTCCCAATCTGTGATGGATCCGAGGATGGCACTGCCTCTCCAACTGCCCCAGTCCACAGCACTGACTTCAGCAGGTAATCAGAATTACTTTCTTAACCCCCAGCTAAGCAGCTTGAAGGTTGAGCCGAGAGAGGAGGTAATAAAAAGTGCGGAGGTGATGTCGGAGGCAGGGGCACGAGAGTGTCCTGGGCTTGCAGCAACACAAAGAAGAGATTCAAGGAAGCCAAAGGTTCCAATAGCGCAGTGGAGTGGACAAGGGGCAGAGGCACTCTGAAAATGGGTACGGGTTGGCTCAGCACTTCCACAACTGAGTCTCTAGTCCACCTCTCTGCCCTCAACTCCCAATGTTCACATCCCTCCCTCAGCAGCTCTCTCTGGGGGGACCCCAACACACACACTCTGGGCCGTTCTGCCAGCCTCCATGCCTTCCCCATGCAGATTCATTGATCTTTTCCACCTGACACCATCTCTCTTGAGCACGAAGCCTCCAAAACCCAGCTGAAGTCACCTTGTCGGTGCGTCTCTCGATCACTCCCTTCTCACCACCCGCACCTGGGTCAGGAGACGGAGGGCAAGTGGGGGGGGATTCTCCCGTTGCTAAGCCTACAAGGAGGGCCAGCACAAGGGAAAAAAGCTTTATTTCAAGTCTAATATATGCAAATTGTAATCTAATCTCATCATTTCATAGTTTGCAGAGCATGACAACAAGGAGAGAACAATTACCATTATAATTAATCGTGAGGGAAATTGAACACGTTTTTGAATGTGAAGTTCTACCAACATTCGAAGGAAAATGCTACTTAGATTCATCACATCTAAATGCAAGAGGGGACTCGGCACTGAGCAGGGTAAATCCCCTTCTTGTTTTTACTATTGTCAATAATTTCCTACGTTTGAAAGTACAGTGTAATATCATATAACCAAATTTCCTTAAGCCCTGAGTGCCTGGGAGCACAAACGAGGCCACTGAGAACAGTACTCATTCGAGCTTCGCCATCTCATCGCCCCCCATGGCTGACTGGAGACAACCAGCCCCAGCTAAGCCCCTACCCCAGGTATTTCCAGAAGGCCCCAGAGGACTCCCCGGTGTGTTCATGTTCTAGCTCTATTCCTGCCAACTCGGCAGCCTCTCCATTATTCCACTAAACTCCCCAGTTCCACCCTGAAAAATCGTCCTCTGAAGACTTAGGTCCATGTCTCCACTAAGCACCACTCTGCTCCTCCACAGGCTGCCAGTCTCCATATGCTGTGCTCAACCCAGGAATCCCCCTACCGCCTGCCCCATGGCCCTCCTTGGCTTGCCAGCACATACCAGCCATAAAGGCAATTGGCAGGACCCAGAGTTTCCCACTGGGGCTGTCCCATTGCTCTGCTTGCTTGTGGGGTGTCCTTTCCCCCCTCCCATGCCACTTCCAGGTAACTGCAGCAGGAACACTGGCATCACTGCTGCTCTTCTAAACATGGCATTGGGCCCAGGCCAGCTGCTGGCTCTGTCACTGCAGCTCTCTGGGATCCTACTGCTCTGGAGCAGGGCCCTACGTCACTGGCCAGGTCAGGCTGCTGGCTCACTAAAGATATCCCAAGCATGCTCTGGGTCAAGAGGCACAGGAACACATGGCGACGTGGAGTAGAAGAATGGCTCTCTCTCCTCTTTGCATGGCAAGGGGAGCCTACCTACAGCTGCCTGGACCCCAAGGTCCATCATTGACTGTGACAGCTCCCTCTCCTTTTTTTCACTAGAGCACCTGCATTCTCTTGCTAGAGTCCAGACTTAGCTTCTGGGCAGCTGGTCCAGGGCAGATGGAGTAGTAGATATCCGGCTGTCCCGTCTGCTTAAAAGCCTCACTGCCCTCTAATTACTTAAGGCTTAGTTACTAGGCAGTGACTGCCCACCCCCCGGTGGGTCAGTTCTCTGCAAGGGTCAGTTCTTTGACAAATGCCTGGCAATCAGACAGATCTTACCAGGTCATTTAAGTAGTCATAGCCAGGGCAAACTGGTTCCAAGTTCCCTCTGAGATCATCCTATTAGACATGACCTTTAATAATATTTCACTAATTGAGCACCTACTCTGTGCCTGACAGTTTGCTCAGCCTGGGGAGGCACAGTTCCACACACACGTCAGAGACAGGGACTCAGGAGGTTCAGGGGGGCTGAACCAAAACCTCGCAGCCAGTGAGGGCAGAACTGGGCTGCTGAGAATGAAACCTTCCCACCCAGGCTCCAGGACTCCATGAAGAGCGTCTCTCCAAAGGCCCAAACACCATGCCATTGACAGAAGTCTTCCACTAAGCCAGAAAATTACCTTTGCTATTCCTGCCTATGTTTTCATTTCTGCTCAATTTCCTGAATATGAGGGAATTCTGAGAGAACAATGACCACTTTTGGGAACTAGATGAATCAAGGAGCATTTGAAAGTAAAATGTGAATTTGGGCTGAAATGCATGTACTATTTCTAATCTTTGAGGCATAAAATTTGCAAAGGAGCCTACCAGGCATAGTGGGGGAAATGGATTTAGCATTGCAAATGTGGGCTCCTGCCGGGATCTGAGGCCAAGCTCTGGTGTTAGGGATGGTGCTGCGGACCTGTACCAATTGACACTGTGATTAGAATATTGATTTTCCATTATTCAGCAAGTGTGGCAACCCTCCACTGGGGCTTTGCCTTGAGCAATCCGGAATGTTTTCTAAGCACCAACTCTTTGGGCCACTCCCTGTCATGGGCATTTACATTACAGAAATAAATCATTTTTCAGGGTCTCCTGGTCCAGAAGGGAGGCAGGCACAGAGGCAACCAATGACAGAAACAAGGACAGCAGCTCCCGTGTGTCGAGAGCTTCCATGTTCCTGGTACCACATCGATACTTTAATACATGACCTTTACGGATCTTCACATCCTTGTGAGGAGTTTCTATTCTCAATTCAAAGACAGGAAACTAACTCTGCAAGAGTAGCCAAAGTCACACAGGTGACAGGTGGGGAATCTGGAATCCCAGTCCACATCTATCTGACTTCAAACTTCATGCTATGAACACTACACTGTCATAATCACAAAACAGCATGCCAAGAACTACTCTGGAGGGATTTGCAGATACATCACAGCCCGGAGGGTAGAAGGACAGAATTCAATGGGAGACTGAAGTGGACCAGTGAAGGGAGAGAATAGAGAGGAAGAAAAGCTTCCTAGAGTGGCTGCGTTTGAACTTAGTTTCGAATTCTAGTGAGTTTTTGCGGTGGATCAGGGGTCACACTGGCATCCTAAGCACTGGGAACACAGGCAAAGGCAGAGAGCTTCAGAGTGCATGGCAGACTGGTGAGGAAACGAGCAGTTTTGAATGGCTGGAATGTAGGTGAATGGGAAGGGGTGTTTGCTGCAATGAAACTGGCATAGAAGCTGGAGCAGGGGGTCTTGGAGGCCATCTGATGGGGCTGGACTTTGCCCTGGAAGGACTGGGAAGCCAGTGGGTGACGTAGGACGTGGGATCCATCTGATGAGGGTTGTTACTTCCCTAGAAAACTCACTCTGGGACATGTAGTAGAGAATGCATTGATGAAGGGAACAGCTGGTAAACAACGAAGGCAGCAAGGGTCTGGGAGATGCCACCCAACTTGTTGCACCTCTTAACAGTGGAACAGAAATAGTCTTCTTAAGGTCATGTGCATCTCTTTCTGGTTTGAAACATAACCTGGTCAAAAAGGCCCAAAAATCTTCCCAGAGAAAGAATGTAAATGGTCTAAGAGAATGATTCTTAAAAAGGCCAGCCTCGAGATGCCTGTAATCCCTGCACGTTGGGAGGCCAAGAAGGGAGGATCACTTGAGGTCAGGAATGTGAGACCCTGGCAACATAGGGAGACCCCCATCTCTACAAAAAAAAAATTAAAAATTAGCCAGGAGTGGTGGTGTGGAACTATAGTACCAGCTACTCAGGAGGCTGAAGTGGGAGGATCCCGTGAGGCCAGGAGTTACAGGCCGTAGTGAGCTATGATCACACCACTGCACTCCAGCCTGGGCGACAGCCTTTAAACACAAAAAAATCAGTCTCATTTTTCTAAAGGCTTGTAAGTTATGAAGTTATACTAGAAAGACAGAAACGAAAACACTGACAATTCCACAGCAAAGCTGGCTACGGACACAAGCAAGACTGACCTTTAAGGTACTGGGATAGCAGGCACGTGTCAGAGTTCTGGTGATATGGGGAAGATAATCTCATCAGAGCTCCCAAGTCTGAATAGCATTTTCCTTACTCACTGTTCAAAGCCTGAGATTATAGCTCTGGGCTCCGAGTGCTGCCGGAACAGCCTGTCGTATTTTTGTTGTAAAATGCTAGGGATTTTGCATTTTGCTGACATGCCAAGGAGATACCGGCTTTTGAGGGAGATCATTTTGTAAAATCACATTTCTTATTCCAGGACTAAAACATCCATCACATCAAAGGGCATAGGAAAAGTCAAAAGAAAATATATATATATTTGGTTTATATTGTGCCCAACCTGAAAGGATCATTTGTTTTGCAAATTCCTTCCATGCTGTGCTATGTGCAGACATATTTCTTATAAAATTGTCATTTTAGAACACACGTCATCATTAGAGGGGGGGTAAAAAGCCCGCAGTGAACATCTTTCACTGTATAGCATTTCCTTAGGAAATATTTCAGGAAGATGAAAAGAAAAACAAAAATTAACAAAATATGAGCTTTGAAGTTAGGAAGACCCCAATTCTGCATGAGCTGAGGCATGTGAATGGGTTTCCTCATCTGCAGGAGGGCATGATGGAAGTCTCTGCTACATTGGATGCTGTGAGAAAGAAAGGGGAGAAAGGCTGTGGGGTACCCCACACAGTACCTACACCAAATGTCAGCAGGTGTGACTACAGCCGTTACTATTGCTGAAATAACCATCTGCATATCAGAACATTCAGAAAACACAGATATGCTAAAAGAAAATTTTGAAACCATGTATATATAACCTCACTGATCAAAATAATATTGTGCACAGTTTTACATTGTGCCTTCTACTATTTTTTACTATGCAAATATTTCCAAGTATATGTAGAGAAGAGTTTCTAAAAGACCACACTGTACGTACTGTTTCGTAGGTGAGCTCTTTAGCGCGAGGTTTTATGAAGGCAGTGAACTAGCACAAGCACTGCATCCACCCTGTGAACTGAGTGTGAAGAGGGTGGGCCAGGTGCACAAGCAACCAGTATCGAGAGTTTCTGATTTCCTTCTTGAGCAGCAGCCAGCCATCTGTGCAACGGCTCTGAAAAAGAGGATACGCCTGGGACTAACCATAAATAGTAACTACTAACCCTTCACAGCACAATTCCATGTAGTAGAATTTCCTTTTTCTTCTTAGTGATTGGTGGAATCTTACAGACAGACGAGGCTGGGGATTGTTTCTGTTCAGATCTGCTCAGGCCTCATGGGTGTCTCTTGTTTGCTTCCTTTTTTTTTTTTTTTTTTTTTTTTTGGATGGAGCCTCGCTCTGTTGCCAGGCTGGAGTGCAGTGGCACGATCTTGGCTCACTGCAACCTCCGTTTCCCGGGTTCAAGCGATTCACCTGACTCAGTCTCCCAAGTAGCTGGGACTACAGGCACGTGCCACCACGCCCAGCTAATTTTTTGTGGTTTTAGTAGAGACAGGATTTCACCGTGTTAGTCAGAATGGTCTCGATCTCCTGACCTCATGATCCACCCACCTCGGCCTCCCAAAGTGCTGGGATTACAGGCGTGAGCCACTGCGCCCGGCCTTGTTTGCTTCTTGAATGCTCAGGTGTGCCCCCGTGCTCTGCCTGCCTATAACCCATTTACTCTGAGACCTGCAACTTTCTCCTGCCATGTCCCTCAGCACTCAGTCCCCTCTATTATTGCCCATGCCCAGAATTCCTTCAAGAACAAGGATTTCCTCTCCTTTCCTAGGGAGCTTTGCTAACTCCAAGGCCTTCTGAGAAATGTCTTGTGTTATTTAGTGATGGTCTAGAAATGGCTACTCTGCTCTCTGGACCTATATGTTATTTATCATCCAACATGCAAAACTCTACTTGGGCCTAACAGGGAGGGTCATGCTCCACCCCCTTCACAGGGAAGAGGAGCCTCCTAGTGGAGGTCCCAAGTGAAATCAGATTCCCAAAGGTACTGGGTGCAATATGAACTTTTTTTTTCTTTTTTGAGATGGAGTTTTGCTCTTGTTGCCCAGGCTGGAGTGCAATGACACGATCTTGGCTCACTGCAACTTCTGCCTCCCAGGTTCAAGTGATTCTCCTGCCTCAGCCTCCTGAGTAGCTGGGATTACAGGCACCTGCCACCACGCCCAGCGTTGGGTCCCACCTGAAAGAAATACAAGTACCCTTACAAAGGTCTTGCAGAGGAGACAGATCTGTCTGCCAAGGTCTCTCAAGGAGCACGCAAAGGGGAAAATGTGGCACAAAAGCAAGCAAGCTTCCTTTCAATTTTTTTTTTTTTTTAACTCACCAAAATCCATGCCTCCTAGCACCTGGGTCTTCTCCCTTTCTTTTTCACACCTCCCTCCCAAAGTCTCCGTGCCCCCCCCACTCCCCTCCTCCACACCCCCACATCAGGTGTTTTGTTCCCCAAGTGCCAGGTACCCTTGCTGAGGAAGATCTCCATGCCAATCGCCATCACCAGATCCTCAAAAACACACGAAAAGATATGGAAATTAGATGCTATAAAAAGAAACAGATCAAAAAGATCTTGGGAAAAGCAGAAATTAGAAACTCAATAGAAGGGTTGGCAGACAGAATTGAGGAATCCCCTCAAGACCCCCCAGATGAGACCAAAAATAATTTTCTTTTTAAAAAGAGGGGTCCAGAAATCCAATGTTCAAATCATAAGAACCCCAGAAAAGAAAGGAAAAGAGAGAGAGAGAATAAAGGGAGAAAATCTTTATGAAAATAATTCAAGAAAATTTTCCAAACAATCAGAATAGTCCAGACTGAGAGAACCTACCCCATGCCCAACACTAGCGCTAAAGCACATAATGGTGAAATTTCAGAACATCGGGGAAAAATACATCTCTCAAGTTTTCAGTCAGGAAATTGTCACATCCAAAAAATCAGGTATAAGAATCGCTTTGGACCTTTCAGCTGCAAGCTAGGACATGATGGTGAATGCCTTCAAAATTCTAAAGAAAAATAAATTCTGGTGTAGAATTCTAGAGCCAGACAAGTTGCTAATCAGGTGTGAATACAGATTAAGGATATTTTCAGAAATGTAAGGTCACAGCACTCCTCTGCACACTTTCTCAGGGAGCAGCTTGACAGTGTGCTGTTTCCAAAGGAGGTGGCAAGCCGGGAAAGAGGAAGACAGGGTGCAGGAAACAGAAGAGAAGTGGAGAACCCTTGGAGGATGGTGGACGGAGATGGCGGGAGGGCACTGTGAGCCAGGCACAGAGTGGAAGAGGCCAGGAGTTCCCAGAGAGACCCACTCGAGAAGATGAAACCCATAGACAATGTGATTCGAGGAAACATCTTGAGAGGAGATTTAGTGAACCAGCAAAGAGTTTAAGCTTGAAGCGGTAATAAGTATGTAGAAAAACAAATCAAGCAAACACCAACAACAATTGCCACTGAGGGAGTTATTACATGACTCAGGCAGGAAAAATATTTGCAAAGTCAACCTATTACAATATATAGATTTTGTTTACATTTGATTTGAAAGGGAAAAGTGAATCATAAAAATGTGTTCAGTACAAATGAATGGAGTGAGTTAAGAAAGAAACACAAGATAAGCAGTGAGAAAGAGGATAGAGAATGGAAAGTAAGATGTAGCGTGGTAGAAATAGATTCAAGAATACGAACACTCACCCTGTATGTCAAAAGATTAAAATTGTCATTAATAATAGAGATGGTCATGTTACATAACACAATGGCTAGCAATATTCTGTTTTATAAGATATTAAAGTGACACAGCCAGGTTGAAAACAGGGATAGAGTGCAAGATACACCAGTCAAGTAATAATCTAAGCTAGAGACAGAACATTTTCTCTGTTAAGGGCCTCATCATAAATATTTTAGGCTTTGCAAGCCATAAGTCTCTGTCATAGCTACTCACTTCCCGCCACAGTACAAAAAGCAGCTATAGAAAATAGTAAATGAATGGGTGTGGCTGTGTTCTAATAAAACTTTATTTAAAAATGGAGTCATCAGGCTGGATTTGACCCACAGGTCAGTGTGCTGACCCCGATGGAGTTAGTCCCTGGCCGTCTCTCTGGCCTTACCTTCTTCCCCTTCTCCATGCTCTGACCTGCTCACCTCTCCACCCTTTGTTCTAGGCACTTCTGCCCTTCTGTTATTAAGCCTGTGAAGCCTTTTCCCACCTTGGGCTTTTGTTTTCACTTTCCCTCCCTACCTGGGACATCCTTGCACCAGATTGTCCCCAGACCCACTTACCCATTTCATGTAGGAATCTGCTCAAATGTCATCTCCTCAAAGACGTCTTCCTTGATCTTTCCATCTAGATATCAGCCTCCTCCACCACATCAGACTTTATCTACTCACCTTGAATTTACTTTTTGCTAGTATATTCATGACCACCTGACGTATCACATATTTACCTGTTTTCTTGATGCCCTGTCCTCCCATGGCTGTGTCTACTTTGCCCACCCTTGCACCCCCAGAACACTGCCTGGAACATATCATTAGGTCTCAAGAAATATTTATTGAATCAGTGAATGAACAAATAAATAAACAGCTCTAACAAGATGAGTATTAGAAAACTCCTGTCAATGAAGGACTCGTGCATTTTCTTTTACTCTAGAAGAGTGAATTCTATTGTATGGTCAGTCTAATTTTTCTTCATCAGTGATGTGATGAATAGTGGAGGAAAATGAAAATCTCCCCCTCACAGCTTTACCAACAAATGCTGCAAACCCGCCCCCTCCAGATGGAAGTTTTCCCATACATGCTTAAGCCCTGGTCATGTATCAAACATAAAGCAGGCTACTTTTAATTTTTTAAATAACTTTTCTTAAAGATTACTCTAGTTCTTTATAGAAATCTGTATCATTGAAGATGAAAGGCCCCTAGACCCTTCTTATTCAACCCTCTATTCCCAGAGGGGACAGTGAACCCAAAGAGGAGAGGGAATTCCTCAAGCTCACGTAGAGGAACGTGAAGGCTCTGATCAGCATCCTCACAGTTAGTCCAGGGCCGAAACTTTGCACTCCAAGATGACACATCTTTAGAAACATGCTTTTTAAATCTTGAAAGCAGCATTTATAAGAAAATGTATCTAGCTATTAAGTGTGGAGCTTTAATGTCTAATGGATTCTTCCCGTCTCTCAGTTATAAATAATCAGGGAATGAATATACTCCCCACACCTTTTTTTTTTTTTTTAAGTCCCAGTTGCATGAAATTATTCTTATCTTTCAAACAAAAAGGCTGGCTTTGGAGTTTAATTAGCTAATCCTTGGTATCTCACATCAAAACTAGCTGTCTTTCCAATGTAGATGTATCATCATTGAAATGTTTACCAGGGAGTATCTTTCATCCAGTTTTCAGGCCACTTTTCTCTGATTTTGAGTATTTGAAGTAGAAAGAGCTTCTTAATCCTTTTGCTGCTTCTTTTTCCAGTCCCTGCTGAGGCTGGAGAAGGAAATAAAATTTACTGAGAACCTGCAGTCTACTCTGTTGTGAGCATTTTATAGACATGATCTCGTTTAATCCTCATTGCAGCCCTTTGAGGATTTTATTTTTGTTTTACAGATTAAGAAACACTGGGAGGGATAAATTTGATTTTTTTTTCAAGGTCAGGGAAGAAAAATGAATGTAGGATTTAGAATCAGAGAGACTTAAGTTCAAATTTCAGCTCCAGACCTATCTAGCTACGTGACCCCGGGCACATCACTCAACTTCTCCAGCCTCCAGACCAGTGCTGTCCAGCAGAACTTTCGGTGATAATGGAAATGTCCTACCTCTGTGCTGCCCCGTACAAAAGCCGCAAGCCACACATGCTATGGAGCTCTTGGAATGTGGCTAATGCAACTGAGTAAGTGAATTTTAACTGTTACTGAATTTTAATTAATTTCAAGGTATATAGCTTTATGTAGTTAATGGTTATCACATTGGTGAGTGCAGCTCCAACTAGTACTCTCTTAGACTCTGGTGAGAGGGGCCCGTACCCTGGGCCCTGCACTTTAAAAGCCTATATGGCTTTACTGTAGCCATGGTCCTCCCTATGGAGTAAGGAGGCCACATGCCTAACTGACTGCACCTCTTCCATACTTCTACACCATTCCCTGGGTATCTAAAACCATAATCTTGAAGTCCTGCCCAAACAGCTCGAGTCCATTTCCAGAGCTTCCGGGACCTCTTCCCTACTTCCATGCTTCCAAGGGGGATCTATACCTGTAGTATGCACACCCCTAGCACAAAGGATATCCAAGAAGTGACTACTGATGGAATGTATAAACAGAGCATAGACATATTGGCTGGTGTATCCACATGGAAGTGTGCAAGGCCCCCTGGGAGACTAGATGGGGCCATATGTGGGAAGAGAAGGGAGGAGTGCTCAGGCTGGGTTCCAACCCTCGCTGAAATAGCAACAGCCAGTATTGGGGGAACTTCCCCGAGAACCTCCCAATACATTCCCTTTGGCCTAAGCTTTGGAGCATAGTGGGCCAGTCCTTGGTATCTCACACTAAAATCTGTTATCTTTCCAGGGTAGGTATATAGTTTTTGCTATCGTTTGTAACCAAAGAATACTATTATACTATCCTTATCTCCCAGCAACAGCTCCCAGCCCAGAAGATTCTTTTGTGAGAAGTCACTGTGCCCCCTGCTTCTTCGTTTTCAGACATCCTAACATTCTGCCTGCTTCCAAGCCTTCCTCTCCAGCCTGCCATCACTGTGCCCCGGGAACCCAGTCCGGTGAACAGCCTCACGCCCTCTCTGACCCTCCATCATGCAACACTGGAAGTCATCCTGGGCACTCCTCCATTATCCATCCCATGTGGTCATCCCAGAGTTCTGTCCATCCATTCCTGTACCTGGATCTCAGATCTCACATGTGTCTCTGGGGCACATGTGGATTCGGTTTTTGGCTCTGCCTTTCCTGTGGTTGTGGTGGCTGCTGTGTCATAGAAGAACAAGTGGTTGTTGCAGTTGCTGCACACCCCAAATGCTGAACGTCAGTAAAAGCCAACTCCAAGGCCCATAAATGTTTTTTTCAGAACAAAGAATCCCTTCTTCTGTAGCAAGATTAAGGTAAAAACTAAGTAGAAGTTAACTTGAAAAATCTGTGTTATATTTTCCTAAAATGTTCCCTTCTGAAAGTTCATCAAATGTTAGTTTAAGTAAAGCCTTCTGCCTAAACTGTGATTGCTTGGCCACTGGCTCCTGGGGAAAGAGATAATAAGATTTTCTTTATAAATCCTCTGTCTTAGTAGTTTTTTTCTATAAAATTCAAGGGCAGAGATGATTTTCGAATGAAAGGGAACCCAGAAAGAAATCAAACAAGGATGTAATTGCCTGCAGCCCCTCTAAATATGTAGGCTGTTGCCTAACCTGTGCCCTCCTGCTCGCAAGCATTTCCTCCCTTAGCTGAAGAACTCCTCTTCATCCTGCAAAACCCTGCTCGAATGCCATCCCTGTGTGAACTTCACCCACACACACATCCACTGAGGCAGGTGCCACCCTCTTTTCTTCCTGAAGCTTCTCATACAGACCTCTCTTACCACACTTTGCATGCTACTTTGGAATTTATTCATCTACATACACCAGACAATGATTTCCTGCAGGGTAGAAGAAGTGGGAGGAAGTGAGGGAAGGACACAGTTCTTATAGTCAGTTAAATAGTATTAAAGAAACAAATTTCTCTATCAGTCTTGCTGGGTCCTCAAGGACTTGGAGCATGGGGAAGAGGAAGAAGAGAAGGAAGAGGGTGAGAATGAGATGGAAAGCAGCACCATCACAGAAGGAATTCACGACTGCAGCCTTTTTAGGTTACAGAAAGCAGCACCCAAAGCCATGAGGAGGCGAGACTAGGAGGAGCTGAAGCAGCTGGTGCTCCGGGGACCAGCACGTAGCTCTTTTGATCACATGAGCTGAGAACCAGGGGCATAGGAAGCAGCATCCAGGACCCAGAATAAGAGGCTGATGAGGGTTAGGCCAAGCATCTAGGCTGTTACTGAAAACTTTAGTGAACATCACTCTGTTCCTGGCTTTGTGCTGGAAGAAACAGAATGAATCAGACACGGTCTTCCTCAAGGTTGGAGTGATTCCTCCAAGACTGACCAGGCATGTAAAAATGGCAGTAACAGTGGGGCATGGTCAGTGTTGTGAAGGTGGAGCGGACGAGGCATTGCAGGAGCTCAGAGGCAGAACTCACCCGCTGTGCAAAGGTGCAGATCACCATTCCTAACCCATGGGGAAGCCGAGTAAGCAGCCAACTCCTACAAGCCTTGCCCCTCCCTCCCAGGGCTCTTGGCTGTGCTTCTAAGAGGCAGCATCCTGAGGAAGGACTGCATGGAAAACTTGCGGTGGATAAAATCACAGGAGTTATCTATCCCCAGGGGCTGAGTGGAATGGGAAGATGGTGGACACATGAAGTTTACTGAATGGAGACGAGGAAAGCAAGTAAGAGCGTGAAGTCCCCAAAATAAGGGAATCAGAGAGAGTAAAGCAGGAGCCAGCACCTTTCCAAGCTAGCCCAGCCCAAGGAAAGGAAAGAGGCATTGTGTTTCTAAAGACCCATGAAGTGTTTCTCAGGCTTGGGTGCACATTGGAACCACCTGGGGAGTTTAAGTACCGACGCCTGAGTCCTTCACAGAGCAGGGAATTCGTTGGTTTGGAGCTGGCCCGGGTGTTGGGATTTTAAAAAGCTTCCCAGGTGATTCTAAGGCAGTTGAGATTTTTAAAAATCACTTATTTAAGGGAAGATGATACCAAATCTTTCTCAGGTGGAAAGGGAGGGAGGTGTTTAGAGGCAGAGATGGAAGTGACATGATCAGATGGAGGTGTGGAGAGCTCTTTGGGCACTGCAGAGTGGATAGCTGGGAAGGCACGCATTCCTGCAAGGAACCTCCTGGAAGTCCCTCTCACCAGCTGTGCCTGTTCTGCCATAAGACGTGTTCCCCAGTGAGCACCTCTGCCGTTGGTTAAAAAAAAAAGGTGGGGGGGATGATATCAGTTTAAGGCAAAAGGCTCGTTATTTTATACTTACTTTTTCCCAGCGTTTTAATGGCTTATGTCACTAAGTAGTCGCAGCTGAACAGAAAACAGAACGTACACCAACACAGCTGACTACAACCCTATTTTTTAACTTTACTATTTAAATTATCATACAGTAAACTTAGGGTTTTTTTTTCCTTTAGTGTAAAGCTCTAAGAATTTTAATGCACACATTTGTGTAACCACTGCTACTACCAGGACACAGAAGAGTTCCACCATCCTAGAAAAACTCCCGCCTACTCTAAGGCAAATGGCTGCACCGCAGTCAGGAGTAAGCCGAGGTAAACATCCAGCGCAACATGACAGCGGGACTGGAGCGCAGGTGCACAATCCCGTGCATTATATAATCACAGGTATGTAACCATGTTATGGGTGGGCTCATCACCTGGCTCTGAGCCACTATTGTCTGTGAGGTGTATAAATGTATCACTGACACTGTGAGAGGCAGTGCATCATAAAGCCGTGTCCCACCTGCCTACAGCCCCCTGAGTCTTCTTTCAACTACCCACCACCTGTCGACCAACTCCCCCTTGGACCCCAGCTCAGGTTGGGACCTGACAATTGGCATAGTTGGCAGGATTCTGAGGTGAGTGAGTCCTCAGCCCTGGATGATCCCAGGCCGGCTCTGTGGCCCCAGCATGGGTTATGGTACCCAGTGGCAGGTGTGCTGCTCAGATGGGCCATGGTGGAAACATGGGCAACAGTGGATAGGGCCCCTGAGAGCATGGAGAAAGCGCTGAAGCACCTGCAAGTGCAAACACTGAGAAGGGGTGTGCCTTTGCCGGCAGAGTTGGATGGGCATTTCTGACTGTGCTACAGGAAGTGCATGCTCGGTCCCTGTGGGATGCAGCATAGGCTAGGGACCTCCAGGCACAAGCAGAGCTCCCGGAGGCCCGGATACACAACTTGGAACAAGAATTGGGTACTGCCATAAGTGCAGGCTTGAGCACGCCTTCCCAGCCGGAGTATCCCGCTCAGTCTGACACCAAGGAGGAAGAACCCCTGCTGTGGGCTTGCCCCGTGGTCCCCCAGAAAATACAACATGAACAGCCACTTGGGTCCCAAGCGTGGGCCCAGGTACACCCTACCATGATGGAGCACACTTTGTATTGTGCCTACACCCCCATGAGTTGTGAGAGTTAGGCAAACAGTGTCGGCAGTGTCCAGGGTGCCCCTACCCACCTGAATGCTCCACCTCTGGAACGAAGGAGGTGAGAGTATTTCCTGTTCCACTGCCGGGGTGGAAAAGTTGGCTTCTATCACAACTCGCCCCTCCCTCCGTCGTCAATGGTTGCAGGTGAGCAGGCAGTTGGCGCAAGAGCAAGTTGACCACACCCTGACTGAATGGCTGATGGCAGCTGTACAGACAGTGTGGAGTGATGCCAGAGAAATACCAGAAACTGTGAGTAAATGGCAATCATATGCAGAGCTGGTGCAGGTAATTCAGGAGACAGGTATGTGGCAGGCTATGTTTGATTTAAATACCTGAGGACCAGATGATGAACGCTTTTCCTCCCACATGAGGGACCTTGTGTTGGGCTCTGCACCCTGAGTGCTTTCGGCTCTCTGGACACCATCCTTACTCCGTACGTGGGGCACTGCATACATAAGGTGACTACTGCCATGGTGGTCCTTGGAAAAGCAGAAAGCAGGTGGCGGGAGTAGGGTGTCTGCACCATAAAAGAGGGGAAGGTATCCCTTCAACAGTGAGCCACCCCATGGGACAAAAAAAGGGCCCCAGTGAGTGACCTGCACACAGATGTGGATTGGTCTGACACTGGCTGGGGTTGCCCAAAAGAAAGTTGATAGGCAACCCAATGAAGTGCTATTAACTTTGTGGAGGCAATTATCCCTGGAGCAGCAATTTTGGAAAATGCCCAAGAATGGGCAGGCTGATGCTGCTTGACCCAGTCCTGCCCAGATGCTCCAGATCAAGGATTACTTGCAGACCAGCCAAGGAATAGAGTCTTTTGTATTTGATTAGGATAGTGGCTAAAGTGCCTGGCTAGTGGGGGGACACCAGATGACTGGAGGCCACATATGGAATTGGCAATCCACTGGTCCTCCACCAATGTACGGTGTGTGCTGGTGCTGGTAGATACCAGCACAGACTGTAGCCTCCTCTGTGGGAACCCGGATAAGTTTCCGGGCAAGGCTGCATACATGGACAGCTATGGAAGCAGGTCAGTTAAAGCGAACCTATGTCTCTGCACCTCAGCATCAACCGCTTCACTCTCCACTTACACACTGTGTATTCTCTCCTATGCTGGAAAAAATTCTGCGGTTGGACATTTTGCATGGTCTGGACTTAGACACCACTGCCAGAGAATTCAGACACTGAGTACATGTAGTAAAGCTGATACTATGGGGACATAAACATCACTGGCCCCAGGTTCTACCACAACTCCAATGGATTACCTCCACTTGTCTCCACCGCTTGCCTGGGGGGCATACGGAGATAACTGAGACTATTCAGAAGTTAGAGGAGGTACAGATAGTGCACGGCACCCACAGCCGCTACAATTCTCCAGTGTGGCCAGTCAGAAAGCCTGATGGGGCTTGGTGGATGAAATGGATTATCAGGAACTAAATAAAGTAACACCCCCTTTATATGCACCTGCCCCATCTATCGTGGATTTAATGGACCACTTGCTGATGGAATTGGGACGGTACCACTATGTGGTGGACTTGGCCAATGCATTCTTCTCAATTGACATTGCTCCAGAGAGTCAGGAACAGTTTCCCTTCACATGGAAAGAGCGACAATAGTCTTGCACAGTGTTGCCGCAGGGCTACGTGCATAGCCCCACCATATGTCATGGTCTCGTTGCCGTGGATTTAGCCACCTGGATGGCCCCCATGTGGATGTATTATTCACATGTTACTCCCTGGGTATTTAATGTATGGCCTCCGCCATTAACCATTCATAAGGGAACAACTGGAGAAGGAAACCTCCGCCGGGGGATGTACGTACTGTCTGTGTGGCCTATTATGAGCTCCCCAGTAACTTTGGCATGGATACAGGGCTCCAAGGAACCACGGGGAGCTGAAAAGTTGTGGTATCATCATCCAGGGTAGAAGCCCCTGGTGGTTGCAGTGCTATCCAGAGATGAGCAGTTGGCCTGTATTGTGCCTGAGGGGCATAATTTACCCCTTTTAATACCTGTGCCTGCTGTGTTGTTTTGACCGTAGGTTGACATGCTCCAACAGCATTGTGGAATGGGCCCACACCTACGCCGAGATGACTGATATTTCCAGTTGTTGGATCTGCACTGCTGTTCCAGCAGCAACTGCTTACAACTTGCCCTGGCACATACACCCAGCTTCTATGGAAAACTGGACATGGCTAGAGACTTGGGGGTCCCATAGGTGATGCCTGGAATGTGACATGGCAAGCTTTGGACAGGGAGTGCCGCAAACCCATGGCATGCCTGCCCCCGACTGACTCACAGCATCTATGATGGATGAGGCTGGCTACTGGGAGAACACGTGATGCCCCCACCACAGATATCATGATGTATACGGCAACAGTGGGGTAACCTCACTGTGGGGTGGTTGCCCACCGTAGCCTGCACAAATATAACATGTTGCCACACCAGAGGTGAGGTGGACTAGGTGGCCTCATCAAAGCGGGGCCCTAATAGACTGTGGGCCCCCGGGAGTTTATGGGTCTGTGGAGACATGGGATGATCGTATTTGCCAGTGAACTGGACTGGCTGCTGTGCCTGGGGGTGCCCTTACGTGCCTGCCACTGTGCTTCTCATATTGCCTAGATGCCCACACAACTGGGAGGTTCTGCATTCCTGGTTTTTGCGCCGGGTCCCTTGATGGCTCTACCCCTTAGCTTTAACCATCCCTGGGCAGGTGTCATCACTGTAGAAACACAGGTTACATCCCTTGCAGAGCACACAGCTTGGACCATGAATTACACCCAAGTCACCCTCCTCCTGTTAACCAGTGAGGCTGATCAAACCAGAAAGGTGGTGCTACAAAACCAATGGCCTTAGATATAGTAACGGCTGCCCAAGGTGGCACCTGTGCCCTTATAGGGACACAATGTTGTACATTTATTCCTGACAATCAACAAAACATAGCAGCAGCCTTGCAAGGGATGTCACAGGAGATTAAACCATTTGAAAGCCTTACTGACGACCCCCTACAGAGATGGTGGGCATCCCTGGGTGCTGGCCTATGTCGGGCCCTAGTAATCATGGTCAGCATAGCAGGAATATTAGTAGTAGGTTGCTGCTCCCCATATTGTTGCTGTGACCTAAGGGTCCAGGGTGTCACCCTGTGGGAACATCTCCCCACTAAGAGGACCTCCCTCAGCCTAGGAGGTGGAGTGTAAGGACAATGGCTGCACAGCAGTCAAGAGTAGACTGAGGTAAACATCCGGTGAAGCATGACACAGTGGGATTGGAGCTCAGGTGCACAATCCCGTGCATTATATAATCACAGTTATGTAACCATGTTATGGGTGGGCTCATCACCTGGCTGCGAGCCACTATTGTCTGTGAAGTGTGTAAATGTATCACCAACACTGTGAACAGGTGGCATGTAATAAAGCCGTGTCCCACCTGCCTATGGCCCCCCAAGTGTTCTTTCAACTACCTGCCAGCCATCCACCAACTCCCCTCGGATGCAGGTCATCCACCAAACCCCCCTGGGACCCCAGCTCAGGTTAGAACCTGACACTCACTAACCATCCTAGCCACACCCTCTTCTCACCCTGGCAACCACTGAGCTATTTTTGTGCCACCATCATTTTGTCTTAGAGAAGGTCACCCGAATCAGACCAAGTGCAAGTTTTCAAGGATGGATTCTTTCTGCCACGCAATGTCTTGGAGATACATCCAAGGTGTCATGTGTCAGTCTTTGGTTCCCTTTTGTTGCTGAGTAGTATCTTATTGCATAGATGTACCACAGTTTATCCAACACCTGCTGAAAGATACTGATGTTGCTTCCAGCGTTTGGAAATTTTGAAGACTGATACTATATGCATTCACATCCAGTTTTTTGTATAAACACGAGTTTGTTTTTTTTTTTTTTCTATAGCTTAAATAGCCTAGAGAGAGATTACTGAGGGATGCAGCCCTGTTATATGTTAGGGCCCACTTTTAAAGAATACAAGCGTTTTCAAGATTATATAAAATAATATTGGAGGGAAAAAACACTGTACCAGTTGCATGGCATGGAATGATCTTTTTAAAGTATATTTACTATCTGTATTAGACATAATTGTTGGGGTTATAAAGAACAGAAGTCTTTAGCTTCAGTGAAGATAAATGTGGTAACAGGAAAGGGATGTGTCTCATGGAGCCCCAGGACAGGAATGCAGCAGGAGCCACCAGCAGATGGAGAACAGAGCCAGGAAGCTGCCAGGAATCTCCCTGAATCACTTGTATCTGCTTCTCTCTGGGCATCTACTTTATTCTTCTCTGCTGGAAAATGTATGCTCTCCTCCTTGGTCCTCAGGATATTTAGAAAATGCCATCTAGAGTTTCAGAGTTCACATATTAGAAGCCTAGTCATACAGCCAGACTGACTCTCTGTCCACACAAATTCCATGTTGGTAGGACAAGAACTCTGGCTGGCAGCACATTCAGACCCAATCAGTAAGAACTTCCATTCCTTGTAACCCAACACGGCTGCCAGTGACAGCCCCTCCCACCACCACTCTGTGGATTGGGGTGCACTTCCCAGAGAAGAGACACTTGCATGGTGGAGGCCTGCTCTGCATCACCCTCATCCCTGGCCAGACAAGCCTCTGCCCACCCCTTCATAGCCCCCCAACAGGACAGAGGATCAGCCAATCCTGGGCCAGAGTGTGAGATGAGGTCTGGTCTGATTTTGTTCCTGGATAGGTTACTGTACCTTACAGCAGGGGTCTCCAACCCCCAGGCCATGGACCAGTGCTAGTCTGTGGCCTGCTAGGAACCAAGCTGCACAGCAAAAAGTGAGTGGCAGGTGAGCATGAGCAAGCAAAGCTTCATCTCTATTTACAGCTGCTCCCCATGGTTCACATTACCACCTAACATCTGCCTTCTGTCGGATCAGCAGCAAGATTCTCACAGAAGCATGAACCGTATTGTGAACTACACGTGTGAGGGATCTAGGTTGCACACTCCTTATGAGAATCTAATGCCTGATGATCTGAGGTAGAGCTGAGGCAGTGATGCTGGTGCTGGGGAGCAGTAGCAAATACAGATTAACATTAGCAGGGAGGTTTGACCTCACAGAGACCATAATAAATCAGTTGCTTGCAAACTAATATCAAAACCCTCAGTGAGTGGCAAGTGATAATTAAGCTGCATCTGTTGGCAGGGTTTATAGAGGCAAGTGAGTCGACGTGCTTCAGTTGTACAGCTGCCCCTGGTGGCCTTCAACGTATGTTTGAGGCAACTTCAAATCTCCATACGTTCTGGATTAAAGTCAAGGCAGAATATCCTGAGATTTCACAAAAGCGCTGAAAAGCCTCCCTCCATTTCCAACATCCTGTCTGAGTGAAGCAGGGTTTTCTGTACCAACAGTGACCAAAACAAGACCATGGAGTAGACTAGATATTAGCAACGTAATTCGGGTGTCGGTGTCTCCATCACCCCCAGACGGGAGCATCTAGCTGCAGGGAAACAAGCTCAGGGCTCCCGTGGATTCCACATTATGGGGAGTTGTATAATTATTTCATTATATATTATAATGTAATAATAACAGAAATACAGTGCACAATACATGTAATGCACTGGAATCTCCCAAAACTACCCACCCCCTACCCCAGTCCATGGAAAATTTGTCTTCCATGAAACCAGTCCCTGGTGCCAAAAAGGTTGGGGACTGCTGTCTTAAAGGGTTTCTCTTCACTCTCGTGTGTCTCCTGACATGCCTGGTCCCTTAGGGCAGATCAGCCAGCCTCTTTTCTCTTCCACTCAGTGGCCTTGGTGGGGGAGTGAACTTCTTATAGGGATGGGGTATCTCTCTTTTCTACCAAACCCATGCAGGCATTCCAGTCCCTCATTTAGATTTGGGGAGAAGAAGGTGGTTTGGTGAAACTTTTACTAAAAACTACAAAGATACTTGCCAAGATAAGAACAACAAGGTGCTTTAATTCCAATTCTGCTCCTGAACTAGGTGTAAAGTTGTCCTAGACACTCTCTGAGGGGTGGAGGTGATAGGCAGAGCAGGACTGGAGCACTCCTGGGTCCTTGTCCATAACATCAATCACGTACCAGCAATGCCCTACCTAATGCCTAATCACTCCCAAGAGGCAGCTAAGACGACATCCCAACTACCTCAGTGGATCTTTAATTACTACTTGCCTGGCCTCTTCAGAGACACATCAAAGAATTGATAAATAGGTGCGATGGAGCTCTAAATTCCAATCTCCCTTAGAAGAGGATTTGGCTGAAATGTAGCCGTTTGGCTATCCCTCCATATCTTCCCTCTAGAGATCGCATAGCTGATGGTCAAGCTCAAAGTCCTCTGTCTGGCCTCCTAAGCACCCACATAAGATATAGATTTGAGAAAGAAAACTGTCCTTTGCAGAAGGCCCTGGAATTTTTCCCCTAAAAAAAAAACAACAGTTATGTTTGAAATGGGGCCGGTAGAACAAGTGTGAGCTTTGAAGACTGCAGAATTGGGGTTTACATCCCAACTCTGTTATACGTGGCTTGAGAAAATTACCCAAACTCCCTTAGCCACATTTTCCTCCCCAGCGAAGCATCCCAGGCTGTTGTGAAGATTAAAGAAAATGTTTCCTGTAAGTGCCAGCACCTGGTAAATGCTCCCAGCCATTGGTCCTGCCTTCCCTCTCTTTATCAGCACAACCTCAGAAGAATCCCTTTTAAAATTCCTCAGGAAAAAATCCCGTAGGATTTAAAGCTGCATTTGGCATTTTTTACTTTGTTTGCTTAAAAGTAAACATAAAGCGTTTCTGCTCACAATTATCTAAGGGGAAACAAAATTAAGGTATCCTTTTTTTTTTTTTTTTTTTTTTTTTTTTGAGACAGAGTCTCGCTCTGTCGCCCATGCTGGAGTGAAATGGTGCAATATTGGCTCACCGCAACCTCCGCCTCCCAGGTTCAAGCAATTCTCCTGCCTCAGCCTCTCAAGCAGCTGGGATTACAGGTGCTTGCCTCCATGCCCAACTAATTTTTTGCAATTTTAGTAGAGACGGGATTTCGGCATGTTGGCCAGGCTGGCCTCAAACTCCTGACCTCAGGTGATCCACCCACCCTCGGCCTCTCAAAGTGCTGGGATTACAGATGTGAGCCACCGCGCCTGGCCAGGCATCCCATTTTGTACTCACATGAAGTAAGTTTACAGCTTTTGTATGTATCCAAGACCATTTCATTCTATCCCTCCTTCTTCTAGGCATCCCAGGCCCCTATCATCCTTCTTTAATGGCCCTGAGCACAATAGCTAACATTCGTTTGTGTGCATTGGTCTCCCTTACTAGCTTGGGGAACAGGGGCTTGTCTGGGTTATCTTTACATCCCCAATTCACGGCACAAGGCCTGGCACACAGCAAAAAACACGCAAATTTGTTGGGGGAGTAAGGGAACTACTGAAATGTAGTTCCCTGAAATGCCACAGCTATGCTCTGACCCGGAGAGATTTTGATTCATGTCTTCTCTGTGTCATAGCTTGACAGTTGGCTGCTTGAGTTTTAAGCTGCATTTAGAAGTTCCTTATCCTTCCCCTAAAGAAAAAATATCAGTTGCAAGAAATTCATATATTCAATTTACTTGCATGTCCCTTGGAGAAAACCATTCATCCGCAACAGAAAATTCTGTTGATTTGATCAGATCATATACTCCTGTTTAGAGGGCAAAATGTTAATATCCAAAATAAATAAGAATCTCCTACAACTCAGTAACACAAAAACAAATAACCCAATTTAAAAATGGGCAAAGAACTTGAATAGACATTTCACCAAAGAAGACAAATGTCCACAGTTATATGAAAGAGTGCTCAATGTCACTAATAATCAGTAAAATGAAAATCAAAACTACAATGAAATATCACCTCATATCTGTTAGGATGGCTACTATCCAAAATATTTAAAAATAAGTATTGGCAAGGATGTGGAAAATTGGAACACTTGCGCACTGTTGGTGGGAATGTAAAATGGTGCAGCTGCTATGAAAACCACTAAGGAAGTTCCTGAGAAGTTAAAAGTAGAACTATCATATGATCCAGTAATCCCACTTCTAAGTATATAGCTTAACAAATTGAAATCAGAATCTTGAAGAAATATCTCCACCTCCATGTTTACTGCAGCACTATTTATAGTAGCTGAGATAGGGAAACAACCCAAATGTCCATCGATGAATGAATAAAGAACATGTGGCATGTATATGCAGTGGGATACTATCTGGCCTTCACAAGGAAGGAAATCCTCCGACAACATGGATGAACCTGAAGGGCATCTTGCTAAGTGAAATAAGCCAAGCACAGAAGACAAATGCTGCGTGATTCTACTTATATGCAGTATCTGAAGTAACCACACTCTCAGAAGGAGACAATAAAATGGTGGTTGCCAGGAGCAGGGGGAAGGAGGGAGTAGGGAATAGCTACTCAGTGGGCATAAACTTTCAGTTTTGCATGATAAATAAGTTTTAGAGATTTGCTGCACAGTGTAATACTGATAGTTAATATGATTTTGTGCACTTGAAAAGATATTAAGAGAATAGATTTCATGTTAAGTGTTCTTACCACAAAAAAATTCACAAAAAACAAAGAAATTTTGGAGGTGATGGATATGCTTAGTGCCTTGACTGTGGTGATAGCATAACATGGTGCATTAGGCCAGATAATGTATAAAGAAAAGAGGTGTGGCCCGGCGCGGTGGCTCAAGCCTGTAATCCCAGCACTTTGGGAGGCCGAGACGGGCGGATCACGAGGTCAGGAGATCGAGACCATCCTGGCTAACACGGTGAAACCCCGTCTCTACTAAAAAATACAAAAAACTAGCCGGGCGAGGTGGCGGGCGCCTGTAGTCCCAGCTACTCGGGAGGCTGAGGCCGGAGAATGGCGTGAACCCGGGAGGTGGAGCTTGCAGTGAGCCGAGATCGCGCCACTGCACTCCAGCCTGGGCGACAGAGCGAGACTCCGTCTCAAAAAAAAAAAAAAAAAGAAAGAAAAAGAAAAAGAAAAGAAAAGAGGTGTAATTGGCACATGGTTCTGCAGACTGTACAGGAAGCATGGTGCCAGTATCTGCTTCTCGTGAAGCCTCAGGAAGCTTCCACGCATGGCAGAAGGCAAAGCAGGAGCAGGCACATTGCATGGTATGAGAGCGAGCAAGAGAGGAGAGGTCCCAGGCTCTTTCAACCAGATCTGATGTGAAATAACTGAGCAAGGACTCACTCATTACCATGAGGATGGCACTAAACCATTTATGAGGGATCCACTCCCATGATCTAATACCTCCCACTATACCCCATTTCCAACACTGGAGGTCACATTTCAACTTGAGATTTGGAGGGGACAAACGTCCAACTCATATCACGCGGATGTGTACATATATCCAAATCCAGCAAAATGTATACATTAAATATGTGTAATTGTTGTATATCAATTGTACCTTAATAAAGCTTAAAAACAAATATTTTTTTTTAAAGACTGACTCCGGGAATAAAGATAAATTCTCTAATCTCTCAATTTTCCACCCTGAGTGCAAGATTAAAGAAGTTCATTGCATCCCAAGACAGGGCTTCAAGTTCAACTATAAGAGGAGATGAAGGCCAGGCACAGTGACTCCCACCTGTAATCCCAGCACTTTGGGAGGCCGAGGCGGGCGGATCACAAAGTCAGGAAATCGAGACCATCCTGGCCAACATGGTGAAACCCCGTCTCTACTAAAATACAATAAATTAGCTGGGCGTGGGGGCAGGTGCCTGTAGTTCCAGCTACTCTGGAGGCTGAGGCAGGAGAATCGCTTGAACCTGGGAGGCAAAGGTTGCAGTGAGCCAAGATCACACCACTGTACTCCACACTGGCAACAGAGCAAGAATCCATCTCAAAAAAAAAAAAAAGGAGATAAAACTGTAAATATCTGACATCCACGTTGAGAATATGTGGCCAAAAAGGTCAAAAACTGAAAGAAATGTTTGTGGGCAGGACAACCCTGATCAGTGCGGGCTGAAGAAGGCTTTCATTTAACTCTCTCACTAAACAAAGCCCAAAGCCCTTTTTGATCCACTTTGAACAGCTCCTCTTCCTTTGAAGCCCACCTCAAACTTTGTGTCTGATGACTACACCATTCCTCCAAACAGGCTCAGTTAGAGTCATTCCTCATTGTGCTGGGCGTGTTTGCATCTGTCTCTCCCATAGGAGAGGAAATGGGGTCTTAGTCCTTTGGAACGCTCCCCCAGTACTTGGCATATATAAGCAATCACGACAAGAGCAGCTTGCATTTACTGTATCCTGCAGTGCTCCAGGCACCTTTGCTATGGACGTTACAAACACTCCCTATCCAATCATTCCATACCCATTACAAATGTTTGTATCATTTAATCCTGAAAACAAACCCACAAGAGTTAGGGGAATTGTTTTCTGCTTTTCTCCCAATATTTTATTTTAAAACTTTCAAACACACAAAAGTTGAAAGAATTATACAGTAAACACTCGTATACCTCCTACCAAGATTCTCCAATTAACATTTTTACTTGCTTTATTACATCTCCATCTATTCTTCTCTTATAAATCTATCAATCCTCCTTATTTTGGGGTGCATTTGTTTTAATACCAGAAGTTTTTAATTTTTAAATTCTTTTTTCAAACGTCTAAATTCAGGGGTACATGTGAAGGTTTGTTGTGTAGGTGAACATACATCACCGGGGTTTTTTGTACAGATTATTTTGTCACCCAAGTACTAAGCTGAGTACCCAATAGTTATTTTTTCTCATCCTCTCCCCACTCCTACCCTTCACCCTCAAGGAGGCCCTAGTGTCTGTTGTTCCCTTCTTTGTGTCCATGTATTTTCATCATTTAGCTCCCACTTATAAGTGAGAACATGCAGTATTTGGTTTTCTGTTCTGAGTTAGTTTATTAAGAATAATTACCTCCAGCTCCATCCATGTTCCTGCAAAGGATATGATCTCATTCTTTTTATGTCTGCATAGTATTCCGTGGTGTATATATACCACATTTTCTTTGTCCAATCTGCCATTGATGGGCATTTAGATAGATTCCATGTCTTTGTTATTGTGAACAGTGCTGCAATGAGCATAAACATGCATGTGTTTCCATGGTAGAACGATCTATATTTCTTTGGGTATATACCAAGTAATGGGATTGCTGGGTCAAACAGTAGTTCTGTTTTTAGTTCTTTGAGGAATCACCACCTTGTTTGCCATGGTGTTTGAAGTAATTTACACTCCTACCAACAGTGTATAAGAATGCCCTTTTCTCTGCAACCTCATCAGCATCTGTTATTTTTTGACTTTTTAGTAATAGCCATTCTGACTAGTGTGAGATGGTATCTCATTGTGGTTTTGATTTGCATTTCTCTAATAATCAGTGATGTTGAGCTTTTTTATATGCTTCGTGGCTACATGTATGTATTCTTTTGAAAAGTGTCTGTTCATATCCTTTGCCCACTTTTTAATGGAGTTATTTTGCTTTTTTCTTGTAAATTTGTTTGCGTTCCTTACAGATGCTGGATATTAGACCTTTCTCAGATGCATGGTTTGCAAATATTTTCTCCCATTCTGTAGGTTGTCTGTTTACTCTGTTGATAGTTTCTTTTGCTGTGCAGAAGCTCTTAAGTTAAATTAGATCCCGATTTGTCAGTTTTTGCTTTTGTTGTGATGGCTTTTGGCATCTTTATCATGAAATCATTGCCAGTTCCTATGTCCTGAATAATATTGCCTAGGTTGTCTTCCAGGGTTTTCATAGTTTTGGGTTTTATATTTAAGTCTTTAATCCATCTGCAGTTTATTTTTTTTATATGGTGTAAGGAAGGGATCCAGTTCCAAGCTTCTGCTTATTGCTAGTCAGTTATCCCAGCATTGGGATGTTATTTTAAAGTAACTCACAGTTTCAGAAAGGTTAAACATTTTTGCAGAAGGCCATACAGCAAATAAGCAGTAGAGCCAGTATTTAATTCCCCATCTGTTTACTGAAGAATCCATTTTCTTCCTGCTCTGCTCTTCTGTACCTGATCAATATTTGCTGAATGAATGAAAAAGCAATGTCATTTGTGAACAGCATAGGTACAGATACGTTCATGTATTGGCAAATAAAAAGCTGCATTCAAGTGTGCTATGTCCATATTTTAAAGAAGTTTTCATTCAGTAATTTAATAAACAATTATTTACTGGGCTATGAATTTATATTAGAGTTTTCATTATTGTGGGAGAAACAGACACTGAAAACAGCTTAAAAAATTGAAAAAACAATCAGATAGTGATTATGCTATGAAAGAAATCAAAAAGGATGAGAGTGTAGAAAGTGTCTGGGTCCCAGAGCTGATGCTGGCTGGGAAGGAAGGAGCGAGGAGCACCAAGGAAGGTAAAAGTAACTCTGCTGATGAATCCGAGTGATGAGAAGAAATCAGTCCCGCAGAAGACGTAGAGAAAGCATGTTTCACCCAAAAGGAACAGCAGGTGCAAAGTCACTGAGGTGGGAACAAACTTGACACATCTGGGGACTAAAAAAAACAGTCAGGGAGGCTGAGTAAACATGAAAAACCATAACAGATGAGGTTAGAGAGAAGTATAGAGGTGACCTCAAAGAGTAAAGTAGAAATCTTGAATGTAAACTATAGATGCAATGGGAAGCAATCGGAGAATTTTTAAAAGACAGGGGTGACAAAATCTGATGCACCATATGTAAAGATTACTCTGACTAAATACGCAAACTAAACTTTAGAAGCCAAGATTGAAAGCAGCGAGACTAGTGTTATGGGCTAAATTGTGATCTCCCAAAATTCATATGTTGAAGTTCTAACTGCCAATACCACAGAATGTGGCTATATTTGAAGACAGGGCCTTTAAACAGGCATTTTTTTTTTTTTAAACAGCTTTAGGGATCCAGGTGATTTTTGGTTACGTGGATGAATTGTATAGTGGTGAAGTCTGGGTTTTTAGTGCACCCATCACCTGAATAGTGCACAGTGTACACAATAGGTAGTTTTTTGTCCCTTAGTCCCCCTCCCATCCTCCCTCCTTCTGAGTCTCCAGTGTCCATCATAACACTCTGTATGCCTTTGAATATGTATCACTTAGTTCTCACTTACAAATGAGAACATATGGTATTTGGTTTTTCATTCCCGAGTTACTCCACTTAGGATAATGGCCTCCAGTTCCATCTAAGTTGCTGCAAAACACATTATTTTATTCCTTTTTATGGATGAGTAGTAATCCATGGTGTATACATATCACATTTTCTTTATCCACTCATCAGTTGGTGGGTACTTAGGTTGATTTCATATACTTGCCATCATGAGTTAAACAATTAATTTAAACTGTGGTCATTAGTGTGGGCCTTAATGAAATATGACTGATGTCCTCATAAGAAGAAAAAACTTAGACTCAGACACACGCAAGGGGAAGATCATGTGAAGATGCAGGGAAAAGACAGCTATCTACAAGTCAACAAGAGAGGACTAAGGAGAAACCAACTCTGTCTGCACCTTGATCTTGAATTTCCAGCTTCTAGAATTTGAGAAAATTAATTTTTGTTAAGCCACCCAGTCTGTGGCATTTTGTGAAACAGTCTTAGCAAACAAATACAACCAGTTTAGAGACTGTCGCCATGGTCTGCTTGAGGGAAGTTGATGTCTTGAAGATAAATGGCAACATTAGGATATATTTTGAAAGTAAAGCCACCAGGATTTGCTGATGGATCGGATGCAAGAGAGAAGGAAAGAGAAGAGTCAAAGTCAAGGAGGACTCTAAGGACTGGGCATGAGCTATTGGATGAATGAAGGTGAGGATAATCTGGAGAGTAACTCATTAGTGGTGGAATTCTGGAGTTCTGTTTTGGACAAGCTAAGATGAGCAATTGAGCAGCCAATAAAGTGTAAGCTATGTTGAGCCTGCATGGTAACCATGGAAATATTTAATTCCACTGAGCATCTGATGTGTACTAAGCACCATGCTTGGCACTTTTGCAAAGAGATAGGAATAAACTTTAGATCTTAAAGAACTTATGATCCAAAAATTCATTAACTAATTTTAAAGCCTTCATGATCTATGTCCCACAGGACCATATGTCCCATAGCAGTCAAAATCAAAGACAAATTCTTGGACAGAACTGGAATGATGTAATAAGTTTCTAGGGCATGTCTGGGGCCAGGTGCATGTGACATTTGAGTAGGAGTCAAGGATGTAAAACTGCCTACATCGTCGTGTTAAATGATCAGAAATTAACATAACATGTTTTTGTTAAGATGATTTCATTTGTCTGGGAAGCTGCATTCTTAGAACAAAGAGAGTCAAGGACAGAAATGTATTATGAGATAAGTTCCACCTTCAGACTCAACCCACGCAAGTCAAAAAAAAATAGATTAGCCTTGAGTTCATGAACAAGTGGTGCTTGACATCCAAAGAAATGGCTGGAGTAAGGGATGTTGCCCTCTTTTTTGTTTCTTTGGAACAGAGAAGCAGAAATCCATACTACCTCCCATCTGGCTCCATGCTTCAGAGATATGTCTACTTCCTGAAATTGAGCAGGGTCTCGCTAGGGCCCAGCCTGGCCCCCGATGGCAACACTGGAGCTTAGCTCCATTTTTCCTTCTTGATTCCCCATTCCAACATTTGGCATACTTTTCCCAAATGTATTTTCCAGTGTCTTTTTTTGTTAGGTCAGGCTGAATATAGAATATTTACACTGACTCATTCACCTAACACTGTATTGTGAGCATTCTTCATATTATTAAACATCGTTTGACATTACAAGTCAACGGTCCTCTGATATTTCATCACTGGGACACATACTCATCTAGGCAAGTCCTTTGAGTTGAACATTCAGAAGGTTATAAATAGTTTCCTTTCAGAGATAATGGTGCAATTAATGATTGCAATGCTAATTCGGATATTCTTCTACTCTTCTAAAGATTGCTATTTTTAAGACATAGCAGTATCTTTGGGCCCTGTGTATGAAATTTATCCACCACTGTTGGCTCTGCCTATAAGCCTTCCCTCCTTTGACCTTCCCCCTGTGTCTGATAACCTCACTTGAGCCTCGCTGCAGACCCTCTTAAGCACTCAGGATCTACAACTGCCTTCACACCACCACCACCCCCATACTCCAGAACGTAAGTGCTGATGTGGACCAGGCCTGAGGAGGCTTTGGAGGAAGTCTCTGAAGTTGTGGAAGGGGAGATTTGAAACCTGGGGCAAGGCTACTGCTCTAGGTAAAGAGGGAGAGAATTCAAACCTGCTGACAACCTAGAACCCTCACTCAGAAGTGGTTTTCCTGAAAGCTCAGCTCAAAAAGGAAACCCTGCAGGAAGGCACAGAAGCCCCGTGGGAGAGCTGCATGAGGGTCGGTAGTGCGGAGGACTGACATTGCAAAAGGCAACAGAGCCAGTGTCAGCTGCTCACTGAAATTAGAATGATAGTGGCCGGATGCAGTGACGCAGGCCTGCAATCCCAGCACTTTGGGAGGCCGAGGTGGGTGGATCACCTGAGGTCAGGAGTTCGAGACCAGCCTGGCCATGGTGAAACCCCCATCTCTATTAAAAATACAAAAATTAGCCAGGTGTGGTGACATATGCCTGTAATTCCAGCTACTTAGGACGCTGGGGTGGGGGAATCGCTTGAACCCAGGAGTCAGAGGCTGCAGTGAGCCAAGACTGCACCACTGCACTCCAGCCTGGGTCTCAAAAAAAAAAAAAAATAGAATAATAGTGGATGTATTTTTATAGATGTTTTTGCTTTGTGTTTTAAAATGTGAATAAATTTTTGTTGAATTGTAGCAAATGTCTTTTTATTGTGTTTATTCATTTTTACTTATCTTATTGAATGCCAAATATTAAATTAATTTTCTCTTTTAATTTTTAATTAATTAATAAAATTATATGATATTACTTGAAATACAGAAATACCAATATTTTTATTTTATGCCAGTATTAAGATGACTAGTTGCATTGAACATCTTGACATATAAATTTTTCCACAAAATTACATGAAGCTCCATGCCCCAGTATCAGGAGTCATGCCTAGAAATCTATACCCACCCTTTGCAAGCAGTCCTAACACTGTGCTTGTAGTAGTGAAAACTTCACAGTAGTCAAATCAGCTATTGGATGCTGAGTCACCCCCACAGTCTTCTTCCTGTCTCCTGGTGACCGGTTCCTCCTATCCTCCCAACCTCTGTGAAGTAGAAGCCCACGTTGCTGGCTGGAGTCTGTCCTCTCTCTCTTTTCCTGGGATTTGGCATGTGCACCACTTCCCACATCTAAGAACCTCAGCTCAATTCTTCTCCCATCCAACACATCCTCAGCTCCAAGCTCTTCCCCATTCATAATCCTAAAACTTGTAACTCACAACCCCTCCCCCAACAAAGTAATCAAAACCCAAAACCCAAAAAACCACAGCCTTGGAAGAGAAGGGAAAATAACCTCTCTGCAACATTCCTTGACTTCTCCATCTGCTGTTCTCTTAATCTTTCTACAGAAAGCACAGGGAATAAGAAAGAGAGGAAAACATCTCATCTGTCATAAAGTGACAAAAAAAATAAGCATACTATGTCCTTCTGTCCCAAAGTTTAGCCAACAGTAGAGCAAAATGTAGCAGAAACAGAGTAGGCAAACATACAACGCTGGCTTACAAGCTGGGTGGACTGGAAAGTTATTTCGTGGAACTCTCTTGCACAATAAAATAGTGCAATAATAGCTACTGCATAGAAGTTGGCGCAGATTCAATATATATAAAGTACCTGGAGTATACTATGCATTTTAGTAACGGTAACTATTATTAACTCACACACCTCATTCATGGCTCCCATCTATATGGAGTTATAAAAGTGACTTGGCTGTGTTAGACAAGAGAGCACTCTTCTCAGCCCCGGGAAAACATGCTGAGCATTGGAAAGAAAAAACGTTTTGACACAGTGCCATTAGCAGGACTAACAAACATTCACAGGAAATTCCCTTGGTGCCCATTAGCCATTCAAACCTACCACCCTTGAGTTTGTCTAAGCACATGTTGAAGCACTTTATGTTTTCAGCTCATAAAACCTCTTGGGATAACAAGTCCCACTGGTTAATCATAGTCCGTAAATCACCTCTTCACTAACACGACAGCATTCAGGGGAGGCAATGAGACTGGGGGGAAGGAGCTCAGTCTCTGTTTTCAGGTGTGGGTTGAGTCTTCCTTTTTCTACTTGTGAGGACTTGAGTAAGTGGCTTACCTCTATGATCTCCAGGTTCCTCACTATAAAGTAAGGAAAATGGTACTTAAGCCAAACCTTCAACCTCAAAGCCTTTGATCCACTGTCTTCCCTCCCTGCTAGATTGCTTTCCCACGCATATCCACTTGGCTTGCTTGCTCACTTCATTAGTCTTTGCTCAAACTCACCTATAAGAAATTTCCCATGTCTATACCATAAATACCTTTAAAAGGGGAGACAAAATGTAAAAAAAAAAAAAAAAAAAAAAAAAAACAACACTTTTCTTTTCAGACATTGGACAATAGATAGGAAAAGACTTTTACTTAGAGTAGATAAGCAAATTAGATGAGTTTTATTAATGAATTAGTTTTCTCTCTGTAGGTAATATCTGGACTTCAACATAGGGAGAAGAAGCCCAAACAGAGACTGAAAATCTTATTGAGTTGAACACTAGAGGACAGAGATGACTGGAGTTTGTGGGGAAGAATACCAGAAAGGAGAGAGCTAAGCAGAGAAAATTCTCCAAAAATCTGTGTAAGGTCTTCTGTACCTATCTTTGGAAAGATGCTAATTTTCATGTGCATAGGATGAAACTCTACAGGACTGTGCAAAAAACAGCTGCTGAGGACCTACCAGCTGAACAAATCCCATTGCTCCCACATAGCTGGGAAGCATTTGAGTACCTACCACCCAGAGTGGAGAGAACATAGTAAAACCTGAGACCAAAGACAATACCCACCAACCGTAGAATATCCATTCTGGTCAAACACTGTCAGAATATATGCTGAGTCATAACCAATCTTAGTACATTTTAAAAGACTGAAATAATGTATATATTCTCTAACCACAGTAGAACTAAATATTAAATCCATAACAAAAAGACATCAAAAAAGCACTAAATATTTATAAATTTAACAACATACATCTAAATAGTCCATGGGTCAAAGAAGAAATCACAAAAAAAAGTAAAATACTTTAAACCGAATGAAGTAAAAACAAAACATAACAATTGGATGTAGCTAAATCAGTACTTAGAGGGAAATGTGTAGTTGTAAATACTTCAGGATGTTTTAAAAAAGAACGACCTGAAACCAGTTATCTAAGAGTTTACCTTTAAATGTTAAAACAGAAGAGAAAATTAAACTCAAGTTAAAGAGTAAATAGAAAACAATAAAGATGTGTGTGGAAATTAATGAAATAGAAAATTGTCAAACAATAAAAACTTTAAGAATAATAAACTCAAAGCTGATTATTTGAAAAAATTTTTTTTGAAAAAAAGACCTCTAGCTACATGGATTGAGAAAAAAAATAAACACAAATGAACAAGCTATATTCCAATAAAGGGACATCACTACAGATCCTAGAAATATTAAAAGTATAATAAAGAAATATTTTAAACAATCCTATGCCAATAAACTTGATAAATGAACACATTTCTTAAAAGACACAAATTACCAAAACTGGCACAAGAAGAAAACGTGAATTGCCCTGTATCTACTCAAGAAATTGAATTTGAAATTTAAAATCTTTTCACACACACACACACAAAAACTTTAGACCAAATGACTTCACTAGTAAATCTATTACTCACAAGAGAAATAAAACCAATTTCACAAAAACTCTTACGAAAATTAAGAAGGGATTATTATTCGTTATTTAGAAGACTGGACAGAAACAAACCACCAACCAACCAATGTGGGATTTGGAAACAGTTAAGAAGGTTAAATGCTTGAATCAGAGATAATTAATTACTTCTCTTGCTGGAGGTTTGTAAAACCATGAAATGTAATTCTTAGCCCATAAATTATGTCTCCAGCAGGAACAACTTTCAAAATGACACCCACCTTGTCAGCAGTGTAAGCCACAAAGGATCCTCAAAATTGGGAAGTCCTGTGACTTTTCTGGTCAGTAATATAAGTTAGTTCTTCGGGCACTTCAAATCCCAATTTTCTTTAAGCCTCAAAACACTTTCTCCATTCAGCGATTTAAACATCTATTCCTGTGACATAATGTGGTAATTAAAAAAATTTCTTCACTTGATTTATAAATAAGACTTCTCCCTCTTTCCTCAGCTCAGGAACTGAGTGGAAGGAAGTCTACACATAAGAGATGCATTCACCTTTTTTATTTCCCCACCTTCCACTTTCTCTGCAAGTTTGCTAACCACAGTCTCTGATCCCTCTAGGGCTCAGTAAAAGCAGGAGGAAGAGGTAAATGGAGCCGGAAACTTCGCAGCTGACTGATGATGTCATAGCTCACATCATACTTGCTGGGCCTGGAATATGATTAAACCTGGTAATTTATCTTACGGACCGTCCTTGAATTCTGCAGAGACCACATCACACCCACTCCATTTGCTGCCCACATCTAACCCATAGGAAGCACTCACACTTTCTCTGACCAAGGAAACTCTGAGAAGGTAGTTTCTTTCTATACCAGCCCTTCAAACTATCACTAAAGGCTACTCTCTACATGCTTTAGATTTTTACCAGCAGAAAATCTTTTCCCCAAATCTCCTTTAATCTCTCCTTTTTTATATATAACTTTGAGGACTTAAAGGTCACCCAACAGTTTTAGATCATTTACTCTGAATCTCTGCATGGAAGTCTTAACCTGAAATAAGACATCTGTTGTCTTCATGGCTCAACTGAAATTGAGCAAAGGTCCCATGGTAATGTCCTAATGTATATCTATGGAAAAATTATGAGAAAATAAAACTGAGTATTTCTTTGACCACTTGGGTGGTGGATAGAGCTGTTAGCTTCTTAAGCTTAAAATTTTTTTAGTTTAATGTGGGCAAATTTGATGAAATAAACAGCATTTTAAACTTTCTGTTTATCAAAAACATGTTTAACTAAAACTGAAACTTAAAAATCAAATTGGTTTAAAAATATCTAAGCATATTTAGCAACAGAAGGATTAATGTATTGCTTACAACATTTCTTATCTCCTAATTTTAAAATGGATGCGTGCCATTGTAGAAAACTTGGGAACAAATATAGAAAAGTATGTTATAATTTCCCCACGGAGAGAAAAGAGAATGACATATCACATTTCCTAAATTTTCTATATCATATTAGCTCTGATTGTAAGTTGTTACTGGCCAAGAAGAGTGTGAAATCCACAAGAAATCGTATTAGGAGTCCCTCCACTTCCACTGAGCTGTACAACCTCTCAGGGATTATGGTCTCAAGAAAATAATGGCAAACCCAGCTGTTAATTCAGGGTGGTTTTCCCTGTCCACCTGCTCTTTCTGCTATGAAGAGGCCCCCGGGGAACACTCATCCTCTTCCACCATCTGGTGGGCACTGCTGCAGGTGAGTCGCAGAGATACCTACAGGGTCTTACAACTTCTAGGAACACTCCTAAGGAGGTCCTGATCTCTAGCATGCCAGGAAACCTGCCACCCTCCTCAGCAGGTAAATAGGCTGTTTCAGAACTGGACTGCTCTTCACCTGTACCCCCTAAATCATATAACCCAACCCTGTCTTCTTGGGCAGTGCAGCTTAATCTCTTCCACAGGCCAAGATTTCATGGACAAAAATCTGTAAACTCTCTCCAGGAGGTAAAAAGAAGCCCAGGCTTCAAGGACACAAAGTCCCACCTAAAAAGCAGGAAAAAAATATATTTTTTTTCTCTTTTATGATAAGACTATCTCCAAGAAAACATGACCTACTTAAATTCTTAGTGTGTTAGTATGCTTCGTTAACTTTTCAAAAAAATGCCTTATTACCAGAATAAATAGGACAATTAAAATAATGCACAACCCCACCCCCTGGAGATTAATGAACTAATGCACTTATTATACATGGAGCTAAAACTAATTGGTAAGACAGAATTTAAAAAAAAAATACAAATAAGGCAGCTTTGGATAAATAGGGTAAAATGTGTGGCAATTAATTCACAAAAAAAGGGAATTAAAATGGTAAACAAACAGCTCTGGGAAGGTGGAACAGAGATGCTTTTTCCTGTTTGTCCTGCTAAGTATAACTAGGGATCCTGGATGGTATTTATAACACAAATTTTAAAAGATGCTGAAAAGGGGAAAGAAGAAGGCAGAAGAGCTGGAGACTTTGGAACTCAGCAAACATCACTGTGGTGAGTTCCCTGGGTTTCTTTTTGCCTCAGATATCCCAGGCTGTATAGCAGAAAAGTTAGCAATCTGGAAATGCCAGTGACCATGGACAAACAAAACAAACAGAAGAAACACCTGCTCTTTCTAGCCAAAGGGCTGGGAAAGCCACAGTCAAACCAGACAGAAAACATTTAGACAATAGCTCTTCTGCTCCAGTAAAACACACAAGGGTCGGGGGGACAACTTCTGCTCCACTCTCACTCTGCCAACAAAGGCCAAATGCAGAGCCTGGATTTTCACACTTATGATGATGTAACAAGACATCTCTATCCCTCTGCCGTGTCCACCACTCCCTAAGCACCATGGTATCCATGGTGACCAGCTCCGCCTGGTGGAAATGAAATGTTCTTTCTTCTCCTCACTGGCATAGTATCAAAAGAGGCCAAATGAAGAGTCATAACTTTCATCACTGCTTAGTGGTAAAAAGCCATTACCCTCGCAGTCTCAGTGGAGAGTCCACACGTGGACCAGCAATGGGGTGCCCTTTCTTCTCCCAGCAAAAGTCTTAGTGAGGAGACTAAACTCCCACCTCCATCCAGCACTAACAACAAGTGTCTCTCCCTCAATGTAGACAGAGGCTGAGTGGGGAACCTGGACTTCTACCCTCACCGGCCAGGAATGAAACGGTGCTCGCTCTCTTTCACCTGCCAGAGCCAGAGCAGTGTCAGAGAATATCTGCTGAAGCACAAAATTGAAATAAGAACAAGAATCTTATAAAATAATACCTAAAATGTCCAGGATTCGACTAAAAAAACACGCTCATCATTATAAGAACCATGAATATCACAAACTGCATTTTAAAAAGCAATCAACAGATCGCAACACTCGCATGGCACAGACTTTAGAATTCTCTGACAACGATTTTAAAGCAGTCATCATTAAAATGCTTCCACAAGCAATTACGAACATACTTGAAACAAAAAAAAAATAGAAAGTAGAACAAAGAGATAGAAAGTGTCAGCACAGAGATAGGAGATATAAAGAAAAAAAATAGAAATTGTGTAACTAAAAAGTACAACATTCAAAATAATGAAACTCACTGGATGGGCTCAACAGCAGAATGGAGAGGACAGAGGAAAGAATCGGTGACCACGAGGATGAAACAACAGAAATTACCTAGTCTGAAAAAACAGAGAAAAAATAAACCGAAAAATAATGAACAAAGCCATTTGTTCATATAGGGACATACTGAACTATAATAAAAGATCCACCATTCATGTCATCAGCATCTCAGAAGGAGATGGATCCTGATAAGACAATGAAAAGACAAGCTACAGACTGGGAGGAAACATTTGCAAAACACCTATCTGACAAAGGACCTATAACTAGAACATAGAAAGGACTCCCAAAACTCATTTTTAAAAAATCAATCCAATTATAAAATGGACAAAGGACATGAAGAGACATTACATCAAAGAATAAACAGATGTCAAACTGTTACATGAATGAGTCAGAGATGGTCTCCGCATATTGGTCCCCAGGTTGTTTATTTTTTCACTGCAGGCTGAGATCCATTAACTCAAGAGCCTGCTAGCACCAAGGTCAAATGTTTACACATCCATTTGTGAAAAGAAAAGAAAAGAGAAGAAAGGAAAGGAAAAGAAAAAAGAAAAGAAAAGAGAGGAAGGGAGGAAGGAAGAAAGGAAAGGAAAAGAAAAGAAAGGAAAGGAAGAGGGGGAGGGAAGGAGGGAGGGAGCGAGGGAGGAAGAAAGGAAGAAGGAAGGAAGGAAGGAAGGAAGGAAGGAAGGAAGGAAGGAAGGAAGGAAGGAAGGAAGGAAGGAAGGAAGGAAGGAAGGAAGGTAGGAAGGAAGGAAAGTCTGCCCAACAGGCAGAATTTTAGCCATTTAAAGCTTCTCTGCTTTATATACCTGGCAAAATTTTACCACATATCAGCAGACTATTGATAAGCTAGAGGCTTGCAGTTATAAGACCCCAAACTACTATGACCCTTTAGAGTTCTGTGACACAGAGGCTCCATGCTATGCTGCTGAGTGACATCACCTATACATGTAAGCCAGGCCTGTTATCTTTCTCCCCTGAGAGCTCCCTGCCCTCCTCCCCTTCTGAGTATGGGACCTGTGCACTGCACCATAGCTTCTGGAAAGACTCCTGCTGTGAGGGAACTTCCCCTTTCACTCAACCTTGTCCAAGTGCCACCCAACAAACACTTGTTGTGTGTTGCTGCTTCTTGTGGTCATATTATATTCCTTGATCAGCCCCAAATCCCTCAAACCCCAACACAAATACACATGAAAAGATGTTCTATATCACTAGCCATTTAGGGAAATGCAAGTTAAAACCATGATGAGATATCACTATCCACCTATTAGAACAGCTAAAATAACAAATATTGACAATACCAAATGCTGGTGAAGATGTAGAGAAACTAGCTATCTCGTGTATTGCTGGCGGCAATGTAAAATGTGCAGCCATGCTGCAAAATGGTTTGTCAATTTCTTTAGAAACTAAACACACACTTACCATTCGACCCAGCAATTGCGTTCCTGGGCATTTATCCCAGAGAAATAAAGCATATGTCCACACAAAAGCCCGTATGTGATTGCTCATAGCAACTTCGTTGGTAATAGCCCAAACTGGAAATAGCAAAACAGGTAGGTGAATGGCTAAACAAACTGTGGTGCGTTCATACCATGGAAAACTACTCAGCAGTAAAAAGGAATGAATTATTGACACATGCACCAACTTGGGTACGTCTCAAGGGTATTATGCTGACTGATACAAGTCAATCTCAAAGGGCAAACACTGTATGATTTCATTCAAATAACACTCTCAAATGACAAAATTATAGAGACAGAGAATAAACTAGTTGTTGCCAGGGGAGAAAGGGATGGGCGTGAGTAAAAAGGGTAGCACAGAGGAGATGCTTTATGGTGATGAAAGTGTTCTATATCTTGATTGTTGTCATAGCTACACAAATACACAGGACATAGAACTAAACACACGCACTGTGCCCTGGTCAGATTCATGGCTTTGCTAATGCATTGTTATTGTATAAGATATGAAGAGAGTTCATTTAAACTGGCACAGAAGAATTTTTCCTAAACCTCTCCACTTAGCCAACTCACCATTCTCTCTGTGAAGCAGGTGGACAGATACCCACTGGGTCGTTATCGCTCCACACTGGGGGCTGCTCCCCTGTGCTCTGCGTCCTGAAGCTTTCACTAGCTGAGCTGTCTGCTTACCAGGAGTGAGTTGTATTTGTTCTCAAGCCTCCTAATGCCTCTTGAGCCATTTTTTAAAATTATGTGATTAAAATAAACATTATAGAAACCAATTACATAAGAATAGGATAAATAAGAGAGTTACTGTTTCAATGAAAACTAAATTAAAGGCTTTGGAAAGGCTCAAAAAAAGCAAGTCACTCATGCAAAATTATGGTTGTGGAGTTAAGCCTGGGCAAGCAAATGGATTTGAAGGGGGTAGTAATCTTAAACGTCCAGAGGGATGCCGCATTCAGATGGTTTCACAAGGATCTCTAAGTCATTGCTCCCTTTTGCAGAATCCTAGACTGGAAATTTTGGATAATGCATTGTGGATCATGCATGTGCAGGAAAGATAACACACAACTCCAAACAGAGGACACACACCAAGACATTGGCCCTGCATCAAAAGATGAGCAGTATACAGATTTAGATACAGACATAAGTAAAATAAAACGCTTAAGGTATGTTTGTGTAATTCTTGATTCCCTCATTTTAACTGACTACCTCTTTCAAATATTTCTAATAGGATTGTTCCTGTACTCTCTTGTTCAATAATGGACATCAAGAACCACCCCCAAAATTCTATCCTCCGACCTAGTCATTCCACTTAGGAAAATTTCATCTAAGAAAATAATTCCAAAATCTAGAAAGAGCTACATGTGCAAGGATGGAGTATTTATACAGTGCAAACTTGGTTCACTGGTCACCTACTACCAATGCCCTTATTTTCTTTGAGGAGTTTATGCCCCTGCCACTACCATGTACCGTTTTGGTCCTGCTGTGAATCTAGGCATTCAGACTTCACTGCTTCTAGGGCTAAGTACAAGCCCCAGGCTAGTTCCATCACCTTCTCTCTAGGGACTTTGTGTCCAGATCTGACAAGGACAGGAAACCATAGCCAGCGTGTATTCACTCTAACAGCAGAGCCATCACCCCACTGTCAAGCAGCTCCTGACGCTCAGACCCCCAGAACATCCCCAAATCCTGGTCTTTTTATTCACCTGGTTCCTCAACCCCCTTGCAAACTCTGTGAGTTCCTGGGTATCCTTCAAGCAAATTCCTTTCCTGCCTAAGCTATCCAGAGTTGTTTTCTGTTACTTGCCAACAAAGAACCCTAACTGACTCAATTTATGAAAGTAGAAGAAAATAGAAACCACCTAAATGTCAAAGAATTGGAAGACAGCAAAGTAAATTATCATTTATCTCCTCAAAGAAATAGTATGCTGTCATTAAAAATTATAGTTATTAAGATATATAATAAAATAGAAAAATGTCTACAATATAATATCTATGGGGGAAAAGGGTACAAAATTTGATATGCAATATGATTACAACCATGTAAAAAGATGCATAGAAGAATTTCAAACTAATAATCATGTTGAGATTATGTGGCTTTGTTCTCTTTTATATTTAAAAATTTTTCTGATTAAACTTTTTTTCAAATGGAGAAGCTAATTTTTTGTTTGTGGGTATTTTAAATAGGAAAACAAAACCAGGAGCAATACTTCAGTCCTTTTTTGTTTTCGGTCTGTCTTCATAACGGGGCATGAGTCCTCCCAGAGAGTTATTTCTTGCCTGTTCATTACCCATTGCCATACAATAGATCATCACAGCTCAAATTATTGAGTGCCTAGGAGATGCTGGGCACAGTGCTAGAATTTTCCATCATCTTAGGTCTTCACAACAATCCCGTGAGGTCAATACTATTACTCCCAATTTTCAGAGAAGGGAATTAAGCCAAGAGTTTTAAGTCACAGCTGAAGGCCACGTGGTAAGTGATGAAGACTGAATTCAAAGGACATGATATGTTATCTATTTTGTGTTCTGTTGCACAATTTTATTTATGTATGTAAAAAGGCATTAAAGTTGAATTTTCATTCAGACATGAAGATACAATAGACATGACATTTCCAAAGGAGGAACCACTGCAGATGTTTAAAGGAAATTCTTGAGAACTATTTCCAGAATATAAAAAGGTCAAAAAATGGAGGAGCTAGGATTTTGTGAGTTGGCTCATTATAGAGAGAGCTGTGCTGGAAGTCCCATCCTCTCCCCCACTTAATTAAAGGGGTCCTTTCCCAGGACTACTCAACTCAGACATGACCCCCACCCGGTAAGGGGGTTCTTCTGCAAGGCTACTTAGATGGGAGCCTGACCCCCACACTGGGAGTGCCACACATGGGCTGGAGTTTGACTGCCACCGGGAAAATGAAGGTGTGATGGGCTGGCAACGGCACTGCCACACTTCCAGTCTGTCAAGGCCAAGGATGCCTGAGTGCTCCCTAGGGACCAAATGAGGTCATGTAGGAGAGAAGGCCTGAGTGGGCTTGCCATGGAGCCTGTCAGACCCCATCTCTATCAGGGCAGCTGAGAGAGACCAAGATACCCCAGCAGCAGATAACTGGATTGAACTACAGGTTGGAGAAAGGAGTGGAAACTAACCACCCAAAATAAAGATGGGTCAGAGGACCTACAGGTAGAGGAGCCCAGCAGGGAACTTCCAAAAAAGTACACAAAAGCAGCCCACAAGAGAAGGAGCATCCATAGGCACCTGCCTCACCAAGGAATCCATGTTTCTCACAGAGGACAGAAACAAATCAAGAAAGACCCCTCTTCTCCCCTTCTCACCCAGAGGGGGCAGCAAGCTGGGGGGATTTGGGGACAAGAAAAGGACAAAGTGGAGGAGAGCGAAGATTCTAGGAGAGGTTTCTTCCCCACAGCCAGCTTCCAGATTGCATCAGGCAGAACAGATTTAAAGCCAAATCAGTTCAGAACTTGGATTAGTATATTGCACTAAGCTTTCTAGTTAATGCATTAAAACTATATTTCCAACTTGAAGTGACTGTTGAACTATCTCAAACCTTAGAGCGAGGAGAAAAGCCATGGTACCTGCTAGGACTTTTATGCAGAGACAGGGGAAGTAACTCCCACTGGAGAAAATTTTAAAGGGGCAGCAGAATTGTTTTAAGCCATGTTTTAATACGGCATGAGCTGCCTTTGCTCAACACCTTTGTTTTACCTGTGGATGTCCTCTGACCCCCAGGGCCACATGAGCTCTAGGACAGGGCCTTCATTTTGTCACCACTATATTCCCAACACCCAGTGCAATGCCTGGCACAGAGTCAGAGCTGGGCAAACGCTCTCTCCATCAATCATGCTACCCAAAGAAGTAGTAAATGAGCCAAAAAGACCATAATGTTTCTATCTAATACCATCAATAATTTACTTGAATCTCTTCCATCATGTGAAGTAATTGGGGGATAACTTATCTGCTTCCTTTATTTACAGATTCCGGCAGTGATCTCCGTAGGTTTCCAAAATAACATTGGATGAGATTGTTTCAGGTCAATATATTTTTTCCAAATAGTATTTTGCTGCTGTTTAAAATAATTTGGGGGCTAGCACAGTGGCTCACACCTATAATCCCAGCATTTTGAGGGTCTGAGGTGGGAGAATCACTTGAACCCAAAAGTTTGAAACCAGCCTGGGCAACATAGGAAGACCTCATCTCTAGAAAAATAAATAAATGAATAAATAAATTAATTAAATAATTTCAGGGGGACTCCAAACTAAATATTTTGTATTATCTTCTCTGACATTTTTAGGGGGTATACAAGTCAGGTTCTCCAGAGAAACAGAACATGTATTTATAGAGAGATTTTAAAATATGGTTTATGATATTGTGGAGGCTGGAAAGTCTAAAATCTATAGGGCAGGCCAGCAGGCTGCAGACTTAGGTGAGAGTTAATCCTGCAATATGGAGTCTGAATTCCACAAAGTAGCAATCTGTAAACCCTTGCCCTCTTACGGACAATTTCTTCTTCCTCCAGAAAATCTGTCTTTTTCTCATAAGGCCTTCAACTGGTTGGATGAAACCCGTCTACATTACAGAGGCTAATTGGCTTCACTCGAAGTCCACTGATTTAAATGTTAATCACATATAAAAAATACCTTCGCAACAATGCTTAGGCTGGCATTTCACCAAATTAGTGGGCACCACAGCCCGGCCATGTTGACACATAAAATTAACCATCACAGACCAGGTGCAGTGGCTTGTGCCTGTAACCCCAGCACTTTGAGAGGCTGAGGCAGACAGATCACGAGGTCGGGAGATCAAGACCATCCTGGCCAACATGGTGAAACCCCTTCTCTACTACAAATACAAAAATTAGCTGGGCATGGTGGCACATGCCGGTAGTCCCAGCTACTCAGGAGGCTGAGGCAGGAGAATCGCTTGAACCCAGTAGGCAGAGGTTGCAGTGAGCTGAGATCACACCATTGCACTCCAACCTGGCAACAGAGTGAGACTCCATCTCAAAAAAAAAAAAAAAATTAAGCATCACAGCAAGGAAAGACTCACCTCATATTCAACAATATATGACATTACGGGGGAAAACTTGCCTCAGCGCTGCTAGACTAGGGGAAGTTAAAAGGCTTTTTAACATATTGTTCCACATGAGCTGAAGATGTTTCCCTCCTGCCCCCACCCCTTTTTTTTTTTTTTTTTTTTTTTTTTTGAGGCGGAGTCTTGCTCTGTCACCCAGGATGGAGTACAATAGCACGATCTTGGCTCACTGCAACCTCCACCTTCCTGGTTCAAGCGATTCTCCTGCCTCAGCCTCCGAAGTAGCTGGGACTACAGGCACATGCCACCACACCTGGCTAATTTTTGTATTTTTAGTAGAGACAAGGTCTCACCATGTTAGCCAGGATGGTCTCAATCTCCTGACTTCATGATCTGCCCACCTTGACCTCCAAAGTGCTGGGATTACAGGCATGAGCCACTACACCCGGCTGAGTCAGAGTTTTGATACAAGCCCTCCCCTTACCACCTGTGACCCTGACCCCCTCCATTTCTTTGTCTGTAAATCCAGGAGAACACTTCCTACTTCCAGGGTGGTGATGAGAATTAAATATCATAGCATCCACAGATCCATACAGTAATGCTTAATAAGTATAAAATGTCTTCCTTTTTCTCCTTATTTTACCCAGACTTCCTCAGCTACTATGAAGGTAAAATATTCGAAGAGGGGGAGTTTAATAACTGAATATCCATGATCCTTTTAAAATCTCGTAAATGTGTACATTTCAGGTAAGTAAAGAAAAAAGAAAGTGGGGTGACTATGAAAGAGCTAATAGCTACTAGATATGAATTTTAAATGAAGTTTAATTTTAGAACAATTTTTGGAACATATTCTTAGCTTTCATCACTCAACAAATATTTGTGAGGCATCTATGTGTCAGACAGACATACATTCTCAGGCTGGGCTTTTGGTGAATTTGCACCGTTAGGGGCGGATATTCTCAAAATCCAGTGTTGCAAGAGAGCATCATCTTGACAATGGAGAGCTGTTAAAGCGTATCCTTCTGTCTCTCTGTAGCTCAGGCAGTGGACCAGGGAACGTCGTTGTCAGGGGCTGCCTGGTAACTGCTATAGTCACTGTAGGCTCCAGATGCACTGGTGGGCTTGCCTGGTTTCAGCCACATGGTGCAGTATGCAAGCCGTTCTCACTTGAATGGATTTCTTTTCTTTTCTTCCTCATCCTTCAGATAGTCTTCCATCCCTCTTGTTCACATAGATGGCCTTCCATCCCCTTTCTCCACTATCACGCCTGTCTAGTTCAGACACCCTCCCCCCTCACCCCACCTCCATCACAGCACCCATTACATCGGAAAGTACTTGCTGATTTCCCTGTGTTGCCACGTTGGAGAAAGGGCTCCTTGTGATTAGAACAAGCTTACTCACCTGTCTATTACAATTCCAGGGGCCTAATATTCATATATGTTAACCTATAAATACATCTATAACTTGGTTCATACATGAGAATATGTATTATAATACATTTATATAGCAGTTATAGAGAACATAAATTTTGATTAAATAATTTTGCAAAATTATTTTAGTTTTAATTTTACAGCTTCAACATTGTAATTCATTGGACAAAGAACCATAATTTTTTTTTCTTTTTGAAGAAACTGAAATAGAGAGAGAGAATGCCATTCCATTTCCTCATTAGTCACAACTAATAAATGGACAGAAACCCAGTTAAACCGAGGTGACGGGATTTATTGGTTCTGGTATTTGGAAATGCAGGGAGTATCTTAGCCTCAGGAATCGCTGGATCATGGTGGCTCTCTCCACTTCTCAGCTCTGTTTTCCTCTAGGCTGACTTTATTTAGATTCAGGTTTATGTCACTGATGCTTCAGGAAGCTCCAATGTACAAAAGAGAAGTTTTCCAACAGCTGCAACAAAAGTCCCAGAACTGAGTCCCCGTGATCTGTCTTGGGTCATGTCTCCATCCATGAACCTCTGTCACTATAGACAGAGGCTGACCAGACAGGCCTGGACTCAGCCCTGGAGTTTGAGACAGCATCGGAGCCACCCAAACACCCTGGATAAGTGCTAGAGAGTAGCAGCTCTCCAAAAGCACACACCATGCTGTCACCAGAGCAGGGAATGGTCACTGGGCAGCAGAATAACATGTGATAAAGCAAAGTGGTGATAGAGCCAAGAGTGGAATTGATGACTTTCTGTGAGACAGAATTTCAAAGCACTTGAGGTGGTGGAGGAGAGAGGCCAAGTTTCCAGCCTGAGCTTGGTCAGGAGCAGTGAGAATTGAAGGAAGAGAGGCAGTTGGAAGATAACCAGGGGCGACCTGGTGGGGAAAGAGCAGTGGTCAGGCTATGACCAGTAGGGTGGTAGGACAGAGGGGGAGGAAAGCAAGATGGCCAATTGCCATCCAGATGGGACAGGTGGCATGAAGACCAGCCTTCGAGTGTGACGCTCATGCATGAGGCACTACCCTAAAAGCCAATTCATTTCCTTCTTACTTCATTAAAATCCTGGAATCCCATCCCCTAGATTAAGGAAACTTCCTTATTCTCTTTGTTCATTCTAAAAGAGCCTGGTCTATAGACTCTGTATCCTAACAGTCAACTAGTATTATTTTATTACTATGATTAATCTCCTGATTGAGTAAAAAGAACAGAGAATTTGCAGTCCATCAGATCTTGTCAAATCCCTGCCCTACCACTTGACAGTTGTGTGAACTTGAGCAGGTCACTTCCCTCTCTGAGCCTCAGGATTTTTGTAATGCATGTCAGCCGCTGGCCAAGAACTTGAATACAGCAAGCATTCAACTCTTGTTAGCAGCTATGACTGTAATTTTTGGTGCTGTAAAGTTTTATAGGTCTAAAAAAGCCCAGTAACAAGTTCTTCACAGCAAAGTCATAATTAAATCCAGCTGGACAGCCCCAGATGAGTCTGCAACACATGGAATTTTTCATTATGAAGCAAACACTTCCCCTTTCCGAGGATCATCGTTAAACCAGGGATTTTTTTTCCTCACCGCCATAGACTCTGCTCAAGATTCCCAAAGGAGAACAGTACTTAGAGAATTCATTTTTAGTCATCTGAGCCTCATAAGAAAAACCTCTGTCTTATTCAAATATGGCATAACAGAAATGAGGGCAGGAGCAGAGGGAAACGTAGTGTTGCTGGATTTAAACTTGAACTGTGGACTCTGCTTTTAGAATAAAACTCCATGGCTTTCTGGTTCTCACACTGTGCAGGTGCACCTTCTACCAAATGAGCTTGCACTGCATTCATTGCTCATCCACTCAGCTATTCCTCTTTCAACACTTACTGACTTCTGTTCACCAGTATCTGGGCTGAGCTCCAGAGTTCAGTAAGACCCGTCTTTTTTTTTTTTTTAATAGGGATAGGCTCTCACTATGTTGCCCAGGCTGGTCTCAAACTCTTAGACTCAAGCAATTCTCCTACCTTGGCCTCCCGAAGTATGGGGATTATAGGTGTGAGCCACCACACCTGGCCTAAGACCCGTCCTTTGCCATAAGTAGCTCATAATTTACAGCCGGGGTTCACAAACTGTTTCAACGAAAGGCTATATGGTAAATATTTTAGGCTTTACAGGTAATAACATTTCTGTTGCCACTATTCGAGCAGATCCTTGAATAGTTGGGGATATATTTTTGGAGGCTTTGAAACCTATTGGAGGAAAGGAGCAATGGAGGAGACCTAGATATGTGGCCCAAGCAACTGGATGGTGCCTGCTGAGGCTGCCCCAAGGCAGAAGCTCATCTGCGTCAGTGCTTCTCAGCCTTTTAAAAAAATTATCAACCCCCACTAGGAGCCTTTTCAGACATTATTTTCTTATTTGTGTACCCATACAATTGTAATACCACAGATGTGATAATCTTTTTATGCAGCAATGCCTATCTGTGCTTTATGCATAAAAAACGTGAGAACTTTTGCCCTCCCCTGCCTGAGAACCAATATTTGCTCCCTTGGGAATGCTGTCACCCCATTAAGAATGCATGGTCTAGCTCCAGGAGAGGTGGTTCCCTCTCCACCTATTTCAAGCCTCTTGTCTGAGCACCGCCTCCTCCTCAGTCATGACAGGTGGAATCATTGGGCTTTGGGGGGAACCCCTAAACCTCCAGAGAAAGACCATCTTAGAACACAGCATGGCAACACCAACCTTCCTCTTCTTTGGAGGAGTTTGCACCTCCCAAGGCTTCCGGGATAACTTTGCCCCAAATGTTCACATGGTCTGAGACCCACAGTCACAGGTGATAAAGGAACATTCACACCCTTTATCACCCCAATTCCTCTTAGGAAGGGGAAGATCATTGTGTGGGGAAAATACCTTAAGAAGTGCTTTGGGTAGAAGGTGAGACCCTTGGTGTGGGTGTTCCTGGAGAGGGGTGGAAGAGAGAGGCTGAGGCAGAGCCAGCGGGACTGGAGTCCACACGGGACACACTGAGACTTCCTGTCAACCTGCAAATCTTCAAGAAATTCAACACACACCCCCGAAGTGTTCCACTGGCATGTATTTCTGGTGGGAAAAAAAGTGAGGGGGCTGAGATTTGCAGGGGGGAGAGGAGCAAAGGCAGGTGAATACACAAAGCAGCAGCAGGTGGACTCCAGGCAGGTGAGTCTAGGAACAGTGAAACTTGGGAGACATGGTGCATCCCGGGCAACACTACAGGGAGAAGGAGACAGTCCTACCCAAGCCTCGAGGTCCACAGAGGCCCAGGAAGATGGCCGGGGTTTGGTTTCTGTAACCACTCCCGTGAGAATGCAAGTCATGGAAGACCCATCAAAAAGTTAAATAACCAGGAGGTATTCGCTCAAGAATGCAAGTCCCAGAGGTGAGGCATCTCGGGATTGGTTCATTCACCAGCTGAACGTCCTTATCCTCTAAGACTCCAGCGCCCTGCATCTTCCGCCACCCCCACCATCTTCAGCACACGGGCCATGTCTCCCCCCCATGGTTCCCCTGCTGCCACATTTACAGCCACATCCAGAGGTGGAAAAGTGGTGAACCGCTATTCTATAAAACCTTTTAAGAGTGAGGAAAACTCCCCCAGAATCCCACCCTGACCCCTCAGCCCCCAGCACACTGCTCAGCAGTAAGCGGTCTATCACAGGTCCTTGGTGAAATTAAGACGATTGCCTAAATGAGCGACTCCCAAAATGTGGCCCCTGCATCAGCAACATCAGCGCCACTTGGGAATTATTAGAAATGCGAAGTATTGAGCTTCATCCCAGCCAATAAAATCTGAAACTCTGAGGGCAGGGCCCTGCAGTCTATGGCTTAATGGGCCTTCCTGGTGATTCTGATGGAACCGGAAGTTTAGAACCAGCCAAGTAGCTTAGATTAATAAACATGCATTTCTGGTCCTGTGGTTTGGATGCGTGTCCTTCCAAATCTCATGTTGGAATTTTATCCCCAATGTTGGAGGTGGGGCCTTGTGGAAGATGTTTGGCTCATGGGGATGGAGCTCTCATGAATGTCTTGGTCTCATCCTCATGGTTATGAGTCAATTCTCAATTCTCACTCTATTAGTTCCCCCCAAGAGCTGCTTGTTTAAAAGACCTGACACCTTCCCACTCTCCTTTGTTTCCTCTCTCACCATGAGATCTCTGCACACCTTGGCTCTCCACCTTCCAACGTAAGTGAAAGCTTCCTGAAGCCCTCACCAGAAGCACATACTGGAGCCATGCTTCTTGTACAGCCTGCAGAACTGTGAGTCAAATAAACCTGTTTTCTTTATAAATTACCCAGTCTTTTAGGTATTACTTTATAGCAACACAAATGAACTAAGACATCCGAGCTGGAGAAGATGGCACCATAGGAAGCACCTGCTGGTTGCCTGTCCTGAAGGTGGCTACTTATGCATGAGACAGGTGGACTGGAGAGAGCTGGCAGTATAGAGAGGGGCCCAAGTGAAGCCCACACGCTCACTGCTCGGCAGGACAAGAATGAGTGTGTTCTTCAGTCAAGTGGACTCATGAGAATACCTGGGCTGAAACCATCTTGAGAGGACCCATACTCAAAGGAAAAACATTGGCCCCATGTCCAAAGATTAGCAACTAAATGTATATTGACATGGTATTAAATAAAATGAAATGTTTAAGATACATTTGTAGGGCTGGGCGTGCTGGCTCATGCCTATAATCCCAGCACTTTGGGAGACCGAGGCAGGCAGATTACCTGAGCTCAAGAGTTCAAGACCAGCTTGACCAACATTGTAAAACCCCATCTCTACTAAAAATACAAAAAGTTAGCTGGGCATGGTAGTGCACACTTGTAGTCCCAGCTACTCAGGAGGTTGAGGCAGGAGAATCGCTTGAACCCGGGAAGCAGAGGTTGCAGTGAGCCGAGATTGCGCCACTGCACTCTGGTCTGGGTGATAAAGCGAGACTCCATCTCAAAAATTTTTTTAAAAGAGGTACATTTGTATAGGTACTACTTCGAATAAGGAAGGAAACTTAGATACCTCTCACTCAGTAACCAATAGAACAAAAAATGCACAAAAAAGGCATAAAGATTGTATTCCAGTTCTTCAGGGAAACAGAACCACGTAATATATATATATAGATAGATAGATAGGTATATGAAAAGAGATTTATTATGGGAGATTGGCTCATGTAATTATAAGGCTCATGATCTGTCAGGTCCAAGTCCAGAGAACCAGATCTGAGAACCAGGAATGCTGACATTCAAAGGCAAGAGGAGATGGATGTCCCAGTTCTGACAGGGAGAGAAAATTCACTCTCCTTCCACTTTTTCTTCTATTTTGGCCTCAGTGTATTGGATGATGTCCACCCACATTGGTGAGGGTGATCTTCTTTACTGTGTCTATGGAGTCAAATGCTAATCTCCTCCAGGAACACTATCACACGCATGTCAGAAATAGTGTTTTCCAGCTATCTGGACATCCCTTAGCCCAGTCAAGTCGGCACATAAAATTAACTGTCATGAAGATATAGACTATCTAAACAACCAATACAATTAACAAATTCGATGCAGCTTACATATATAGAACACTACACCCAACCATGGAAAATACTTGCTTTATAAGTATACATTGATTATTTACCAAGACTAGCCATATACTGGGCCGTAAAGCAAATCTCCACAAATTCTAAATGACTAAAATTATTCTGAGTATGTTCTCTAACCACAGTGAAATTAAGCTAGCTATCAGTAACAACACAATTTTTTAACCAGAATATTTGGACATTGAGCAACTAAAACACCCATTGGTCAAGGAATAAATCAAAAATAGCCATTAGAAATTGTCTTGGGCTGAATGGTAATGAAAATATCACATGGTGCTGGGTCACAGCTAAAACTGTGCTCAGAAGGAAATGTGTAACTTTATTTCTTTAACTTTTATTTTAAGTTCAAATGTACATATGCAGGTTTGTTACATAGGGAAACTTGTGCCATGGCGGGGTTGTTGTACAAATTATTTCATCACCTAGATATTAAGCCTAGTACCCATTAGTTATTTTTCCTGATCCTCTCCCTCCTCCCACCCTCCACCTTCCAATAGGCCCCAGTGTGTGTTGTTCCCCTCTAAGTGTCCATGTGTTCTCATCATTTAGCTCCCACATATAAGTGAGAACATACAGTATTTGGTTTTCTGTTCCTGTGTTACTTTGCTAAGGATAATGGCCTCCAGCTCCATCCATGTCCCTGAAAAGGACATTATCTCATTCTTTTTATGGCTGCATAGTATCCCATGGTGTATATGTGCCATATTTTCTTTATCCAGCCTGTCACTGAAGGGCATTTAGATTGATTCCATGTCTTTGCTATTGTTAATAGTGTTGCGATGAACATACATGTGCATTTTAATAGAATGATTTGGGATTGCTGAGTCAAATGGTATGTCTGTCTTTAGGTCTTTGAGAAATCATCACATTGTCTCCCACAATGATTGAACAAATTTACACACCCACCAACAGTGCATAAGCGTTCTTTTTTCTCCACAACGTTGTCAGCATCTGTTATTTTTTGGACTTTTTAATAACAGCCATTCTGATTGGTATGAGATGGTATCTCATTGTAGTTTTGACTTGCATTTCTCCCATAATCAGTGATGTTAAGCTTTTTTTTTTTTTGACGGAATCTCACTGTGTCACCCAGGCTAGAGTGCAGTGGCATGATCTCGGCTCACTGCAACCTTCAGCTCCTGGGTTCAAGGGATTCTCCTGCCCCAACCTCCCAAGTAGCTGCGATTACAGGGGCACATCACCACACCCGGCTAATTTTTTGTATTTTTAGTAGAGATGATGTTTCGCTATATGGGCCAGGCTGGTCTCAAACTCCTGTCCTCAAGGGATCCACCCACCTCGGGAGGTTTTTTTTTCATATGATTGTTGGCTGCACATATGTCTTCTTTTGAAAAGTGTCTGTTCATGTCCTTTGCCCACTTTTTTATAGGGTTTTTTTTTTCTTGTAAATTTGTTTAAGTTTATTATAGATGCGGGATATTAGATCTTTGTTGGATGCATAGTTTGCAGAAATTTTCTCCCATTCTATAGTCTGTTTACTCTATTGATGGTTTCTTTTGCTGTGCTGCACTTTTTTTTTTTTTTGAGATGAAGTCTTACTCTGTCACCCAGCTGGAGTGCAGTAGCATGATCTTGGCTCACCGCACTTCTGTCTCCTGGGTTCAAGCAATTTTCCTGCTTCAGCCTCCCGAGTAGCTGGGATTACAGGCACAGGCCACAATGCCTGGCTAATTTTTGTATTTTTAGTAGAGAAAGGGCTTCACCATGTTGGCCAAGCTGGTCGTGAACTCCTGACCTCAAGTGATCCGCCCACCTTGGCCTCCCAAAGTTCTGGGATTGCCAGCGTGATTTTTAGAATTTTCTATTGGTATTCATAAGTGACAGTGGTCTACAGTTTTTTGTTCATCTCTATATTTATCAGGCTTTATTAAAGTTATTCTCATTATGTAAAAGAAATTGGAAAAATATATTCCTTTTCTTTTGCTCCAGATAAATTTAAACAAAATTAGAATTATCGGTTGTTTATTACTTAACATTTTGTTTTGAAGAATTATAGATTTTCAGAAAAAAAATTATTTTAAAACTACAAAAATTGCTACATACCTAGATTCCCTGGAGGGATATACATATTTTTCTGAAGTGCTTGAGAGTAAGTTGTAGATACATTTTTTAACCCTGAATTCTTTAGTGTATATTTCCTAAAAACAAGGACATAGCCTTATGTAACCACAATACAATTATCAAAATCGGGAAATTAACAGATACAATACTATCATCTAATCCATAGGCCTTATTCATATTTTATTAGTTTTCCCAATAATATCTTTTCTAGAAAAATATTTTTTCTGGTTCAGAATCCAATACAGCATCACACACCATTTAGTTGTCATGTTCCTCTAGTCTCTTTTAATCCGGAGCAATTTACCAGTCTTTTTCTTTCTTAAGCCCTATATTTTTGAAGGATGTGGGCTATTTATTTTATGTAACATCTCTCAATTGTATTTTGTCATGACTAGATTCAGGCCACGCATTTTTAGTCACAAATACCACAGAAATGATGTTCTGTCCTTCTCAGTGCATTTTATCAGGAGGCACGTGTATGTTTGCCTCATTACAAGTGATGTTAACTTTGATCATTTGTTGTGTTGTCTGCCAGGTTGTCCACTGTAAAGAATGTCTGTTCCTTAATCGTTTGGTAAAATTTCCCTAGAAACCTCATAGCATTTTTTCTAATGGATGGAAAAGTAGCTCTTTCAAAACTTCCATTACTCCCCAAATTTCCTTAAACTGGCCCTTTGTAATCACTCCATTTCCCAATTCCTAACCACTGACAACCACTGATCTGTTCTCTGTCCCTACAGTTTTGCTTCTTCAGAATGCCATATAAATGAAATCATAAAGTATGTAACATTTTGAGACCGGCTTCTTTTGCTCAGTCTAATGCATTTGCGATTTGTCTATATTGTTGCCTGTATCAATAGTCTGTTCCCTTTAATAGCTGAATAATATTCTATTGGATAGCTGTACCAGTTTGTTTATCCATTCACCTGTTAAAGAACATTTGGGTGGTTTCCAGTTTGAGGTGATTATGAGTAGAGCTGCTATAAACATCTGTGTAGAGAGTTTTGTGTGAGCACAGTAATTTTATCTAGGGTAAATACCCTGGGAGTGAATTGCTTGGTTTTTATTGATAGTGTATGCTTTGCTTTATAAGAAACTGTCAAACTATTTTTTCAGTGGCTGTACCATTTTACATTTCCACCAGGAATGTAGGAGAGCCCCAGCTATTCCACACACTTGTCAGTGTTTGGTATTGCCAGATTTTTTCTGCTTTTAATTTTAGTCATTCCAGTGGGCATGTCGGTGTATCTCATCACAGTTTTAATTTATATTTTCTTAATGGCTAATGATGTTGAACATCTTTTCATGTGCTTATTGCCATGTGTATATGCTTGTTAAAGAAGTGTCTTCAAATGTTTTGTCCATGTTTTTATTGAGTTATTTGTTTCCTTCTACTGAGTTTGGAATGTCCTTTGCATATTCTGGATACAAGCTGTTTGTCAAATATGTGTCTTGAAAATGTTTTCCCCCAGTCTATGGCTTTTTTTCTCAATCTCGTAACAGTGTATTTCACTCAGAAAAGTTTTAAATTAGCCCCATCGAAGAGTGGGCAAAGGATATGAACAGACACTTCTCAAAAGAAGACATTTATGCAGCCAACAGACACATGAAAAAATGCTCGTCATCACTGGTCATCAGAGAAATGCAAATCAAAACCACAATGAGATACCATCTCACACCAGTTAGAATGGTGATCATTAAAAAGTCAGGACACAACAGGTGCTGGAGAGGATATGGAGAAATAGGAATGCTTTTACACTGTTGGTGGGACTGTAAACTAGTTCAACCATTGTGGAAGAGAGTGTGGCGATTCCTCAAGGATCTAGAACTAGAAATATCATTTGACCCAGCCATCCCATTACTGGGTATATAGCCAAAGGATTATAAATCATGCTACTATAAAGACACATGCACATGTATGTTTACTGTGGCACTATTCACAATAGCAAAGACTTGGAACCAACCCAACTGTTCATCAATGATAGCCTGGATTAAGAAAATGTGGCACATATACACCATGGAATACTATGCAGCCATAAAAAAGGATGAGTTCATGTCCTTTGTAGGGACATGGATGCAGCCGGAAGCCATCACTATGAGCAAACTATCACAAGGACAGAAAACCAAACACTCATGTTCTCACTCATAGGTGGGAATTGAACAATGAAAACACCTGGACATAGGGAGGGGAACATCACACACAGGAGCCTGCCATGGGGTTGGGGGGTAGTGGAGGGATTACATTAGGAGAAATACCTAATGTAAATGACGAGCTAATGGGTGCAGCAAACCAACATGGCACATGTATACATATGTAACAAACCTGCACATTGTGCCCATGTACCCTAGAACTTAAAGTATAATTAAAAAAGGGAAAAGTTTTAAATTTTGATTAAGTTCAACTTATCATTTTGTTTCATAGATTATGCTTTTGGTGTCATATCTAAAAATTATTTGCTTAACCTAAAGTCATATAGATCTTCTCCTATGTTTTCTTCTAAAGTTGTTAGAGTTTTTATATTTTACATTTATATTTATAATTTATTTTGAGATAATTTGTCAATAAGGTATGAGGTTTAGATCAAGCTTCATTTTTCTGCAAACGAATATCCAATGGTTCTGATGCCATTTGCTGAAAAACTATCCTCCATTGAATTGCTTTTGCATTTTTATCAAAAATTAATTGGCCATATTGATTGGTTTTCAAACTCTCTATTCCAAACACTGTTTCTGAAGTCTCTACTCTGTTTCATTGACCTATGTGAGTATGCCCTCACCAATACCATACTGTTTGATTATTATAGTTTTATAGTTAATCTTAAAATGCAACTTCATTCTTCTTTGTCAAAATTTTTGTAGCTATTCTAGATTCTTCTTCTTGCCATATATATTTTATAATAAGTATGTCTATATCTATTTTTAAAAATCCTGTTGCAATTTTGATTGGACTAGCATTAAATTCATAGATCAATATACAGAGAACTGTCATGATTAACTCTATTGAAGGTTCCAGCCCATGAGCAGGGCATGTCTCTCCATTTATTTCTGTCTTTCTGAATTTTGTAATATCATTTCTCATTGTTAGTATATAAAAATATAATTGATTTTCATGTGCTGACTTTGAATATGCAAACTTGCTAAGTTCACTTACATAGTTCTAGCAGGTTTTATTTCTTCCTTTCTAATCTATATGCCTTTTATTTCTCTATCTTGCTTTAATCCACTATTACAGGAGAGAACGAGAATGGACATTATTGCCTTATTCCTAATCTTAGAGGAAAGCATTCAGTCATTAAGTATGTTATCTGCCCCTTATCAGGATAAGGTAGTTCCCTTCTATTCCTACCTCACTAAGATTTTTTAATCACAAATGATGGTGTATTTTTCAAATGGTTTTTCTGCATCAATCAAAAATAATCATCTAGGGTTTTTTTTCTTTACTCAGTTGACATGGTGAATTACATTGATTGGGCTCAACTATTGAACCAGTCTTTCATCACAGCAATAAACCCCAGTTACTCATGGTATATTATTCATTTCATATGTTGCTGAGGTTTTTTTTGAGTTTTCCTGAGAACTTTTACAACAATGTTCATGAACAATATTGGCCCATACTTTTCTTTTCCCATATTATTTTTGTCTGGTTTTGGAATCAGGATGATGTAAAACTCATAAAGTGAGTTGGGAAATGTTCCTTCCTCTTCTCTTTTCTGGAAGAAGTTCTGTAAAACTGGCATTATTTCTTTTGTAAATGCTTTGTAGGACTCACCAGTGAGATCGTCTGGACCTGAAAATTCTTTCTTGGAAGGATTTTCACTACAAATTCAATTTTGAAAATAGATTTAGGACAATTCAGGTTTTCTACTTTTTTCTTCGGTGACTTTTGGTAGTTTGTGTCTTTCAACAAATTTATTTTATGTAAATTGCCAAATGTATGTACATGCAGTTGTTCCTAGTATTCTCTTATTACCTTTTAATCTGTATGGAATCTATAGTAATATCCACCCCCCACCCCCATTTTGTGATCTTATTTTTGCTCCATTTTTTTTCTTTTTTTAAATTTCTATTGTAACTTCTTACGGTTGTAGCTTCATTTGTGTTACCCCTTTTCACTTCTTAATATAAATCTTTTAAGCTGTGAATTTTTCCCTGAACACCATTTATAGGTTCTGATATGTAGAATTCATTTATCATTTCCTTCATATAATCTAATTTTGGTTGAAATTTTTTTTCTTTGCCCTGACTTAAAAGAGTTTTGTTTGTTTACTTCGAAGAGATGAGGGTTTTTTCCGATTTTATATTTAATTCCTACTTCTACTGCATTAAAACTAAGAAATTTTCCTGTACCATATCTACCTTTGGAAATGTATTGGGACTTTCTTTGTGGACTAATATGTGGTCAAGTTTTGCACTTCTTCCATAGGTACATGTTTTAAAAAGAACTCTATTCTTTATTTTCAAGGTAAAAAGTTTCCTTTATGCTAACTATATCTATATTACTAATTGATTATACTGTTTAGATCTACTTGGTTTGTAATTGACTAAGAAAGTTGAATTAAAATTCTTAATATTACTATATATCTGTTATGTATCTGTTTTTTTCTTTAGGTGATTCTTGTAGTTTTCACTTTGATCAATGCTGATACTTTTATTTAGTTCTTCATTGAGAATTATACTCTTTGTCCATTTTTTGTTTCTCAGCTTACCGAATTCCTCAATTTCATATATGTGTCTTACAAATATCATAATGGTAGTTTTCTTTGGTGACCCATCCAGAATTTATTCTTTCATTCATAGGTAAGTATATGAATTTCCTATTGCGGCTATAACAAATTATCACAGACTTAATGGCTTAAAACAACAGGAACGTATTATCTTACAGTTCTGGAGGTCGGAAGTCTGAAATGTGTCTCACTAGGGCTAAAACCAAAGTGCTGACCTGGTTGTGTTCCTTCTGGAGCTTCTAGGGGAGAATCTGTTTCCTTATTTTTTTCCAGCTTCCAGAGGCTGTCTACATTTCTTGACTTACAGTCCCTTTCTCCATCTTCAAAGCCAGCAATGGTGGGTTGAATCCTCCTCGGACGGCGTCACTCTGACCTTCTTTTCTAGACTTAAATCTTCCCTCTGCCTCTTTAAGAAACCTTCGTGATGGCATCAGGCCCACAGATAATCCAGGGTAACCTCCTATTTAAGATTGGCTGATCAGGAACCTAAATTCCATCTGCCATCCTCACCATGTAACATAACAAATTCACAGCTACCAGGGAACAGTCCTCTATTTTCTTAGTCCTCTGTGTTTTTACTTATTTATGTGTTCTTTATTAGCAAATGTTAGTTACTATTATATTTTTTAATATTTACATTTTAATATTTATATTTGTACCAGTGAAATTTTTGCAGATGCAGCGTGAGCAGAGGCATGAAATGTTCTTTACTGGTTGGCTTGGTTGCTTATGCTCTTGTGGTATGCTATGAGAAGATTTCCTCTGAGTATCTGCTGCCCTTTCACCTGGGTCCCGAGCTAATACAGGTAGATATCTAAACCCCGTCCATGGCCTGGAACCAAGCCCAGATGGCCTACAGCCTCAGGCAGGGTTACCTGACAATATCATTTCTAATCAGCCCAAACCTCAGACAAAGAACACATCAACAACAATGATGTGATGTTCTCGTAAACCACTAGCTTCTTGAGGTCGATTGTTACATAGCAAAACCTGGCTATTATGGTTTGTATTGCTACTATTTAGTCAATTTTAAATGATATGTTTTTACTCTCAGCCATTACACGAAATCTTCAATATAATTTTCTCTCCATCTATTTTTTTTTTACCTTTTCTTCACCCAGTTTGGGTAAGGTCTATCATTTCTATAATGTGTTACAATATATAACATTCACCTTTTGTCCTGCCAGTTGAATACCCCCATTAATATTAGTCTTAGTTCTTCTATCAAATATGTATAATGCTAACCTCCAGTCCTTGTATATAGTTTCTTGAAAAATGGTTGGTTGGTTGAAAGTTGTCATTTTTATTTTCCTCAAGGAAGGCTCATGGGAACACATTCTCTGAGTTCTTGTGTTTTTAAAATTGTATTTTTTTAACCTTTCTATTTAAAGAAATTTTTGACTGGGTATAAAATCATTGATTCATGCTCTCTTTCCTTAAATAGTAAGTGTTGTTCTACTGTAGTTTGGAATTAAATGTTGTTCTAGAGAAATCGGAAGCCAGCTGGGGACAAAGGAAATAAAGTCCTATATAAGGTATAATACTAGGAATCTTTATATTCACAGTCCACTAATTTTTCTAGGAAATGTCTCAGCATTGACCATTCAGAGTCACCTTTCTCGGGCACACAATGTATTCTTGGCAATGTGTAGATTCAAGTGTTATTTTATTTTAGGAATGCTTTTTTGATTTATACCTTTAATATTTGCTCTGTTTTGTGTTTTGTTGTCTTCTTTGGGAATGCCAGTTATGCATATATTTAATGTCCTTTGCCTGTGCACTAAATCTATCACTATCTATTCCTCTTTAACTCTTTCTATTTACATTTTATTTTGTTCACACTTCTCATTTCTATTTTCTATGTCATTATCTTTTTGTAGTGTTTATTAACACTTACGCTCTTTCAAATATTGTCTTCGTTTTTATCATGGTTCTATTTTTCTTCCCCTTCTTCTCTGAGTTTTGCCAGATCACATTTCATCTTCTGCTGCCCTGCAATCCCATCTCTGAGGTATTACATAATGGTTATTTTTAGAGATTATTGCTTCATTATGATGTTTAATTCATAGTAGAGTGTTTGTTCACAATTCTAATCTGTTCCAAGGCCATTTTACTACTGAACATTTTTATTCATAAATTTTGCTGTTCCCTTCCTCCTTTTTTTCATAGTATCTTCTTAAAAATGCAGCACTAGTGTATTTTTTTTTATCACTTATTGTTAAATGCATTAGGATTTCATGAGCCATGTATTTGCTATAGATGGAGAGAGGCCAGGGTGGAATTATAATCAAGTCAGCTTTCACAACTCAGAGGCTCTCTTCTCCTCACTTGCTACAAAGTGAGGCTGCTTCTCTTAAACATGGATTGTCTAACATAATTCTTCTACATGTAACCTGGTGTGGAAGATTAAATTCCCATTTTCCCTTCTTTTCTCCCTGTAGTAACACCATATATCTACATCTTTGCCACTGCCTTCTGGTGGATGGATTGTACTTTTCTTCCCCTTAACTTTGGACTTGGTCATGCAACTTGCTTTAGCTAATGAGCTATTAGTGAGTATCTCATGATCAAAGGCATGATTCTTGGCTAAGCTGCCATTAGTGAGTATGCCATGATCAAAAGCATGACATATGTTCATGCAGTTGAGTTTATCCTCTTGACTCTTGCTTTTCATCATGAAAAGAACATGACTCAGGTAGACATTGATTTGAGAAGGTTGAGTTACATGTGGAAAAAAACAGCACTCAACCATCAAACTAGGGTCAAACCTAGCTTAGAACAGCCTACATACATTAACCCCAGCCACCTTAAACATGCATGAGCAAGAACAAATGTTTATTGAGTTTGGGTGTCTTTGTTACCTAGCTAAAGCTGACTGATACATCCAGCCTCCTCACTTCTCTGAACCTGACCAAGCTTAGGGGGACTTCTTCCACCTCTCAGTGTATTCTATTTCTTCACTCTCTTTTTTAATTAAATGACATAGTTTTTTCTCTTCAGAGTGGTTCCCCCAGCTTCAAAACATTTTTATAATTTTTTTGGTCCAATGCTTTACTGACCTCGCTCCTCTGCTGTTGGCTCCTCCCTCTTGCACAGCTCCTGGGTGCTCTTGGCAGCTCTTACCAAATATTTTTCAGTCTCTCTCCTAGCTTCACTGAAAAAGGAGTTTGAATTTTTGTTTTCTGTTCTCCTTATTGCTTTGGATGATTTCCAGGAAGAAAAGAAGAGATTATGAAGTTTGTGCATCCATTTTCAAATGGAAGTCTGCCTTGCTTCTAGAATAAGAAGCTGGCATGGAGTGTTGGAACAAATGTGGGCTTTAGAATCAGACAGACCTGAATCAGATCCTGGGTCTGCCACTAATTTCTGTGTGAATTTGAAAAATTTACACTGACCTCTCTGAGCTCCAGTTTGTTTCTTCAATCTATAAAAAGGATCTAGTAACACTTATATCAGAGTTATTAAAAAGAACATCTTCAGAGAATGAAAGCTAAAATATGGACAGCATCTAGCAGTGCAAATAGTAGGCACACCAAAAAAATGAAATGAAAACCTATTTTTTTTTTTTTTTTTTTTTTGAGACAGAGTCTCATTCTGTCACCTAGGCTGGAGTGCAGTGGCGCCATCTCGGCTCATTACAACCTCCGCCTCCCAGGTTAAAGTGATTCCTGCCTTAGCCTCCCAAGTAGCTGTGATTACAGGCACACACCACCACAACCAGCTAGGTTTTTTAAAATTTTTTTTATTTTTAGTAGAGATGAGGTTTCACCATGTTGGCCAGGCTGGTCTCAGACTCCTGACCTCAGGTGATCTGCCCACCTCACCCTCCCAAAGTGATGGGATTACAGGCTTGAGCCACTGCACCTGGCCTGAAAACATAATTATTATAATTCTTTCATTGCACTGTTGGTGGTGACTACAGAACAAAAGATATAAGAATGCAGTTTTTAAAACACCTAGATGAAAAGGCAATAAAAGTACAAAGATACGTCTTCCATTCTGTGAAATCTGCACAGGAACAGTGAGACCTGCTGATTCTTCGAGAAGTTCAGAAAATAATTTAATTCCTTGCATCCTGTCCCTCCTCTCCATACTTGGGTTTTCTATCCCCACCTCTACAGAACACATGTCTTGGTCTGGAGATGGGGCCAATGGCTAAAGTCAAGCCAATTTGCATAACCTCATTCCCTGACCACGATCCATTTGTTCATTGATGGGCACTGGATTAATTCAGGGCCAATTAGATTGAAAGAGATGTTAGCTGGTGGTTTTAGAAGAGTAAGGTTTTAGTCTTCTGAGGGAATTTCTAGGAACAACCTTGTCCCTCTCCCTTGACAAGTCCCAGAAGATTTTGAGAGCCCTCTGAAAACTGCAACAGGAAAGGGATATGGTCTTGAGATGAGGCTGGCATGGCAGAGAGGAAACACGCAGAGAAAAAGACCCTGGATCCTTGATGATATTGTTGCACATCTGAATCAAACCAACACTGGAGCCCATCCAACCTCTTCACTGTATGGTAAATAAGCCACTTAACCTTCTTCCAATTGGTTATGCCCATTTGAGTTTGGTTGTCTCTTACTTGCAGCTAAATGTACTCCATTACATTATCAGACAGCAAAGTTTCCCAACAATTCCCATCACCATCATTAACACTTTCTCCACAAAAGACCATCTTGAATCCTGTGTCCCAGGTGGTTTCCAGAATCAAAAAACCATTGCTCAGTGTCCCTTTTATAATTCTGTTTTTTTCATAGACTATGCTCTTGCATGGTTCTAACAAACATTTATCAATAATAAAAGCTAATATCTGTTAAGTTCTTAATACATGCCAGTCTCTCCACCAAGCCCTTTGCTGCATTCTTTCATCTAATACTTACAACATTCGTATGAGATAAGCACCATTGCCTCTTCCTACAGAGGGAGTAACTAAGACTTAACCATCTTAGCCTCCGACCTAAGTTATAGATCAATAAAGTGGTGAATCCAAGAGTCAAACTGACTCCAAAGTTGAATTCTTAAACAGTAGGCTGAACTGTGTCTAAAAAACATTTATTTGAGCCCCATCTATGCCCAGAGAGGAGTTAGTTTTTCCTCATGAGTTGCACATTAGCTAATGGGATAAGCAAATTTGTACACAAATCATCATAGCACAGCAGGGAATGCAGGAACATGCCTGAAGAGACAAGTGGAGGTCAATTCAGGAAAAGTCCCATACCATGCAAAGCAGCCAGGACTCTATCCTGAGGGTGATGGTGACCCAGGGAAAGGTTTCTGGCAGAGGAGTGACATGATGAGATGGGTTCTATAAACTGTGGATGTGACTGTAATGTGAAAGATAAATGAATGGAATGAGACTGGGGTTTAGCCAACCTATGAGGAAGGTGTGCAATACTCCAGGTGTGGTGCGATGTGCACATGGCCCATGAAAGAATATTCAAATGACTTCCCCTTGAATGGAAGAAAGAAAAGGAGCATAAAGTACTTCCACATTCTGCTGCAAGCCAACATTCAGCCCAGTGGGAACTACAGACGTGAACATCCTATATTAGGGAAGTGCCCTATCACACAAAAACCATATCCCTCCCACCCACAATGAACACCACTCTTTCTAGGTGAGCTGCTGGACTGCCCAGCAAGTGCCTATGATAATTGGATTGCAGAGAATTAGGCCAGTCAGCCAAGGGTGGGGTGTGGCCTCCAGAAGGAGAATGTGCTCCATCGTGCTTTCAACTGTTGTAAAGACTAAATTGACTCTGTGACTCATCCCCGTTCTCACCATGGAAATCGGCCCTTAACCATGCTAAAGCACACACATACGCACACAAAAAAATGTAAACACATCCACACACACACAAGAGGAAATGAAAAGAACACTTAATTGCAATCAGTCAATGACGTAAGCCATTTCTTTATTTCTATCTGTGTCCTAACCTTTGTAGCATTGCTTCTGAGCCAGAGGTCATCATCAGACTACAATTGCTAAAATTTAGTGAGCATGCACATTAATGTATTCATCTCATTGGATCAAAAAAAAAAAAAAAAGATCCTGTTATGTCAGTATTTCTGTCCTAATTTTGAAGAAGAGAAAACCAAGGTTCAGCAAGGAAGTACCTGAGCTGATACTCAAATCTAGTCTGTGTGACCGGGACCCCATGCCTTCCAAAAATGAGTACTATCCTTCACATTTATCCAGCACTTCAGATTTACAGTAATACAATGTTATGTTGTTTAATCATCACAGCCACTGTCTACAAAACCATTGACATTTTTCAGGTTCATGGGTTGAGGCTTAGGGAGGGGAAATGACTAACCTGGGATCACACAGCAAGGAGTAGAAGCAAGGTTTATATTCAACCTCCTGAGACAGTGGTTCTAATCCCAGGGATACACTGCCCATTTCACTGTAGGAAATTTGCACCTGCCTGGATTGATATACACCTTCTGTTTCTGACTCCAAATGGCTAAGTAATCTGCTCATGTTAATACATCAACCTAAATTACAGTAGAAAAGAATCTAAAGTTGACCACCACCTCATTATCTCACCCTTTTGCACAGAACACATAAGAACAGTAGAGAATGTAGCCCTTGGCATTCTTTCAAAAAAACACTTTTCTTATTATTGTATTCTAAAGTAGCTATGCACCAAAATTGCAAAGGAGTTTAAAGAACTGTCTTGAAACACATTTGGGAGTAGATTTGCTTCTCATTCTTTAACAAGTCCTGGGCTGAGGTAAAAAACATTCATTTTATTCTTAAGGGTCTTGAAATCCATGTCTTTCACTTTTTAAGAACTAGGATTAAAGCATCAAAAGAAAAGTCCTTATTGAAGGGCTTTGCATGGCTGGCCAAGAGTGAATTCACCAGCTATCTCTCCAGGCTCCTGTCATCTCTGGCCACAGGGGACAGGCCACCATTGCCAGATCAGGGCAACTAGTGAACCAAGAGAAAAGGAACTGCCCTTTACTGAAGGCCCACCACATGCCAGGGGCATACCACTTGCCAAGCACTCTATACAGCCCAGGGGTGCATAGCTAAAGGGCTAACTGCACACACCCTGGAAACAGCCTGTCTGGGTTTGAAGCCCAGATCTGGGCTATTGGCCGGAGGCCTTAGTCAAGTCTCTTAACCTCTCCGTGCCTCAGTTTCTCCTCTGCACAATGAGGGCTGTAACAATAGCTTTCTCGTCGTATTGTTGTGGGTTGGGATATACAAAGAGCATGAAGTAATTCCTGGTACACAGTAAGAGTCCTCTTTCTTTAAATATTAACCACAATTGCTACTACTGTCTTTTTCAATTCTTACACCCACTCTGTGATATAGCGGTTCTCATCTCTTCTGGTAGATAAGGAAACTGCAGCTCAGAGCAACAAGGCAACAGTGGCTGGGGAAGTGATTGGAAAAGCTGAATTTAGCCCTGGTCAGGCAAAGCTCAGGCCTGTGGTCTGCACTCCCTCACCTCCAGCTGATAGGCACTATGCCAATATTTTCAAGTTTCATAATCCCGGTAATAACCCACAAGGAGAAACCCACAAGGTAGAAGTGCTATCAACATAGAACGGTATAAACAGATTGCTGGCAGTCAAACACACACAATAATCTGGTTGTGTCTGGTTCGGCTGCTTATAATCAGTCTCAGAAATTTTAATGACATTGTCTTCCTCCAATCCACCCACATGCCCACCCATCCATCCCTTCACCCACTCACCCATCTGTCCATCATCCTTCCATCCACCCACACACCCATCCATCCATCCTTCCATACACCCGCAAATCCATCCCTCCATCCTTCCATCCACCCACACACCCATCCATCCATCCTTCCATACACCCGCAAATCCATCCCTCCATCCTTCCATTCACCCACACACCCATGCATCCATCCTTCCATCCACCTACACATCCACCCATCTATCCTTTCATCCACCCACACACACACCCATCCATCACTTCATCCACCCACCTACCTATCCATCCATCCTTCCATAAATCCATCCCTCCATCTTTCCATTCACCCACCCACCCATCCGTCCATCGATTCACATGTCCATCCATCCCTCTACCTATTCACCCATTCATCTGCGTATCATCAAATATTTACATAGAACATACTTCTTGTCCTTCCTGGTAAAACTGCTAAAAATCTTTAAAATAATTCCAAATTGAACTGCTTACTGAATTATGTGCTGGGTGCTACAGGGATATAAAATGACTATTTGACAGATCTCAACCACAAATGTACACCCTTCAACACTGGCACACAGAATTTATTTATCATTTACCCTCTGTGCCCATCACCACCCCCCAACAGGAAAAGAATTACTCATGAGACAGTTCCTGATTTGCAACCAAGGAAAAGGGCCTTGTTATTTGGACAGCTGACACATCCAACTTTGCTAGCTTAAGATATATATTTTTCTTAATATTCAAATGAAACAACTTCAATCTCCCACTTTACCTGCTACAGTCTGCATATTTGTCTTCAAAAACTTGCATGTTGAAACCTAATCACCAATGTGATGTAATTAGGAGGTGGGGTCTTTGGGCTGGTTAGATTTGAGAGCTCATGAGTTTAGTGCCCTTATAAAAGAAGTTCCAGAGAGCTGTCTTTCCCCTTCAGACATGAGGACACAGCTGTGAGGACACAGGGAGAAAACACCATCTATGAACCAGGAAATGGGCCCTCAACAGAATCTGACTCTGCTTGATCTTGGGCTTCCCAGTCTCCAGAACTGTGATAAATACGTTTCTACTGTTTATGAGATACCCAGTCTATGATATTGTGTTGTAGCAGCCCAAACTGACTAAGACATTCCCTATCAGGAGCAGGTCTATCTTCCCACCTAGGGTGATCCCAAATACCTGCAAGGTGTCTCTTCAGTCTAAGGAAGCAGGTCTTATAGCCACTATCAAAAGATCAGAACACAAAAAGCTCTGCTTTGCTCAATTGTTGCCTTAGGCAGCATGGGCTATGGGGCTTTGGTAACTGATAGGGACATACTACTTTATCTCTGAGGAGGTGTAACATCAAGGCCGTGTCCAGTTGGGACATACATTCCCATGGCCGAATAGCATAGGCACTGTTTTCTTCGGATGCTTCATGAAGGGGGCAAGGGGAATAGGGAATACACAGTATCCTCTTCTTAAGTGTCTTGCTTAGTTGTGGTTGCTGCACCAAACCTCCACCTCCACAGTGAAGCTCTTTGGAGACTCAACTCTGTCAACACATGCCACACACACACAGAGTTCTATGCATCATTAATAATCCATGGAGTCTATGTTAGAAAGAATTCAGTCCGTTGTGCCATGTGTTCTGCCTAGAACTAGTCCTCCCCTAAATTTTGGAGAGCTTATACAAAGAGGTGGGTGGGTTTCAGCATGTTGGGTCCAACAGTGCCTCACAGGCCAAATAGATCATCCTAGCATCAGAACTTTAGCCTGGCCTCCACACACACTCCGGTCCAGCCTAGGGGAAGTCCTACCCTCCCCGATCCCAGGGCCCACCCACTCCCTGAGCCATGACGATTAGCAGCCAGAATGCCCATTCTCTTGCCTCATGTTTCCCTAAAGACTGATATCAGCAAATTGCCCTCAGTTCAAGATCCTCAGTTACCACCCTATATTTCTTTCCAAATTTTCCACCACTTCATTTTCTGGTATCCTCCTCTTTTTCCCTGAGAAGCATCGCTATGCTGTAGGCTGGGGATGGGAGGGAGAATCCATGGGCTGTGGAGACATTTCATAGGCTTCTTCTAGGCATTAAATGAGGAAATTAATGCAAAAGTGCCCAGCACAGTGCCTGACACATAAAAACACCAATAAACTTCAGCTGTCTTCCCCCTTCTTCAAACTACTTAATTTTCTGTGAAACTAACACTTCTTTTCTAATTGCCCTTGACTTCACATTCTTTAGCCCATACTTCATTACTAATCCATTCTTGCCTAGTTCCTCCTACATTCCTATTGTTCATGTTAAAGATGACTTTTCTGCTCACCTGTATAAGTCTTGCTGCCTCCTACACTGATTAATTTAGCTAGATTGAAAAGGAGGACTAGTGCTTCCTCCATAAAACTCCAATTAATCAATCATTTTAGAACTTGAGCTACTTTGTGTGATGGTATTTGTGGAAAGAGCAGGAACGTTGCTGTCAGTCCTGAGAGGTGGTATTTACTGGTAGAAAGACCTCAGACAAGTAATTTTACTCCTGTAAGCCTGAATTTGTTTATAGTACCCTAACTCATAAGATTGGTGAGATGTTTACGAATAACTTACGAGAAGTTTCCTGGGCAAAGCCTGACTTAAAGTTGCAAGGTAACATGAAATTACTGCACTGCGACAGATTTGATTCTGAGTACGTTTATGCCACTTAGCCTATTTTTGTGTATAAAATGTACAGAATACTTTATCAAACAAGAATAGGGTATACATTCTTCTCAAGCTCATAGAGAACATTCACCAAGATAGACCACATTCTGGGCGATAAGGATACACCTTAACAAATTGAAAGAGATAAATGCATACAAAGTGTGTTCTCATACCACAATGGAATTAAACTAAAAATCAACAACAGTAAGATAACCCTATCTATTTATAAGTTAAACAGCACGTTTCTAAATTTCACATGGGTCAAAGAAGAAGTCTCAAAGTTAACCAATAGTTCAAACTAAATGAAAGTATGATTATCAAAATATGTGTGATACAACAAAACAGTTCTTCAAGGGAAATTTATAATATTAAATGCATATAAGAAAAAAAAAATCCCAAATCAATAAGCTAGGTCTCCACCTTAGGAAACTAAAAAAGTAAGAGTAACTTAAGCCTAAAGAAAACAAAAGAGCTACAGCATAAATCAATGAAACTGAACACAGAAAAAAACAATAAAATCAACATGTGTTCTGCCTAGAACTAATCCTCCCCTAAATTGATAATTTGATAAATTTCACAAATCAAGAAAAAAAGGAGAGACGACACAAATTAAAATATCAGAAATGAGGAGGGGAAATGACTTTACAACTGATTCCATGGACATTAAAATGGTAAGAAAAGAATATTATGAACTACTCTATGCCCAAAAGTTTGATAACCTAGATGAAATGAAAGACGATTCCTTAAAAGATACAAACTACCAAATTCATACAAAGAAAAAGGTAACCTGAATATTCCTAATCATTTTAAAACTTGAATATTCCTAATTATTTCCTAATATTCTTTTATTTAAAAATCAAATTAATAATGTTGCTCTCAACCTTCCAAAAAACGAAACACCAGGCTTAGACAGTTACACAAGTGAATGCTACCAAACATTTAAGAATTTAAGGAAGAAATAGTGTCAACTCCTTACAATCTCTTCCAGGAAATAGAAGCAGAGGAAGCAGTTTTTAACTCATTCTATTAATATAAGGCCAGTACCAAAACCAGATGAAGACATTACAAGACATTACAAAAAAGAAACACTGTAGACCGAAATATCTCATGAACATAAGCACAAGAATCCTCAACAAAATATTAGCAAATCAAATCCAGTAGTGTTTAGAAAGAAATTTACATGATGACCATATTGGATTTATTCCAGATACGCAAGGCTATTTCAACATTCAAAAATCAATCAATGGTCTGAAGTCTTACATTTGTGTCTTTAATTCATCTTGAGTTAATTTTTGTATATGGTGAGAAGTAGGATTCCAGTTTTAGTCTTCTGCGTATGGTTAGCTGGTTTTCCCAGCACCATTTATTGGGTAGGGTGTCCTCTCTTCATTGTTTATTTTTCAAAGAATTTATGATGAAGACCCCAAAAGCAAATGCAACACAATCAAAAGCTTCGTTAAACTGAAGGAGCTTCTGCATAGTAAAAGAAGCCCTCAACAGAACACACAGACAGCCTACAGGATGGGAGAAAATTTTTGCAACCTATGCATCCAACAAAGAACTAATATTCAGAATCTATCAGGAACTCAAATGAATCAACAAGAAAATAACAAAAAAAAAAAAACATTAAAAGTGGGCAGAGGACATGGACAGACACTTCTCCAAAGAAGACATACAAGCAGCCAACAAACATACAAAAAAATGCTCAACATCAGTAATCATCAGAGAGATGCAAATCAAAACCTCAATGAGATACTCTCTCACACCCCAGTCAGAATGGCTATTATTAAAAATTCAAAAAATAGCAGATGTTGGCAAGATTGTGGAGAAAAGAGAACACTCATACACTGTTGGAGGAAATGCAAATTAGTTCAGCCCCTGTGAAAAGCAGTTTGGAGATTTCTCAAAGAACTAAAAATAGAACTACCATTTGATCCAGAAATCTCATTACTGGGTATATATCCAAAGAAAAATAAGTCATTCTACTAAGAAGATAATAAGCCAATAAATCATTCTACATGCACTCATATGTTCACTGCAGCACTGTTCAAAATAGCAAAGGCATGGAATCAACCTAGATTCCTATCAGCAGTGGATTAGATGAAGAAAATGTGGTACATATACACCACGGAATAGTACACAACCATAAAAAAGAATGAAATCATGACCTTTGAAGCAACATGAGTGCACCTGGAAGCTGTTATCTACGTGAACTAATGCAGAAACAGAAAATCAAATATCACATGTTTTCCCTTAGAAGTAGAAACTAAATCCCACTTGGGTTCACATAAACATAAAGATGGAAAAAACAGACAGTGAAGACTCCAAAATAAAGGAAGACAAGGAGGGGTCAAGGGATGAAAAACTTTCTTTTGAGTACTATGTTTACTATCTGGGTGATGGGATCAATAGAATGCCCAAACCTCAGCATCATGCAATATACCGTTGTAACAAACCTACACGTGTACCCGCTGAATCTAAAATAAATATATATTTTTTTTTGCGATGGAGTCCCTGTCACCCAGGCTGGAGTACAATGAAGAGATCTCGGATCACTGCAACCTCTGCCTCCTGAGTAGCTGGAATTTTAAAAAATCAATCAATATAATCCACCATATAAACAAGCTAAAGAAGAAAAATTGTATAATATCAGTCGATGCAGTAAAGACATTTGACAAAAATCTAGCAGCCAATCATGATTTTTAAAACTCTTAGGAAACTAAGAATAGAGATTAACATCCTCAACTTATAAAACTAAGAATATTTACAGAATTCTATAGCTAATGTCATATTTAATGGTGACAAGCTAGATGCTCTTCCCTTAAAATAAGGAACAAGAAAAATATTTTTTTTCTTCAACCACTCCTATTTAATATCATACTAGAAATTCTAGTTAATGCAGTGAGACAAGAAAAGCAAATGCAAAGTATACAGATTGGAAAGAAATAAAAATATTATTTTCACAGATCATATGATTGTCTATTTTAAAAACCTCAAAGAATCTACAGAAAAAGAAAACTCCTGAAACTAAAGTGATTATAGCAAGATTGTAGGATACAAGGTCAATGTACTAAAGTCAGTTGCTTTCTCATATACTAGCAATGAACAATGGAATTTATTTTTTTAATTTCATACAGCACAACAAAATAAAATACTTATATATAACAAAATGTGTACAGAATCTGTATGCACAAAACTACAGAGCAGTGATGAAAGAAATGCAAGATACAAATAAATGGAGAGATTCTATGCTCAGGGATTTAAAGACTCAATATTGTGAAGATGCCCACTCTTTCTAACTTAATCTATAGATTCAATGCAATCATAATCAAAATCCCAGCCAGCAGTTTGGTAGATATCAACAGAATGATTCCAAAGTTTATATAGAAATACAAGGGACCTACAATGGACAAAACAATCCTGAAACTGAACAAAGTTGAAAGACTCACATTACCCAATTTCAAGACTTACTGTAAGATACAATAAATAAGACAGGGTGATATTGGTGAAAAGGTAAACATAAATTAATGGAACAGAATAAAGAGCACAAAAATAGACCCACATACATGTAGTCAACTGAGCTTTGAATAAGGACCTAAAGCAAGTTGCTCTTTGTGTTTTCAACAAATGATACTGGAATAATTGGATGTCTAGATGTAAACCAATGCACCTAGACACAGACCTCACACCTTACGCAAAAATTAACTCAAAGTTGATCATAGAGCAGTGTGACATGTAAAGCTTTAAAATATCTAGAGGGGGACCTGGCATGGTGACTCAGGCCTGTAATCTCAGAACTTTGGGAGACCAAGGCAGGAGGATTGCTTGAGCTCGGGAATTCAAGACCAGCCTGGGCAACATAACGAGATCTTGTCTCTACTAAAAATTTTTAAAAAAATTATCTGAGCATAGTGGTCGTACCTGTAGTCCCTGCTACTCAGGAGGCTAAGGCAGGAGGATCGTTTGAGCCTAGGAGTTTAAGGCTGCAGTAAGCTATAATCATGCCACTGCACTCTAGCCTGGGAGTACAGAGACCCTGTCTCAAAAAAAAATTAAAATAAAATAAAATACTTATAGGAAAACAAGAGAAAATCTCTATACCTTTGGGTTTGGTGATATATTTCTAGATACAACAGCAAAAGCACAGTCCATGAAAGAAAATATTAATATGTTGTATTTTATTAAAATTTCAAATTTCTGCTCTGTGAAAGACACTATTAAGAGAATTAAAAAACAAGCCACAGGCTGGGAGAAAATGTTTGTAAAACATATATTTAATTGTAAAAAAAAAAGTTGCATCTAAAATATACAAAGAACACTCAACAAAAAGAAAACAATCCAGTGTTGGGCAAAAGACATGAAAAGATACCTCACCAGAGAAGGTGTACAGATGACAATAAGCCTAAGAAAAGATGCTCAACATCACTTGTCATTAGGAACTTCAGGTTAAAACAGCAATGATATACTATTACACACCTATTGAAATGGCTATTTTTAAAATGCCAATACAATTTGCTGGTGAGGATGTGTAGAAGCAAGAACTGTTATTCATTGCCGGTGGGAATGCAAAACTGTATAGCCACTTCGGAAGATAATTTGGTGGATTTTTACAAAACTAAACAGAAGCCCCATATGATCCGGAAACTGCAAGCAGTCCTACATATTTACCCAACTGATTTTAAAAATTGTATCTACACAAAAATCTGCATGCAAATATTGATAGCCGCTTTTAAAATAATCAGCAATAACTGGAGGCAACCAAGGTGAACTTTATATAGTAGGTGAATGGATAAACTGTCCATCCATACAATGGAATACCATTCACTGTCCATCGATGCAATGGAATACCACTGAGCAATAAAAAGAAATGAGAAAGAGAAAGCTACACAGAGACGTGGATGAATCTTAAATGCACATTGCTAAGTGAAAGAAGCAGTCTAAAGGCAGTGCATATTGTATGAATTCATGGATATGACATTCTGGAAAAGGCAAAACTACACAAAAGGTAAACAGATCAGCAGTTGCCAGGGGCTTGGCAGAAGGAAGGTTGAATAGGTAAAGCACAGGAGGTATTTTAGGGCAGTGAAACTACTCTACATGATATCATAGTGCTGGATACATGGCATTATGTATTTCTCAAATACCACAAAACTCTACAGCATAAGCAGTGTACCTTAATGTATGGATTTTTTAATCATTTGGGAGTTCAGGAGATCCCAAGATGGAATGTAGACTATGACAAAATAATCTAACTGTATTACAAATGTATGAAACAACCTCACTGAACGGGGTAGAAGAAAAAAGGACTGACGTAAGTAGCTTTGGAAATGGTGGAGTCTGTAAGACTGAAGGCCTTAAGGAACTGCACATAAACATTGTACCTACACACTTGGTAAAACTGATTCCCACAGCGATATGAGCTAACAATTCTGAAACCACTATACATGTGTCATGGGATTGAACAATTAAAATTCTGTAAATGTCCATGCATGCTTAATGTTTAGCTCCCACTTGTAAGTGAGAACATGCAGTATTTGGTTTTCTATTCCTGCATCAATTTGCTGCAGATTATGGCCTCCAACTCCATCCATGTTGCAGCAAAGGACATGACTTTATTCTTTTTCATGGCTGCATAGTATTTCGTGGTATATATGTACCACATTTTTTATCCAATCCACCACCATTAATGAGCACCTTGTTTGATTCCATGTCTTTGCTATTGTGAATAGTGCAGTGATGAACATATGAGTGCATGTGTCTTTTTGTCTTGTCTTTTTTGTATAATTATCTACATTCCTTTGGGCATATACTCAGTAATGGAGTTGCTGGATTGAATGGTAGCTCTGTTTTAAGCTCCTTGAGAAATGTCCAAATGGTTTTCCACAGTGGCTGAACTAGTGTACATTCCCACCAACAATGTATAAGTGTTTGACACTGCAGACTACAAGAAAGAGAAGGGAGGGAGAGAGACATGTGTTGAAAAACTACCCATTAGGTATTATGCTCACTACCTGGGTCCAACATACCCAAGTATCAATCCTACACATGTACCCCTTGTATCTAAAATAAAAGCTGAAATTAGAAAATAATAATAATAAAATAAAATTCGGTAAATGGATGGAAGATGGTAGGAGCCAGATTCCTCACTGTTAGAATGAGAGTTACAGATAAGCAAGGGGAGGAGGCTAGAATGACCCATGTGGTAATGGATTCAAGTTGGAGACATCAGCAAGAACTCAAGTTTAACTTAGTATAGATACAAATGGTTACACATAAAAATATTTATGTGTATGTACATGGGCTTGAAGATGCGTATATTTATTTGCTCTGTAAGCTAAGGAGACCTAGAAGTAACGACACTCCAGTAGCAATGAGCACACCTAAGTACCCAGATCTTGGTTTCTAACACCATCCTCCAATAAAAGGAACCAGAGCTCCCTGGAGAGAGGGTTGATTCTAGGGCTGGAGCAGGAAATATCTGAAATGAGCCTGGAACATCTTATAGAGTCAAAAAGTAAGGAAGTGCAGGAAAAAAAAAAAGGAAACACAATGATAGGGATATGTCAAAGGGATCAAGTAGCCAATGACAGAACTCCCAATGGCCAAAGGTGGAATGATCTGAGCAACAGAATAAAGTAGTATTGGATTATTACTCAAAGTCAAACATAGGTTACATGAGCCATACCAACATAAATAAATAATTGAATACATAAACAAACATGGAAGAATAGACACATCTCCTATGCAGAAGAATTCCAAATAATTCACATAGATAACCCACCCCTAAGTGCAAACTGCACATAATGATGTTCTTCAAAAGAATATCATATTTTCCATATGGGTAATTTTACTGTGGAGAAACCTGATAAACACTACTTCAGCCAGGAGATGAAGGTAATAAGTCATGTTGAAAGTATACGTCCTTGATATGATGTGATAAAAATGGCTCAGCTCACGCCTGTAATCCCAGCACTCTGTGAGGCTGAGGCGGGTGGATCACGAGGTCAGGAGATCGAGACCATCCTGGCTAACACGGTGAAACCCCGTCTCTACTAAAAATACAAAAAATTAGCTGGGCGCAGTGGTGGGCACCTGTAGTCCCACCTACTCGGGAGGCTGAGGCAGGAGAATGGCGTGAACCCAGAAAGCAGAGTTTGTAGTAAGCAGAGATCATGCCAACGCACTCCAGCATGGGTGACAGAGCGAGACTCTGTCTTAAAAAAAAAAAAAAAAAAAAAAAAAAGGCTCAGCAGTCTTCCTTCCAAACCCCATAACCTCAGTCTAATTATGAGAAAAGCAAACAAATCCTGATTGAGGGACAATCTACAAATGACCACTACCCCTCTAAACTGTCAAAGTCATCCAAATAAGAAAAATCTGAGAAACTGTCCCAGCCAAGAGGACCCTGAGAATGTGTGATGACTAAATGTAATATGCTGTGCTGAATGGGATCCTGGAATGGAAAAGAGCCTTTAGGGGAAAACCAAAGAAATTCAAACAAGATATAGATTTTAATTTATAATATATCAACATGAGTTCACTAATTGAAACCATATTAGCATCAGGTGTTACCAATAAGGGACACTGGGTGTGGTGCATATGGGAACTCCCTATACTACACCTGCAGCTTTTCTGTAAATCTAAATCTATCCTATAATAAAAACTTGCTTTTATTTTTTGTCTGTTTTTTGTTTTTATTTTTTATTTTTTGAGACAGAGTCTCTGTTGCCCAGGCTAAAGTCCAGCTCAACCTCCACTTCCCGGGTTCAAGCAATTTTCCCACCTCAACCTCCCAAGTAGCTGGGATTATAGGCACCTGCCATCATGCCCAGCTAATTTTTTTCTTTCAAATTTTTGTAGAGATGGGGTTTCACCATGTTGACCAGGCTGGTCTCGAACTCCTGGCCTTAGGTGACTCGCCTGTCTTGGCTTCCCATTGTGTTGGGATTACAGGCGTGAGTCACCATGCCCAGCCAAAACTTACATTTAAAAAATGTGAACTGGTAGCCCATATTTTTTGACAAACCCCAAGCTCTCTCCTCTGCCAGCTCTCCTCTCCTCCTCCGTGCCCTCTCTCCCTCCCTCCACACCCACCTCCTTCTCTGTTGCATTTGGAATCTCTATTAAATGCACATCAGTAGTTTAATAGCGGTCAGGGAGAAAAACAAGAAGAATCGAGCTGACTGTTGAGTCTTGACTGCTCGTTCCTGTGAACGTAGAGTGAGTGTGGGCAGAGGCCTCATGACACGCAACCTTATTCTGGCCAAAGCAGTCAGTCACTCGTGAACCGATGCTCTAAAAAGAGGTACCCAAAGACCTTCTCCTATACACACTTGTGTTTGAAATCACTTAACCTCATTTACCAATCTCTGTCTACAACTGACTACAGATTAGCAATGCTCCCTGATTGAGTATCTCGCCTCTGAGACCCCTCTGCATTTGACTCATTCTTCTAATGTTTTACAGGTTATACAATCTGATGCTTCACACGTACGTTTCTTCCTCCTTTTAGAATGAAAGATCAGATGAGGGAACCTGTCTTTGCCCTCAATACTGCCCTAAATGGTTTGATCCTCAAACCTTGGATTTAGAACTTGAAGCCTTCATTGCTCTTCTCTGGAAACATCTATAATTAGGAGCCTGTGGGAACATTTAACATAAAAGTATCACTAAAACATTTAATATCTGTGTCAATGATGAGAAAAATAGAATTTGAAAACCTCCCAAAAGGTTAAACCTAAGAACAAACACTGGAGTGTTTTTCAGTTTCAAAAGAATCAGAAGTGGTTGATGTCACAACGTAGACTGCTTTTTAGAAGAGGCTCTTAAACATTTGAGCAAAAGCAACCGAGCCAGAAAACAGAGAGGATTCAACAGGGAAAATGGCAGTGGCCATTCCTGCTGTGCCCAACAGCACCTGACATCTTTGCTCTCAAAACGTGGAGAAAATTCTTGCTGTGGTTTGTTCAGAGCCAGGGTACTAGAAGCCTCCAGGGCCCTGAGCTTTCACTATTAATAAAATATCCAAAACTGACCTGAGGGGAAATGCATTGGCTCCAAAATATGACAAAGGGACTGCAAAATTAGAATTAAGAAAAAATTCACAAATGAAATCTTCTTTTCTGCAGCAAATATATATATGTATATATTTAAGAAGGAGGTGGGAGCATTTTAATATGTTTGATCTGATTTGCATTGGAGCACCAAAAGTCAGAGTAGATGAGGTCTGTGAAGGTCTTAAAACAAGGCAGTCCCCTAAGAAGGGCCACTTTGTGTCAACTTGTAGGACCTCAGACCTGTTCCCACTAATGACCCCCAACCTGGAGTCCCCAAGGCCCCCTTGTGTGTGTTTCACCATTTCCCAAAAGCTGAACAGAGAAAATGATTTAACCTATGAGAAGGGCACACAATGCATTATTTTCTAAATGAGATGCATTTCATCAGCATTATTCCAAATATGGACTCTGAGGAAGCTCAGTAACAGAGTCCCTTTGTATAAGACCCCCACGTAGTGGTGAAAGTCATGTCCTTGGGGGAAGGGCAAGGGCAAGGGCTGGGAGCAGGGCAGGCCCTGTAACCCTGTGATCTGCACTGGTCCCCTGAGCCTCTGCAACCCAGGCCCCAGCCCCAGCCAGCCTCAGCCAAACCAGGCGCGGATGATCAAGCCAGAGATGTGCACAGGTGAGCTCAGAAACACATACGGTGCTCAAGACTGTACCTTCTTTCAAGGTCTCAGCACCCTCGGCCCAACCCCGCCAGCAAAGCAGCCACAGCTGGAGCTCTCAAACCTAACACCCAGTCCAGCACGCTTCTCCAAATAATTTTAACATAGTTAAACCTACGATATACATAAACACAAGATTCTTGTAAAAAGCAAGAAATCTACAAAGTAAAACGTTAAGGCCTCCCCTCCTCGGTTCTCCCCAAAGCTCACTCTTCTCCCGAGAGAGATACCACAGAGGTGCACGGTCACGGGGTGGAGCTTACCCTTGAGGGCTGGACTTACCTACCTAAATTATTTGGAATTCTTCCACATGGGAGATCTGTCTATGAACGCACATTTGTTTATTTGTTTGTTTCCATTATTCAGGTGGGTAGGCACTTTTCTACATCTTTTTCTATGTATTTACATTAAGAAATATATACTTCTTACACTTTTTGAAAGAAAAGGAACTGTATTGTTTGACACCTTGTTTTTTCACTTAGTAATATGCTCTGAACGTTCTTTCTTAACTGTGCTTAGGGATCTACCTTTCTTTTAAACTACCACGTACTAGCAACAATGTGCATTTTAGTCATTCATTCCCCTCCTGCTGGACTCCCGGGTTGTCTTCAGCTGGCTTTTACAAGCAAGGCTGCAGCGTGCATCCCTTACACACACGTCTCTGAGCACACAGGTGAGGAGGCATGTAAAAGAGATTCATGGAAGTGGGATTGCTGGGCCAGACTGTGTGCATGCTTTCAAGTTTGGTTGTCCTAGCCAAATCCCCCTTCCACTTGTCCGTATCCATTTACACTGCTATGAATAGGACAAGAAAGTGTCCGTTTCTTGCCCCAACCCAGAAGTTCTGCTATTCAGTGGAACCTCATCCAACTGTGACATTCTAAATGTCATGGCCCTAGGAGCAAGCAATCTTATTAGTACCAATGAAAGCTTTCTAAAAATGGGATGCCAATTTGCTCTTGCCTTGAAGGTATTATGACCAGTCTTTTTAAACAAACTAGAACCCTCACCTTATTGCCCCCGGACTGGATCCTCTTTAATCCTCTCATTTGCCAGTCAGGAACACACTGTTTTACAGTAAGTAAAAACCCACAGCTGTTTTGGCAGAATTAGCGTGGAGCACCCGTCTCCCCTGACACCCCCCCTCAACCGTTTAACAGTAAACAGCAGGGTGCATTAAAGAAGCTCTTACAAATGGGGCTGACCATTATCTTAATTACAGTCAACATGTTTATAATGCTAAATACATCTGTCCTAAAAACTCAATCTCAAAACAGCATGCATGGGGCTAGATAATCTGGGAGCACATTTGTGACATTTGGTTGACATTTCCTCTCTCTGCTGGGTAAAAGGGTTGACTGCTATCCAGGCACATTCCCATGAGAGAGAGCCATTGAAACACTATGTCACTTATTCTTCCTGTGATTGTGCCAGTGATGGAGAAACCTAATTTAACAGAAAAGATCAGCCCTTATAAACTCAGCAAAGTCAATCCCACAACAAAAATTAAGGTGTGTGTATAAGCACCTAAACTTTTTATAAAGTTATCAACTCACTTATTCATCTAATGGACTAAAATATTAACTTGGGTGCCTGTTGCATGCCCGGCCATGTGGGTGCTGGGAATACAGTGTTGAAAAGGACACACCGAGCCCTCCAAGGGCTGCCTCACTCACTGGAGAGAACGGGAACCAAACAGCACACAGGACAAGATGGATGTCCTGCAAGGGGGCTGGCGTCTGGAGGGAAGGATTCCAGCTCTGAGGCCCACACTTGAAATGGGTCTCAAACAGATGAGGATGACAGGGAGGAGGGGTGTCCCAGCTGGAAGAAAAGCGAAGAGGTGCCACCAGCGTGCCTTTGAGAGCAGTGGGCAGGTGAGCACAGCTGGAGAGGGTGTGCAGAAGGGAAGTCGTGCTCACACCCAGGGGCTATCAGGAAATAATCTGGTTAATTATTCTGGCGACCGAGAAGGGGCTTCTGCAGAGGGTAGAGATCACCCCAAAGCCACTAACTTGGCAGCCTGCAAGTCCCCATTTGGACCAAACCTAATACATTTAAATGAATCTCCACTTCATGTCCTATAGCCAGAAAATCCATCTGGCACCCCCTTCCCAGTCCCATGTTTTCAGGCACTGGAGCTCCCACCCCAGCTCTCCTCGTTCCCTGTCTCTTTCCACCTGTCAAAGCTCTGTCCGTCCTTCAAGCCCACCTCCAATGCCACTTCCCTCCCAGCGCTGTGCTCAGTTCCGATGCTCTGCCAGTAACACTCCCCAGTCTTCCCCATCCTGCCTTTACGCTCTCGTGTCCCTCTCCAAAAGCACCTGGCAAGTGTAGGTAAACGTTTACTGAAATAAGGGGTAGCCTGATTGAACTGATCTGCAAACACAGGAATGTTTCAGCCCTCGAGTAAGCCATCTCCCTATTTTGTTATCTTTGAACTCCACAAGGTCGTGTTTTTGAAATGTAAATGTCTCAAACGTTTTCTTACACTCTACCCAAAGATACAAGCTTCCTGTTGTCATTGCTCACTTAACCCTTTCAAAGACCGTCAACCTCAGTGTTGCTAATGTTCACAGCCCGGTAATGTTCACAGCTGGTTCGCAGGAGTTTGTAAAACCGTTGTCTATACTTTTTGTATATCCTTGAAAAATATCAATAATAATAAGAAATGTTTAATACACAGTCTTTGAGATATTTGGAACCCTCTTAGGAAGTCCTTGTTTGGTTAGGACTATTTCCTGGTAAACAGATTCTTGATTAAAAAATAGGCTTTGAAGTCAGACAGCCTAAATTCAAAGCTGGCCCCATCATTTACCAGCTATGTGACCTTGAACACATTACATGCCCTCTCTCAATATTAATTATGATCTGTAAGATAGCAGTGATGATAAGTGTGCCCACCTCACAGGACAAGTATCAGAATGGAGTGAGATGAGGAATATGTATAGTGCTTGACACAACGCAGGGTACGTGGTTATCAAGACTCAATAAAATTGAATTATTGGCATTATCTGGAAAAAAATCTCCTTCTCCTTACATCATACTTTCAACACATTTTTTGATGATGGTTTATTTGCGTATATGTCTTTCTCCTCTAAGACTAGAATAGTGTCTAATCCATTTCTGTGTCCCTAGCATCCAGCACAGGGTCTGAATCATAAAAAGTGCTCCTGAAAGGTTACTAACTTCAAACTGTATTGAATCGTATATATACACATACACACATATGTATGTGTATGCATATATGTACGTTTATATATGTATATGTCTCTAAGTGCATGTGTGCGTGTGTGTGTGTGTGTATATATATGCAATTACCTCTATACAACCATGTCACTCTAGGGAACTGCAAGCCTCAGAAATCATGTGGAAGTTGTACCCAAAGACTTTAGAGAAAGCCTAGTAGACTTACACAAATACATCAAGCACCCAGAAATAAACTTCGCTGAAATTGTGACTCCAGCATTCCTTCTTTTGACTTGTCCATTCTTTCATTCATTTAACAAAGATTTAATAAGCAACTCCTATAAGACAGGGAGTGTGTCAGAGGCTTAGGAATATACAAAGAGAGGAGGGAAAAAAATAAAATAGCTTTTGCTCTCATATGCACATAATTTAGGGAAAATGATAAGGAAGTCAGGAGATCGCTTCATGACAACGTGGTGGGCCTTTGGGAAGAAATGAGGGAGTAGAGGTGGGAAGAAGACGCCAAGGAGGAACTCCGACTGAGTCGGAGTGGACGGACAGGCAACAGGGAAGGGTGCCCCAGATCAGGGAACGGCAGGCACAGAGGCCTAAAAGCAAGAAAGGACTCCACAAACTGGACGAAGCTCACAATGCCTGCAGGGTGGTGAGGCTGCAGAGGCCACCAGAGGCAGGATCATGAAAGGCTCTGAATGAACTTTATTTTTTTACTAAAAGTAATTGGGAGCCATCGAACAACGTTAAGCAATGGCATAGCCATCAAATTTGCATTTTATAAATATCCCTCTGTTAGCTTTCTGAAAGCAAAGAGAATGGGGACTTGAGAAACTCATCGGGGGAACCTATCAGAGTCATATTTTGCCTATAATGAATTTTATATCTCCTATTTCTTTTTTTTTTTTTTTTTTTTTTTTGAGACAGAGTCTTGCTCTGTCACCCACGTTGGAGTGCAGTGGCCAATCTCGGCTTACTGCAATCTCCGCTTCCCAGGTTCAAATGAGTCTCCTGCCTCAGCCTCCCAAGTAACTGGGACTACAGGCATGCACCACCACGTCCGGCTAATTTTTTGTATTTTTAGTAGAGATGGGGTTTCACTGTGTTAGCCGTATGTCTCCTATTTCTAAGCCAGAAAATATCTTAGAAAGCATCTTATCTAACCCCCTTATTGTAGAGACCAACCCCCCACCTTACTTTCAAGGAATGTAAAGCAGCCTGTCCATTTTTTTTTTAAATGAAATGAAACATCTTGCCCTACAATTCAGCCTTCCTAGGTCCCACCACCACTGCCGTTTTGCTAGCATTTCTGCCAGTGGAAGCATGAGAAGTAGTATCACTTCTGAGTACGCAGCTTAGGGCAGATCCTTTTCAATGGCTGAAAACATTTACCCATTTTGAAAGCTGGTAGAGTCTGTATTCTATGAGCATGAGAAAAATTCCAACTGGCTTTGTATATTTTCTCATAGTGATTAGAAAGTTAAACCCTTTTAAATCAGAGATTATCTTGAGCTTCTAATACTATTTAAATTACAACTCCCAAATCTTGAATGATGTAACAGACTAAAGTCCAAATGCTGCTTTTTAAATTCTGTGCATCACACGGAAGTTACTTAACGTGACAGAAGGCAACATAGATTGGCCTGGTAACAAAATCTTAGCGATTTTGTCTGTGCTAGAATGCTCACCATCCTCTCAATCCTCCATAAAATAAACAGGTTGATTAGATATGATCATTTATATCCAGGAAGTCTCAAACATATCCATAGAGATGCATCTAATCTATATAGTACTACAATTTCATAGCCCAGAGGGCTCAATCCTTCTCATGACCAAAGTAACCAGATCGTGCAAAGCAGTAAGTCCTAAATTTAACAGCCGGCAGGCCATCAACTCATTTATTACTCCTGAAACAAATTCTACAAGATAAAGACATTTTAAGAAGAAAATGTTGTGGACAGATTTATTCAATCAGTATCTAGCGGTAACTGAAAGCAATTTTCTTAACCACACAGATATAAAAAACCACTTGCTTCTGGAATACCAGATAACCGCAGCAAAAGACAATAGTGTCTGGGAAAATCCCAAACCACCTGTACTCTGCAAGTCATTTCCACTTGCTTTAAGCACACATACGACAAGTCAAGTATATAGCAAATCCATTATCACTAATGCAACGAATATTGTGATTAACCCCTTCAAAATAGAGATCTTGCAAAGAATCAGTGAGCACATCTCAGTGCTCAGAGCTCTGATAGGCATTAACTTCATTTTAACCCTCCCAAGAACCTGTATATTTATTTCAGTTTCACAAATGGGCAAACAGGCTGAGAGGCAAAGGCGTAGGGCTATGCTCACACAGGTAGCTGCAATTCCTATCTGAAATGTCAGCCCTCCCCTGCCTGAAACAAACCCTGAGCTTTTTTACATTCCAGGCCCTCAGCTGTGGGCTGGCTCTGGGGGAAGGAGTGGCTGACATGCTGCTGGTGCAGGCCTGGATATAAATCATGATGGAGTCCCCAGAGAGTGGAGAGTTCAGAAAGTCACTGAAGTTAGACTACATATCAATTTGCTTTGGGGGGCAACACCCCCACTGAAAAAGTTAATGCAGAGGTTTTACTCCTCCCATTTAACGGCTCAGGATAACTGAGGCTCAGAAAGCATGACTTGCTTAGATGCCAAGAGAAACCAGTAACTTTCCTGAATGAAGCCTACCCTACGCATTGAAACCCAGTGTTCAATCCCCACTTCCACAAAACTTCCTGCTGTGTCAGTGACCAATAAGACCTGTGTATCTAGTTGATTAGGAAAGATGCCTTCTTGGATGGAGAGGGGAAAAAAAGCCTCTCTTTCAAGCTGCCTTAATCTTGGTAAAGTGTTTCACATATATTTAGAATTATTAAGGCTCACAAATACAGTTAAAAATGAAGTGAATGTCATCTTGTAATTTCACTTTTATAATTATAAATCAAGTTCTCTGAAAGGTTCTTTGAGTAAAATTAACATTTCATAAGATGCCCTTTATCCATCCAATATGCCAGGAATCCAAAGTATAGTCTCACGGAAGGTGTATTGAATGTTATAATTATTGAACATAATTTCTAGACATATCACTCATTTTCACTCTTTTGCCAAGGAGATAAAACTGTAAAGGCTCCGATTTCATTAGTTTGACAATTCTGCCTGTGCATTGTAGCTTGTGTTGCTGAGCTTCCAATTTAAAAACAAAATTAGGCTTCAAAGAATAAAGATACCCATAAAGTTATGAAACAGAGAGAAAAGACATCATGCTTTATGGGTGCTCATTCTAGATATGTTCATTATATGCCAAAGCCCAGAGAAGGCAAATTCGGAATTGAAAAAGACACCATCTGTTATGTGATGTTCCAAATTACACACTTAACCCGTAATTTCTATATCACCTGCCGTTTAGCTGTTCTCTTTCCTCAGTACAGGAAAAAAAAATGGCTCAGCATATTAACTGAGTAGCTTTGGCAGGACCTATGGATGTGCCTCGTAAGACATTTTGGTAAGCTCAGCATCACAACCTGTATATTCTGTCCAGAAAAAAAAAATTGTTATATTTTACTTTTAAAACAACCATCACATGTACGATGGTTGCCATCAGCTGAGAGGCTACAACAACCCAGTAGCAAGTCATGGTCTTTTCTGAAATTTTTATTTTCTTTAAAATAGGCTTTTTGAAAGAAAAAGCAGAGATTTTAGAAAGTTTTAAAATCTGTGAAATGAAAAGTAAAATAATTCCTCAAGTAATTCCTCTTTTCAAAAAAAATTATTAAGACAGAAGACAAAAGAGTATATAGCCCAAATCAGAAAACATTTTCACTCGAAATATTCAAAGGCAACATGTGCCATATGTAACAGAAGAAACTCCCATTAAAGAAAAAATATATATATACTTGAAAATGCCTGTGTTTCCTTCCTTGTAGATCTGAAATGTTCTAGTTTTAAAAACACGTTTAGCAAACGCAACACAGCTCATTCAGGGTTGATTTGAGTTCACAAAATATTTTTATTATGTGTAAGAAAGCATACAGCCAATAAAATTAAGAAAACATTCACAATACATAAATAACACAGACCTGATGCAGGAGATATTTTTCAGATTTTTTTTCTTTTCACGGATTGCATCTAAATGTTAAGTTCATTGCTTATCAAGAAGAATACTTTGTAAACATTTCAAAGAAACTCTGTTGAAATGCCTCACGAGTTGGCATCTGGCAAGGGAGGCTTATGATACTTTTTACAGTCCGGGTGATGATGCAGGAACTTGATTCCAAAGCACAGAGAAAGGACTAGCATTTGTCAAAAGAGATGCTGATGGCTTTAGGGGGCTCAATACCCCCAAAGGGAAGGATTCTTCTGTTTCTCCCACCAACAGAAGCATCTGACTCAAGGATGATAATGAGGCACTATTCGTTAGTCAGTATACCATTAACATTTAAAGACTTCTTTAAAACTCAGCTCTAAATTCAGATTGAAGCACTACAAAAAGTAGCCCCACTGAGTGGCTTGGTTTGACCTGGTAAGTTGGAAATGCAGGGTTTGAGTCTGGTCCCTTAGTGGGACTGCTGTAACCCACTGTCCTTGCTCTGCATCTCTCTCCAGGAAAGCCATTTGTCTGGTTCAGAAAAACTACCTGACACGTGAAATGAGAAAAGATGGAGAGGGCCAATTATTTTACATAAATACAAAGCAGCGTATACTTTTCATTACCAACTAAGATCATAAATTTAATGCTGGGTTCCTCTTAAGCTGGCTTTTATTTAAGATATTTACAGAATTGCAAATTCCCCTGGGAAAGTCTTTTGTCATTTAAAACATTTTGAACACAGTAGTAGCTGTACTTTTTTAAATTTTTCAAAATCTTTTCAGAAAAGAAAGCATTTATAGCATTTGTCAATTCTCACCTTGCATTTATTTGTATCCATGAATTTTAAGGAATCATTTCAACTTTATTCTCTTATCTATCAGTTTCTGCTATGTTTCTAGAAGTTACATGAACATTTAGAATGTCACAGAATCTGTGTGTTTGTTTCATTGACTTATAAAGTGCTAGTTAAATGGCCAGAAATGTGGTTGTAAGGTCTTGGATAAAGCTCATTAATTTATCCTATTAAATATGATAAATATAGATTTATTATATAATAAATTAAAAATATCCATATATACAATAAATAAATAGAACCAATATCAACAAAACATCTCTCAATTCTGGAGAAAATTTTCATTCCTACCGTGAGGCTCAATTAATGTTTTAGAAATAATGGATGAAGGCATGCACCTACCTTTACAATCTGAAAACTTTGCTTGGAACAGTGTTAGCACCTGTTTGTATACAGCAAACTCAACCCATCTCATTTTCTTCCCAGAAAGATTTGATTTTAAGTGAAGCTGTTCACTGTTGATTCTTTGCCCTATTTTGTAAGTCCTAAGATAAGAATAAATTTCTAAAAACAATTCTGAAGCCAAAGACATGTCCCTTGTGGCTCCCCATGTTTATAGTGTCCCCGTTTGATTGACTATGAACAACACGGGAAATACACTGGAATGTATTTGAAAATAGAGTTAGTTGTGTGTTGGAAAGCAGCAGAGGGCTCTCCTGACACCTCAGAGTCTCACCATACCTTAGTTTCTTAACAGCAAGCCCCAGAGCAAGTTCCTCTAGCTTTTGGGATGAGCACGTGTGGCAGGATTCATCTGGGAGTTCAAGTTGGGTGCTGTCCGTTTTGTGTGATGGGTTGGATCTTCTCCAGAGAGACGTCAGTGTCATAGTCCAATATGACCGATAGGGCTGGGGACAGCTTCTCCAAGGGTCTGGCGATTCCAGCTGCCTCCTCCTTTTTCAGGTCCTCAGAGGAGCCCACAGCATGTGGGATCAGGTAAACCAGATTGCACTCCTTGGAGATAGAACCTCGTGGCTCGTGATGGCTGGAAAACATCGCGGCCCCATTGTTATTGATACTCACCGTCTCTATGGCATTATTTGTCGCCGGGCAAAGTCTGTAGCATCCTAAGAGGGTTGAAAATGCCTTCCGAAAATCAGCATTAAAGGCATAAATGATGGGGTTCAAGGATGAATTAGCCCACCCAAACCACACAAACACGTCAAAGGTGATGGAATCGATGCAGAAGGGCTGCGTCTCCCCAGACCCGCAGAACGGCAAAATGCAGTTCAGGATGAAGAAAGGTAGCCAACAGCACACAAACACGCCCATGATCACTGACAGAGTCTTCAGGACTTTAGTTTCTCTTTTGAAGGACATCTTAAAAGAACTTTCCGGTTGAGAACATTCGACAGGCTTTCCATTACCTGTGGTGGTCTGGCAATTCTTGGCATGGACTGCTGCCCTCTCCAAGGCCGCAATGCGCCGTATTTGTTTCTGAGCAATCCTGTAGATCCTGGTGTACGTGACAATCATGATGGCCACAGGGATGTAAAAACTTATTACAGAGGATGAGATGGCATATGTCCTGCTGAGGCTGGAATCACAGTTGTCTATGGTCTCAGCCAGGGAAGTGGCATTCCCATCAGAGGGGCTGGTGGGTTTTGCCTTGTGCCAGCTGAGCTGCACTGGGATGAAGGAGATGAGTACAGACAAGGTCCATGCCACACTGATCAGGATGAAGGCTGCCTTGGGGGTCATCTTTCTCTCATACCGGAAAGGGCTGGAGATAGCCCAGTACCTGTCCACGCTGATCACACAGAGGTTGAGGATGGACGCGGTGGAGCACATGATGTCAAAGGCCACCCAGATGTTACAGAAGGACCCAAAGGGCCAGAAGCCAGCAATCTCAGCCACTGCTTTCCAGGGCATGACCAAGACGGCCACCAAGAGGTCTGACACGGCCAAGGAGATGACAAAGAAGTTGGTAACCTTGGACCGCAGGTGTCGGAACCTGATAACGGCAGCACAGACCAGCGTGTTCCCCAGGAGCGTGGACAGGATGAGCAGCGACAGGAAACAGGCAGTGAGGATACGAACAGAGAAGTCCCTCTCCACCACCAGCCCAGTCCCGTCCATGGCAGAGGTGTTCAGAGTCCTCATCTTCCTAAGGGAAAGCACATCAGGGGCTCTGACACCCCTCAAGTTCCTAAGCAGGGAATAGGGGTCAGTCAGATTTCCAGGAGTCCTGCCCACCAGGCAGCCCCTTGCACAGCCCTATTGCTTCCCCGGCAGAGGACTTCACCAACATTCCATCAGAGGACTGCTTGAGTGGCAATCCGAGTCAATCCTGCGGACTGTCACTCTTGATTTCTACATTTGTCTTCTGACTTCCTTGCTGCAGGTCACTGTCCTGGGCACCAGAAAGCCCCTGAATTCCCCCAAATAAAGCGTTGGCTTTTTAGCATGTTCTAAATCATCAATCCAGTGACTCCTGGGCCTCTGCTCTGCTAGTCAGTTGCAATCACATTTCGGGGCTGTTGCTTCTCTGGTGATCACAGGAAATTCTCCCCTTCTGAGACTCAGCTGAAAATACATGTCTTCTCGCTCCACCAAGCCGCTGGCTCCTCAGCAGCTCTCCAAACGCCTTAAAAAGCAAAGAGAAAACACACGGTCTTTCTCCAAGACTTAAGCAGGTCGCGTCTTTACTCACGTCAAGCCCAACCTAATAATCCCCAGGGCAAGCCCGTCCCAGCCACCTACCTTGCCTTGGGGTCGTCTCTCTCAAAGCCCCTGGAGCTTGGAATGTGGACTTCGCCAGGCGCAACGGCTCTGAAACGCTGTGGAAGCGCGCCTGAGCCCAGTCAGCTGCGAGCAGCAGGGGGTCGGCTCCCGGTGCGCAAAAATCGCCGGGGTGCGTTTGGGGAAAGGATCCCACGCCAGGTACCCAGAGAGGAGGCGCCGCCCCACTGCCTTGAACAGCTAGGGATTGTTCAAAGGGCACTGGACCCAGGCTAAGGGCTCCTGGGCGCTCGAAGCTTCCTTGGGAGAGAGCATTCCCAGGACTGGTCCCGTGGGCAGCTTCTTTTCTCGTCTTCCTTTCGAGAGCCCAGAGCCTTGGCGAACCTCGGGCGGCCTTCAGCCCTACAGGGCAGGGCCCTGCGCCTCCCGGCAGAAACTGCCCGCGACTTCTCAGGAGCCTGTGGCAATGCGAGGCAGCGAGCCGAGCTGGCACCAGCAGGCGCACGGGCCGGCGGGGTTCCCGCGGGGCACAGCCCACCCCGCCCGCGCGTCCCCTCCCCTGCCCTGGGGGCGGTCCTCGCTTGACAGTCAGAGTTGCGGGCGACAGCCGCACGTGGTCCCCCTGGATGGTTCTGCGGGCGAGGTGGGCGGAGGACGCCCGGGTGAGTGCTTGCACTCCTTGGTTATCTCGCCAGTCTCCGGAGCTCAGCGCAGCACGCGCAGGGCCGGCGAGACAAATCCGATGTCAGAACCTCAAGTAAGCTTGAGTCCCCTGAAAGCAAAGCTCGGCCCCGACATCCAGCGCCTCTTGGGGTCAACCCCTAGCCCGACCCAAAGCCATAAGCGAGCAGGAGCCCCCCCCATTCTCTGCACACCAACTCCCAGAACTGCCGGCCGACGTCCGACCTGCGTTGTCTCCAAGTGCCCCCTAAGTAGGCTGAGAGATGCCCGTGGGCGCCTGTACTCACCGCTCGCAGGGAGGGCGCGGCGCAGCGGCGATCCGGGCCAGCGCGCGCCGCTGCGCCACGAGGGGACACACTCCTTCTCCGCCCCGGTGGCGGGCGCGTCCCGGCTGCGGTCAACGCCGGACTGCAGCGGGTGCCCCGCGCCTACCCAGCGCCCCAACCCGAGCGCCGCGCGCTCCGTGTGCCCGGAGCGCCCTCTGCCGGCGGCTGCGACTTCCCGAGACCCCGCTGTGCCCTCGCAGGGACCAACCTCACTCACAAGCGTTCCAGCGACCGCCAGGGACCCGCGCCGCGGCTCGTTTTTCCCTGTCCATGACTGCCAACCTGAAAACAGGGAAGCGGAATCTTCTTCACTCAGGGCTCCTCCGCTTGAAATGCCCCGAAAAAAGGACATGGGTGAAAAATTTTACTTTGCTGGCATTGTATTCGTGAACCAATGTTTCCTCCTGTGCGCCCACTGCGTTCAAACCTGGGGTGCTAGAGCAGGCAAGACGCAAGCCTTACTGTCAAAGAGAAAGGCAGAGCGGGCATTGACTCGGCAGCATCCGTGTTGCCGGTGCACTCTTTACGTTGTTCCCCCGTTAAAACAATCCTTCCCCCGCTCCGGGGTCGGCTCATCCCGCTTCGCCCAAGTGGAAATGCGGCTCAGAAAGGTAGCGGGGCCTGCTCAAAGTCACGCAGCTAACGCGGGAGCTGCGCCGCTGCCCACCTGTTCTTTTAACTCAGCACATGTGGTATAGGAACCCACAAACTGGAAACTTACCTACAGGGCTAAAATACAAGGAAGAGCCATATGGAGGCAGCAGGGCCTGGTGGAGAAGGAGCCCCCAGCCTCTCCTGGTTGCCCCAGGCAAGCTCACAGGTGAGACTTTGCACTAATTGTGCGGAAATTGCGACATTGTGGTGCCTTCCTGTGCCTTCCCGAAAGGTATGAGGAGAATAAGCATGGAGCCCCCAGGTCACACTGCCTGACCGCCTGGTCCTGCCCTGCCACTGTCGGCTGCAATGTGCACTCTCTCCTCTCTGAGCTCGGGTTCTTCCTCAATGAAACCACGAGGACTTAACAGGATTGTCCTAAGTATTAACTGAGACGGTGTTTCCAGAGGGCTTGGCACCAAACCTAGGAGCCCGTCAACCCTCCCTGGGCAGGAACCCCTGGCACCCAATAAAAAACCAACAGTCCAGGCCAGGCACGGCGGCTTACGCCTGTAATCCCTGCACTTTGGGAGGCCGAGGCAGGCAGATCATGAGGTCAGGAGATCGAGACCATCCTGGCTAACACGGTGAAACCCCGTCTCTACTAAAAATACAAAAAATTAGCCGGGCGTGGTGGCAGGTGCCTGATAGTCCCAGCTACTCGGGAGGCTGAGGCAGGAGAATGGTGTGAACCTGGGAGGCGGAGCTTGCAGTGAGCCGAGATCGCGCCACTGCACTCCAGCCTGGGCGACAGAGCGAGACTCCGTTTCAAAAAAAAAAAAACCCAACAGTCCAATCTCCACAAGAGCCATGCAACATATCAGAAGCAAAAATTTTCTCTGGAAAAAAAAAAAAAAAAACCTAAACCAAGTAATAATTCCATTTAGTTCGCCAGCACAAACTGTACCTTGGTTATTTGTTTGTTTATTTATTTATTTATTTATTTATTTAGAGGCAGAGTCTTGCTCTGTCACCCAGGCTGGAGTGTAATGGCTCTGTCTTAGCTCACTGTAACCTCTGTCTCCTGGGTTCAAGCGCTTCTCCTGCCTCAGCCGCCCAAGTAGCTGGGATTGCAGGTGTCTGCCACAACGCCCGGGTAATTTTTTGTCTTTTTAGTAGAGATGGGGTTTCACTACGTTGACCAGGCTAGTCTTAAACTCCTGACCTCAGGTGATCCACCTGCCTTGGCCTCCCAAAGCGCTGGGATTACAGGCGCCAGCCATCGCGCTCGGCCTTTTGCACCTTGGCTTTAAATGAAACGACCGTATTGCTGGCACAGACCCTCCTGTGCCTGTGCTCACAGCTCTCTCCTCCCACCCACGGCCTTGCTGTCACACACAGTGTCCAACAGACTGGGGGTCAGAGACACAATTGTTGCCACACACATTCCCCAAGAACCGCATTTCTATAGAGCCCTAAGTCGTGCTTAACATAACACTTTTGGATCACTTTCCCCGAGGCCATCATTCTCCAAGCTTCTTGACCTTGTTTCATTTTCTTTCTTTCCCTTTTACTAACAAACACAAATTAAATATATGTTTCTGGTTCGAGACTGTCATGTAAGCCTGAGCATTTAACTCCTGACATTCTACATTGGCATCTGCAATTTTCCACTGAAACTACCCAGAAATAAAATAGGTAGGGGAAATTCAGCATTAACCTTGGAAAGCAGGAAAGGGTGGGGTCCTGATCTGCAGGATAAGAGCCAGCGGGATTGGACTGGGGGAGGCAGGACTCTGTAGGAATATTCCATATGGCAAGAAAATGTACTTCAGGAAGTAACCTCGAAAGAACACACTAACTGCCCTGCCACCCCAAAATCGAGGTAGCACACACCGGAGGTGAGGATGAGGCCAATTTGAGGGGTAAAATTTCTGTCTAATGACTGCCTTTCAGAAGTGCCCGCAGTTCCCCAGTCTTCTCAGAGCCAACAACAATGCCGCCGTTCTTGTAATTAAAACAAGGATGACAAACACATCACAACACCTGGGCTTCAGGTGGTATCACACTCAAGAAAACATCAGTTTAACAGTGGAAAAATATTTGACATGACATTTAAATATTAATCAAAATTTTGTTCAAAGGAACATTCATAGCATACTTCATCTTCTCATTTCTCTCAAGCCCACCAGCTGCTCAAAAAAACTTTTTTGTTTTGCTTGAAAAGTCACCTAAAGTATTTCAAACTAGCCCATACTGACCTTTATCTTTTTCTCTCCACCCATTTACCTGACAAGTCCAGGTGATCAAATCAACACACAGCATTTTGGTAGTGGTTGAGAGCTATATTTCTCCACCACAGGTAAATTCCTGTCATTTTCAATGTCAGATATTAAATCTCCTCCCTACCCATATGCTGTGGTTTGAATGTCTGCCAAAACTCATGTTGAAATTTAATTGCCATTGTGACAAGATTAAGAGTTGGGGCCTTTAAGAGGTGATTAGGCCAAAGGGTTCTGCCCTCCTGAATGGACTAATACCACTATCTTGTTATCTCTGGAGTGGATTAGTTACTGCTGGAGGGAGCTCCTGATAAAAGGATAAGTTCAGCCTCCATTCCCACCCTGCCTCTTGTGTACTCCCTTCTTCTGCCAAGTTATGATGCCACCGCATGATGTGGGACTTCCCAGCCTCCAGGAACTTGAGCCAAATAAACTTCATTGTTTATAGTTTACATAGTCGGTGGTATTCTGTTACAGTAGCAGAAAACAGACTAGACATCATAACACATAAAAAAAAAGGCTCAGAAACCCAGCCAGCAAAGCAAAACCTGCTAAACAGGCAGAGAAGGAGAGAACCTGAGAATAACCAAGGAGGTGATTTTGTTTCAGATCACCAGGAAAACCAGAGTGTTGGACCAGTTTCTCTATCATTCTATAACTCAATGCCTGAGGTGCCTTCCTAACAGACATAGGTCACTGGCTTTTGAACATCATTGCTGAGAGAACAGGAAAGAGTAAAATGGAGCTTAAATCTCAGTGTTTCACTTTGCACAGAGTGTGAATTTCAGAGGAACTTACAGTTTTGCTAGAGGTTTGGAGTTTTTCCTATTTTCTTACTTGAAGCTAAGGTGAAACAAAGCCTTCCATTTTGTTCTATAAAAATCTCCCCCACAAACATCAAGAACACAAATAAAAATGCAATCAGGTATTAGATCATGCTGAGAATGTAAACCCAACACAAAAGCACCTTTGTTTAACAAATTAGTATGTCTTTTAAGCTCTACTGTGTGTGATTTACGCACAGAGAAGAGGGGGAGGTCAAAATGATGCTTTTCAACAAATCTTTATTTGGAGTATATAAAAGTCGGTGAATACAGAAGGCACACTATCAAAGGGGAGCTTAATCTCATAAAAGAATAAATAAAACAACGGAACTGTCAAGTATATCAAATGATGTATTTAAGAGTCTTTAGGATTGTTAAAGCTGACTTTATACACAAAATGATTAGCTTATGATGTTAGTGAAAAGAGAGAAAGTTTGGCTGACCTTGACTAAGTAACTAGAATGCTTGTTTCCGACAGTAAATGTAACTTCTCTGAAATTCCTAATCCTGTGTCGTATTTTCCTCTCCTATAGTTACACAATTCAAAAATCAACACTTTAAAATTTCAAAATCAATATATATCAGTTTCTTCAGTGGTTGATAGGTAGTGGAACGCGCATAATGTGTTTTCTATTGTTGCACCTGCTCTTTTTTCCCTTTTTCCCCTCTTTTCTGCCTTTTATAGGCTTAACTGAGTAGTTTTTATAATTCCATTTTATCTTTTTTATTGGCTAATTTTCTATAATTTTTTGTTATTTTCATGGTTGCTTTAGAGTTAATATCATTTCTCTGTCTATATATATTTATACACACATATACACATACATATTTTATAACATACATATGTAATATTTTTCAAAGCCTGCATTTAAGTGATATTATATCATTCCACGTATCATTAAGAACATTACAATAGTATTCTTCCAAGTCTTCTTAAATGGTCAATTATCTTTTAAAGAACTCTTAAGTAATAAGAAATAAATACTGTATGTTTCCCATGTGCCATTTCTGATGTTCTTCCTTTTTATGTAGATCCGTATTGCCATCTGGGATCATCTTTCTGCTAGAAGGACGACCTTTAACATTTCCTGAAGTGCAGGGCTGCTGGTGGTTGATTTTTTTCAGTTTTTATATCTCTAAAAAGTATCCATTTTGCTTTCATTCTTGAAAGATATTTTTGCTAGGTATAGAATTCTAGATGGACAGATTTTTCATTTTAATGGTTTCAGATGTTGATCTGCTATCTTCTTATTTATATTTTTTCCAACAAAATATCTGCTATCAACCTTATCTTTGTCCCTCTCTACATAACATGTCTTTCTTTTCTCTGGCTATTAAGATTGTTTTTTCTTTATCACCGGTTTTAAGCGATTTGATCAAGATCTACCTAAGAATAGTTTTCTTCAAATCTTTAGCATGTTTTTCTAGTCTATAGGCTTACAGTTTTTGTCAATTTGGAAAACTGTGGTCATTATTCCTTAATTTTTTTTTTATTTTTATTTTTTTAACAGAGTCTCACTCTGTCATTCAGGCTAGAGTGCAGTGGCACAATCTCTGCTCACTGCAACGTTGGCCTCCTGGGCTCAAGTGATTCTTCTGCCCCAGCCTCCTGAGTAGCTGGGATTACAGGTGCACACCACCACGCCCAGCTAATTTTTGTATTTTTAATAAAGATGGGGTTTCAGCAGGTTGGCCACGCCGGTCTTGAACTCCTAACCTCAATCTGCCCACTCGGCCTCCCAAAGTGTTGGGATTACCGGCGTGAGCCACTGCACCTGGCCTAAATAGTTCTTTTTATCTTTCCCCTTTCATTCTCTTCTTTGGGTTCATTAAATGCATGGACTGCTTGCAGTTGGCCTCCAACTCGCTGATGCAGATTCTCTTCTCTTTACTCTCTTTTCCCTCTGTATTTCATTCTGGATAGTTTCTATTGTTATATCTTCGACTCAACTAACATTTTTCTTCTGCAAGGACTAACGTGTTGTCAGATCTCATTCTGTGTACTTTTCATCTCACATTTTGTAGTTTTCTTCTCTGAAAGTTCATTTTATGTCTTTTTTACACTTCCTGTGTATCCACTTAACTTTCTGAATATGTGAAATATGGTTATAATAACTATTTTAATGTCCTTCTTTGCTAATTCTAACCTCTGCGTCCATTCAATTGATTTTTCTCTTCATCATGGGTCATATTTGTCTAATTCTTTTCATGCCTGCTCATTTTTTTGGATGTCATACATTGTAAATTTTATCTAGTTGGTGCTAGCCTTTTCATATTCTTAAAAATAGTCTTGAGTTTTGCTCTAGAAGATATTACAGTTATTTGGAAACAGTTTAATCCTTCAGTTCTTGCTTTTTTTCTTTTTCTTTCTTTTTTCCCCGCTTTTTTCTTTTGTTCCTTTCTTTCCTCACATCAGATGAGTGACGTGCTGACACTGTAACAAGGCTTGAGGCAGCGCATCTCACACATGAGCATGAAAACCGAATCATTATGCTTATGAACCACAAAAGGATTCGGGTATTGCTTTTAAGAGGTAGTAGGTAGAACCAGAGCAGAGTTTAATCTGGGTTTATTGATTTTGTGTGACTGAAGCAAGATTCTTTTTCAGTGTATCTGGCTGGTGGTGGCAAACCCTGTTCATGGCCCTGCGTCAGTGCCGGGCACTGAGATACTGTTCCTTGTAATTTCCATGCTTAGATTTCTGCACACTCATGTGCTGGTTAGTCCTCTGCTGAACACTCAAAGGGGACTCTCTGAAGATCCCTGGAGTCCTTTCTCTCCCTCTCTCTATCTCTCTCTCTCTCTCTCACTCTGTCTCTTTCTCGGCAGGTCCCTCCTTTGCAGTACTCTGTTCTGTGACCTCTGGTCGTCTTGATCTCCCTGGACCCTTAGTTGTGTTCACTCAACTCAGGCAGTCTGCCCGACTCCTCCTGTGTCCCCCTCCCTGCACTATGGCTTGGAACGTCTTTTGAGGCAGCAAGCTGGGTGACAATAAGGCTCACCTCATTTTTCCCCATCTTTCGGGGATTGCTGTCCTTTGTTTCCTGATGTCCAGTATCTGCAGAAACATTGTTTCATGTATTTTGTTCATTTTATTGGTTGTTTCTGGTGGGAGGGCAAATCCCATCCCTGTTGTTCCATCTTGTCTGGAAGCAGAGATCAAGAAAAGTCACAACTTTTAGATTTATGTCTCAACTTTTTAGATTTTAAGTCTAAAAAGGCAAAGGAATCTAATCAGGCAGGAAAAACTGAGGTTGGAAATGGAGGGTAGTCCAGTGATACTTTAATACCACAAAACTGCTCCTGGTTCATGACTCTGGCCTGCCATAGAATCAAATCTAGCCCCGGCCCCACCTGTCATTACGGTTCCAGCATTCTCATCTTCCCCCACCTAAATCCTTCATTCTTAAGAGACATAGAGGGTCCACCTGGCTCTGCCTGGTCTTTGGAGGGTATGGGGAGTGCCAATGCTTTGAGAAGGGATGGAATGGTTATGAACACCACCATGCCTTCCCTAAGTATTTTTTGAGTGCCTATTATTGGCCAGGTACTGTTCTGGGTGCTGGGAACAAAACAAACCACCCTGTCCTCGTAGATTTTTTATGACAGTGGTAAATGATAAATACTTTTAGCACAACACAATATAGAATTGCTATAAGCTTTGATTTTGTTGAAAAAGAAAAATGTGCTTGCTAGCAAAATCATAACCTAAGCTGAGATGAAAGACAGGCTAATCCACAAAAATTGTTTACCCTGTGTAAACGTAGAAGCTATTTAAGTCACTTAGAGAGTCTTCTTTAGGCCATTTATAGAAGACATGAATGAAGCCCAGGGGAGAGTCTCTGCAGCGAAAAACGCTGAAGTGGCTCTTGAGGCTGAAAATCAATGCTTTGTGAAGAAACAAAAGCTACTAATTTGTCTGCTGGGCCCATGAGATTGTATATCACTGGAGGAGCCCAGAGAGTATCCTTCAATTCACAAAGGGCTTTCCTCTCAGCCTGTCTCTGCATTGATTTAATTACTTCCCCTCCCTAGAACATATGCACTGGTCACTCTCACCCCCAGCTTCACGTACCCCAATTCGGGAGACGAGCCTGGGGCTGCAGTGGAAGGAACAGCGGGTCAGGCAGACCTGGGTTTGAATCTTGGCCCCATTACTGTCAAGCTGTGGGGCCTTGTTCAAGTTTCTTCACCTAGATGCCCTCCTTATCTCCCACCCCTGAAACTGCAAATACAGCTGCTAAGAAGCTTACATGAAATCCCGTCCAAAGTATCAAGCAGGTGGGCACAGATCACGAAATCTTCCCTTGTATTGCATTTTGTCTTGGCAAAGGCTGTTTGTAAAGTGTACATTCATTGGTCTTTGCCAGTCCAGCATCCATTTCACCTTCTCTGAAGAAAACATTCCAGATTACTTTGGGGGAATTACCTGTTCTAGTGGTCTGATAGGGCCTGTCCCTCCCTAGCTAAGGGAATAGACACATGACCTGAGACAGGTTGACCAGATGCTTCCTCCCTGAGATTTGTGTCTTCAGCAGAAGAACAGATAAATTGAACCCATGTGAATGAAATAGCATCAGCCTCATCAGCATCCCTCTGACCAGACTGCTTCTGCTGTGAGACTATGCATGGAACTCATGCTTCCAGAAGCCCTGGGTGCTTTGTTCCTTGTCCTTTCTCAAGCCTGGCTCCACAGCCTCCCCTCCACTCAGTGTTACCTTTCCAGTGAATTTCCATTTGATTAGGTTAGCCATAGTACATTTCTGTGACTTACAGTCAGAGATTTCTATCTGATCAGCTGAAGAAGAAGAGGAAGAGGAGGAGGAGGGAGAGGAGAAAGAGAGAGGGGGGAGGAGGGAAAGAGGAGGAAGGAAAAGGACAGAGGGAGAAAGGAAAGGGGAAGGAATAGGGAAGGAAACACATTTTATGTTTTGTTTGTATTTAACACAACCGGAGCCACAATTTTTGCTTGGCTGGCCAGCAAAGAGAAGAATTAAACACAAGGAACCTCAGGTTTTTTCCTAATTAACAGATGACTGATGACCCTACATAATCTATATAATGATGGATCTTCTCCCAATAATTTATTTCATTTGCAAACTTCATTCCCTATAATAAACATATTTAATAGATTAAATAAATGATGTGTATTACCTGCTTCCAGTGGGCAATCCCCTGCTATCTTACCTGGAATCATTGGAGCCAGCAGGCACCAAATCTCCCAATTTTGCACGTTGAGATTGGCCTGAGTAGCTGTACCTCTAGAAATACAGCTAATGGAGATGCCCATCCCAGCTTTGGGAGGGTGGATAGGGGCACCAAAAGAGACTTTACAGAGGATGCAACACTGAATCTGATCTTAACGGAAGATCTCAGAGGACAAGCTTAGATGAAGAAGGAAGGAAAAGTATGTTCGCAGAAGGAATGCAAAGACTCAGGTGGGAGCGTGTGGGGAGGGGAGAAAAGCAGGGATAGGGAGCGATATGGTTACAGGATTGGGAAAGAAATATAAAGAGGACCCTTTTAAAATCAGAGCACTTTTGAGGTCAGTGTACTTTTATCCAGAGATTTCTAGAGTCTCAAGGATACCTGAGAGACCTTGTTATGCTCATGAAGTAAAGAAACTGGAAGAAGTCCCCATATTTTAGTGGTTTTGTTACTGGAAAGGGGTCTCAATCTAGACCCCAAGAGAAGGTTCTTGGATCTTGTGCAAGAAAGAATTCAGGGTGAGTCCATAGAGTAAAGTGAAAGCAAATTTATTAGGAAAGTAAAGGAGTAAATAATGGCTACTCTGCAGACAGAGCAGCCCCGAGGGCTGCTGGTTGCCCATTTTTATGGCTATTTATTGATTATATGCTAAACAAGGGGTGGATTATTCATGCCTCCCCTCTTTAGACCATATAAGGCAACTTCCTGACATTGCCATGGCTTTCGTAAACTGTCATGGCACTGGTGGGAGTGTAGCAGTGAGGACAACCAGAGGTCACTCTCATCGCCATATTGGTTTTGGTGGGTTTTGGCTGGCTTTTTTACTGCAGCCTGTTTTATCAGCAAAGTCTTTATGACCTGTATCTTGTGCTAACCTCCTGTCTCACCCTGTGGCTTAGAATGCTTTCACCATCTTGGAATGCAACCCAATAGGTCTCAGACTCATTTTACCCAGTTCCTATTCAAGATGGAGTTGCTCTGGTTCAACACCTCTGATAGCACTAATTTGGAAGAGATGGAAAACTTTGAGGAGGTCCCAGAAAACGGCCAGCAACCTCGCGGACAGAATGCTGGGTACTTTGGGTAAAAGTTTCCTCTCCATGACACCCACAAGACACTGTGGCCCCAATCGCCAGCCCTCCCCCTCTCTGGGATTTTTCTATTATATCATCTGTCCACTCAACATCTCCCTCAGATTTTACCTGTGTTTTTTATCAAACTTACCATCTTCCTCCAAAACTCGCTGCTCCTCTTGTAATTCCTCCATTGGTGAAAAATACCGCCTTCGCCATACACAACAACAATCGGACTTCAAAATGAAGAATTTTGCACATCAAAGGGCACTGTAAACAGAGTAAAAGCACAACCTATAGGCTGGGCGCAGTGGCTCATGCCTGTAATCCTAGCACTTTGGGAGGTTTAGGCAGGCGGATCACGAGGTCAGGAGATCGAGACCATCCTGGCTAACACGGTGAAACCCCGTCTCTACTAAAAATACATTACATATAAGCATTATGTAACGCTTCCCCTGCCTACACCACATTCAAAGTCATACATGCTTGCTCATTCTTCTGGGATTCAGGGAGACATCTGCTCCTTTCACCTGATTTTAACACCCAGTGTTCTAATCCAGGTCTCAATGTCTCTCATATGGGTTACCTCAACCAGCCTCCCCATCATCATCTCAGCCTCCCCAAGGGCTTACACCGTGGACCTGAGTTGTTAGGTCATGGGCTGTGTATCTCTAGCTTTCACAGCAACTCTGTAAAGTAAGATGAGCAGCACCCATAATTGACTGTTCTGTTTCTACCTGAGGCAACTGGATATGGCAGCAAATATTATACACTATTTGCCCCTTTCTTTAAAATCGATTGCTTCCTTACATAAACTTTTACTAGGTCTTAGATTTCTTTAGGCCGTGCTGTACTGGAAGAAATTCTGTGTGCAATCTTGCTGAAGAAGGTCCTCCTAAATGTAGGTAAAGAAAGGAAAAAAGCTGGTGTGGCTCCATCTGGAGATGAAATCCTGAACAGTACAGCCTTTTAGGAAAAAAAAAAAATGATAAAATTTGAAGTAGGAAACATTTCAAGAATAAAACTCCAGGGGGGAAGTTTAGAAGGAGGCTGAGGGATAAGACTACACATTGGGCACAATGTACACCGCTCAGGTGATGGATGCACCAAACTCTCAGAAATCACCACTAAAGAATTTATCCATGTAACCAACACCACCTGTTCCCCAAAAACGATCGAACTAAAAATTTTTTTTTAAATAAAAAAAAAAATTTTTAAACTCCATTCCCTGATTAGAAACCACAAAAGGGGCCTTAAGAGGTTGTCTGTACATGTCTCTTTGGAGATACCTGGGCTCAGGGTCTGCCCTGTGGAATGTACCTTGAATCTCTCAAGGTCTTTCATGCTCACTGACCATCACAGGAAATGGCATTCAAATCAGCATCTATCATTTTTGGAAGGTTTATAAACTGACATTTTACTTTGCCAGAAATAGGAGACTCAGAGTCCAACCTTGTTTGTGTCTTCTCCCGTGTTACAGAGGCAAATGACCTGATGGACCTGGCAGATTCCCCATCTTTAAACAATGATGGTTCACGCTGACACTCTGTCCCTGGCTGCAGAAGGCACCTCTTTTTCTGTGCACCTGACACCTTTCTCTCCCAAACTACCTGGTCCTGGTGGGCTGCCCATCATGGGCCTCAACTCCCCTGACCACGTGGGACAGGCACAAGACCCACAACACTCTGTTCAGACTCTCTCTCGGGCACCTGAAATTTCCATGGCGACAGAGGGACAAAAGAAGGACAGAACTGTCTTTTCAACAAATGATGCCGAGAGAACTAGATATCTACTTGCCGAAGAATGAAGTCATACCCTCATCTCACAGTATCTACAAAAACTCGCTTAAAATAGACTAAAGAGCTAAACAGAAAAGTTAAAATTATAAAATATAAGGAGAAAGCTTCATGGTATTGGATTTGGCAGTGATTTCTTCTTTATGACACTAAAAGCACAGGCGACAAAAGAAAAAAGACGGAAATTGGACTTCAAAATGAAGAACTTTTGCACATCAAAAGGCACTGTAAACAGAGTAAAAAGACAGCCTATAGGCCAGGCGCGGTGGCTCACGCCTGTAATCCCAGCACTTTGGGAGGCCAAGGCGGGTGGATCACAAGGTCAGGAGATCAAGACCATCCTGGCCAACACGGTGAAACCCCGTCTCTACTAAAAATACAAAAACAAAAATAGCCAGGCGTGGTGGCGGACACCTGTAGTCCCAGCTACTCGGGAGGCTGAGGCAGGAGAATGGTGAGAACCCGGGAGGCGGAGCTTTCAGTGAGCTGAGATCGCACCACTGCACTCCAGCCTGGGCAACAGAGTGAGACTCTGTCTCAAAAAACAGAAAAAAAAAAAAAAAGAAAGAAAAGAAAGAAAAAAAAGACAACCTATACAATGGGAGAAAATGTTTGTAAATCAAATTCTTAATAAAAAATTAATATCCAGAATCTATAAAGAACTCCTATAACTCAACAACAGCAATTAAAAACTAGGCAAAGGACTTCAATAGACATTTCTCCAAAGAAGTTATACAAATGGCCAATGAGCACAGGAAGAGATGCTCAAGATCACTAATCATTAGGGAAATGGAAACCAAAACCACAGTGAGATCCCACCTCACACCCATCAGGATGGCTACTATCAAACAAGCAGAGAATAGCAGGTGTCGGTGGGGATGTAGAGAGATTGGAAGGAACTCTTGTGCATTGCTGGTGGAAATGTAAAATGGTGAAGCTACTATGGAAAATAGCACAGAAGTTCCTCAAAAACTTAAAAATAGAATCACCATATGATCCAGCAATTTTGTTTCTAGGTGCATAACCAAAGGAATTGAAAGCGGGAACTCAAAGAGTTATTTGTACACCTACGTTTGTAACAGCATCGTTTACAATAGTGTGAAGAGATCATCGTGGGCATGTTAACATGTTAAAGCGTTTATTTGAGCAGACAGTGATTCATGATTTGGGTAGCACCAAACTGCGAGTAGTTTGGGCTCCACCAAGAGGGTGTGAGGGGAAAATGGTTAAAAGGTGTCCATGAAAGTAAGACAAAGAAAACATTTGATTGGCTAAGGCAGGAAGTCTCCAGTTAGAGGTTAGTTGGAGGTTTTTGATTAGTAAAATCTCTAGTGAGAGGTTAGTTAGTAGTTTCTGAATGGTTCAGCTGGGGTGTCATTTTCCTAGGCTATGGTCACTCACACTGAATGAGGTTTCAGTTTGCTTATGTAGGAATCCAAGGTGCTGGGTTCGCAGCCAAATGGACTCCAAATTAATTTTTTTTTAATAATAGCCAAAAGGTTAAATCAACTCAAATGTCCATCGATGGAATGAGTCAATGAATTTGTTTACTCATCAATGAATGTGTAAACAAAATGTGGTATATACATACAATAAAATATTATTCGGCTTTAAAAAGGAAGAAAATTCTGAGCCATGCTACAATAAGGATGAACTTTGAAGACATTATGCTAGGTAAGATAAGCCAGTCACAAAAATAACAAACTCTGTATGATTCTCCTCATATGGGGTCCGTAGTCAAATTCATAGAAACAGAATAGTGGTTTCAGGGGCTGGGTAGAGGGGGAGTCATTGTCTAATTTGCAGTGGTTTTTTTGTTTTGTTTTGTGTTTGTTTGTTTGTTTGTTTGTTTTTTGAGATGGAGTTTCGCTCTTGTTGCCCAGGCTGGAGTGCAACGGCACTATCTAGACTCACTGCAGTCTCTGCCTCCCAGGTACAAGCAGTAATTTGTAATGTTAAATTAAGCTTAACCTAAAGCTGCCTGCTTACATATTTTAAGTTCAGCCTAAAGATCCCTCCATACATGGTGAACTGTCCTCTAACTGGATGTATGAACAGACTGTAACCTACTCTTGCACCAGTCACTGAATTTCTGCAAATCAAAGGTGGCCAGACCCTGTTTAAATAATGCAAACATTGAGCTGTAGCCAATAAAGTAGTTTCTGAACCTCACTTCCACTTTCTGTAGTTTCCTTCCTTTTTTCTGTCCAGCAGTCTTTGACCAGACTGCAGCAACAGGGTCTCTTTGAACCTGTTCTGGTTTAGGAGACTGCCCAATTCACAAATCTTTGTTTATTTAAACTCTGTTAAATTTAATGTATCTGAAGTCTTTATTTTAACAATTACAGAGTTTCAGTTTTGCAAAATATGAAGGGAGTTCTGTGGATGGATGGTGGTGATGGTTTCACAAACGTGTGATGGTAGTTAATGCCACTGATCTGTACCCTTAAACAGAATAAAAATGGTCAATTTTATATTGCTTTATCACAATAAAAAGAGAAGGAAGTCAGAGCTGAACCATCAGGCGACAGCCTCCAGAGTGATGGTCTGTCCTTGTGTGCTGTTGAAGACCCCGGTGCTTCCCTGACCCCTCCATGGCAGGCCTGAAGGATCAGCACTCCTTTCTAGCTCACGAGTGCCCCGTTGTGTTCACCTTTAAGTCCTCTTTTGAATGAAGTCACCCAGGATAGGCTTCTTTTTGCCAAAGAACATCCCCTGAAATGCCAGCATTCTACGTAAAGTGGCTGCAGCTATCTGCCTACCAGAGAGCCATCCCCAAATTGTTCTATGTAACAAAGAATGCCTGCCGTTTGCTTGCCACCCCTTATGCACTCTGCTGCCACCTCGTCCCAGGGTCACCCTGTCTGTCCAAGCCCTCCAGAATGGAGATTTATTTGACAGTACATTCATGTTTTTCTTTTGGTTTCTCTCTAATATTCTTTCCTATTTTCATTCCTGTAGATGACATGTACCACAGCTCATGGGCCAGTAAAAGCCACCAATTGCACCGGTCCTGATTCCTGGGCATGATGTGATAGTCTGCACTCACCCCGTCTGGGTGAGGAGCCTGTGCAGACATCATTTCCATCTTACCCAAGAGAAAACGGAGGCTCCAAGACGGGAGGGGGTTTGCCCCAAGTCTCAGAATGAATAAGATGATGGAACCAGTGTCTTGCCCAGGCCTGTCCAACTTCAAAGATCATAATCCCTATCCACTAGAGAGATTGTGGCTGATGTTCTGTATATCGAAGCAGCTCTTGGATCAAATGCTAAGGAGCTAGACAGAACTCTCCAAATCACATAGATTGGTTTGAGACTCATTATTATTACTTAAAAAATAGATTTTTTTAACTACTTATGGCATGAAAAACAAATTCACAAATTGAAACAAGGCAGTCAATATATCAACAGATGTCATTTTTTAAAGCCAAATTTAACACATTCATTAGAGCATAAGAGACTCAGTGGCAGAGCAAGAGATCACAAAATTAAACTTAATTAATGTATAAATTTAAAATGTAATTAATTGGGTTAAATTACTGCAAAACACAGCCAATCTCAAATGGAGGGGTTTCTGAATTAAAGCCAGTATAAAAATGTTGATCTAATGAGAACACATGGACACAGGGAGGGGAACATCACACGCAGTGGCCTGTCGGGGGTGGGGGAGTAAGCGGAGGGAGAGCATTAGAACAGATTCCTAATGTACGCGGGGCTTGAAACCTAGATGACGGGTTGATAGGTGCAGCAAACCACCATGGCACATGTATAACTATGTAACAAATCTGCATGTTCAGCACATGTATCCCAGAACTTAGTAAATTTTTTTTATAAAATGCTCTTCTGTATTTGCTGCAACATAATCAATGTCATGTTATTGCTCATATATATTGCAGTGAACACACACACACAAAAAAATAATGATGACTACAAAACCAACACAGTGAGAAGGAAACTAATGTTTTGTTGGTGCCCTCTATGGGCCAGCTCTGATGAAAGTTTTATCATCCTTGTTTTGAATGTGAAGAAACTACAGCACTGAAATACTTGTTAACTAGCCTGAGGTCATATACTAATAAGAGGCAAAGCTGAGATTCATACTTGATTCTATCTGATTACAAAGCCTGGCCTCATTCCACGATCTTTCAAGTTTACATATTCATTTATCCGACGATGTATTTATACACACACAATACACACACTGCTCCTAAATCACCGTAGATTTATTTACAATTTGTAATTGTAAAAATTGCTGTGAAAGAAATCAAACAATAGGAAGTATTAAGAGAAAATACAGACTGGGGGTGACCTTTTTGGTAAATTATTGTTCATAATATTTGCTGCCTTTCTTTGGGAGAATATTCTACTTGCCCAGCTCGTTGACTTCAGGCTTAGCCATGAGACTTTACACATCCCTAAGGGACATATGCTTGATACTCTATGGGACTATTATAGGTCCCCACCCTGAGGAACTTGGGAGTGTCCATGTGACTTCATTTAGCCAATAAAATGAGGCTGGAGAGAAGTGTATTATTGGCAGGAGGAAGCCGGGTTTTTACCCTGATGGCTCACCGTCTCTCTTCACTCTGCCCCAAGTCCAGCAATGTCCCAGGGAAGGCAGTTCATCAGCCTGTGTCCCAGAGTGAAGTCTTTGTGAACAGGAGCTGCAGCTGGCCCTCGATAGAGTTATTGTTGAACCAGGCATGGTGGCTCACGCCTGTCATTCCAGCACTTTGGGAGGCCCAGGTGGGCGGATCACTTGAGGCTAGGAGTTCAAGACCAGCCTGGCCAACATGGCAAAATCCCATCTCTGCTAAAATATAAAAGTTAGCTGGGCGTGGTGGCACACGACTGTAATTCCAGCTACTTGGGAGGCTGGGGCATGAGAATTGCTTAAACCTGGGAGTGGCTGAGATCGTGCCACTGCACTCCAGTCTGGGCGACTGAGCAAGACTCTGTCTCAAAGACAAAACAAAACAAAAAAGAATTGTTATTGTTGTAAGTCACTGCGATTTGAGGATCATTTGCTAGCACAGCATAGTTTGACCTATCCTGATGGAGGAACCTTCTTAAGGGGGTCAGGGAAGACCCCTTGGAAGAAGTGACATTTGAGCTGAGACCTGAATAAAGAGAAGGATTCTATCTGTGAAAGAGCCAAGAGGGGAGAGATTTCCAGACAAGGCAAAACAGCAAGTGTGCACGCCCCAGGGTGGGAAAGAACTCAGCACACTTGATGAAAGAAAGCCCGAGTTACTGAGCTGACAAGAGCAGTGAGGGATGAAGCCAGAGATGTGTCCAAGCTTGAACACAAGGGTGTCACCAGCCATGTGAGGAGGTTGGGCGGCATTCCATGTGTGACAGGAGGACACTGAAGGAGCCAAGTGGTGGAACGACGTGGTCAGATTCAAGCATGTAAGATTGCCCTCAATGCTGTGTAGTAGAAGAAGCAGGGAAACCAATTAAGAGGCTTTGTTCAGGCCTGTTACGGGCCAAATGGTGTTCCCCAGTAAATCACATGCTGAAGTACTAACCCCTAGTAGCTCAGAATGTGGCCTTCTATGGAAATAGGATGGTTGCATGTAGAATTCATTAAGTTTAGATGAGGTCACACTGGAGGAAGGTAGGTCGGTCCTTAATCCACATAACTGGTGTCCTGATAAAAAGAGGAAATGTGGGTGCACACAGACACACCGGGAGAATGCCATGTGATGAAGGCAGACATTGGGGTGGTGCTCGTGCAAGCCACGGTATATCAACAATTATCAGCAAACCACCAGCAGTGGAGCCAAAGGCATGGAACAGATCCTCTCTCACAGCCCTGAGAAAGAACCACCCCTGCTGATGCTCTGAACTTGGACTTTCAGCCTCCAGAACTGCGAGACAATACATTTCTGTTGCTTAATCCACCCAGTTCATGGTACTTTGTTATGTCGCCCTAGCAAATTAACACAAGGTTGGAAAGAATGATGCCTTGGACTGGGGTCATAGCACTGGAAATCATCAAAAAGCAGATGAATTCAAGGTACATTTTTTTTTTTTTTTTTTTTGAGACAGAGTTTGCTCTGTTGCCCAAGCTGGAGTGCAGTGGCACTATCTCAGCTCACTGTAACCTCCACCTACCAAGTTCAAGAAATTCTCCTGCCTCAGCCTCCTGAGTAGCTGAGATTACAAGTGCATGCCATCATGCCTGGCTAATTCTTTGTGTTTTTAGTAGAGACGGGGTTTCACCATATTGGCCAGGCTGGTCTCAAACTCCTGACCTCAGGTGATCCGCTCACCTTGGCCTCCCAAAGTGCTGAGATTACAGGCATGAGCCACCACACCTGGCCTCAAGGTACAGTTTCGAGGGTGGAAATAATGGAAGTGCCTATTGGATTAGACATAGATTAAAATGGAAAGGGAGGAATTAAAGAGGAAATTCTCAAAATTGTGTATTATGCACTCTGTTCAATGCTTTCATGGATTATTGCCTCATTTCATCTTCACCAAAGGCCCACATGTCAGTTGGGTCCCCTGGGACGCAGACACTGAGATGGAATTAGGAATGCATGAAGTGTATTGGAGTAATGTCTGTGGATGATAAAAAGGAGAGGAAGCAGGACTGGGCAGGGAAAAGACTGCGATGCAGATGTGACAGAAGATTCAGGCACCCCAACCCAACAGGGACCTTCAGAGCAAAGATTTCCCATCACAGCATCTTGCATTGGCAGAAATAGGCCCTAGTGTTCCCACCACGCTTGGCCATGGGCTGGCAGGAGCTGGAAACAGTGTGGCCTCTGCTTAACAGTGAAGGTGGATCCTGAAGGCTCTGACAGCTGGAAGCTGTCAGCTAAATTTGCTCCCAACAGTGAAACAGCAAGTTCTTATTTGAAGGGAGATCAAGCCACTCACCATGCTCTGTAAGGTACAATTTCTAACTATATTTCTCAAATTAGGAAACGGAGGTTCAAAAATCATACTTTGAAACATTGCCTTGAATGGGACAACATAGACTCTGGCTCTGCTCCTCTAACCTCATGGTCTCTGCCAAATTATGGCATTTGTGGCAGAGGCTGAAAGCTGGCCCCCTCAGCGCTCGTTCCATGCCGGTGCCCTCGAAGCTTGCCTCACAGCACGATAGGGGATGAAGAGCTAAAAAGCAAAGTCTCAGATACCTCTGAGGTGTGGGTACAGGTGTGTGACCTGGTTTTGGCCTGTCTGATGTGTCACTAGACTTGTTCATGACTGTCAGAAGTGAAAGGTAGGACTGTGGCAGATAAGACGCTTACCTAGGGTGGCTGAGTCCCTAGACTTACAGGTGGTGAGTGGCAGGTGGTAACAGCTGTACTGTTTTTACTAGAACAGCCCTTGATATGACTGACTGATTCTCCCAACTGTGTTGTGCCTGGTTCTTTAAACACTCTGGAGGCTTGCAAACTATCCAGGATCCTTTAACAAATTCCCTTCTATTTACACTAGGAAGAAGGACCTCTGTTGTCTGCAATAGAGAGCCTTGAGAGACACGATACTGGCTAGAGTACACTGAGCCATACAGACACAAATGCACTATTGAGCAAGGAAATTGAATTGAAATCCAAATGCTTTTTTCAAGTTCTGGCATACTTCACTGCAGCATTTCTCCTACATAAATTGAACACATTTTGGTCTTAGCAGCATGCAAACATATCTAAAAAAATCAAGTACACACCTGGAAGGCAGTGTGTTGGTTAGAAGGGTCTCAGATCTGCAAGAAATTGCCTTGCAAAAACCAGACTTTTTTCCAGCTGTATGCAAATGAACTATCAGCATCTTTAAACCAAGCAAAATACTAGCTGAAAAATTTGAGTGTCTTAGCTACAACACAGAATAGGTGTTCACAGATTTTTAATAGAAGGCCCTCTTAAAAAGTCCCATTTTTATCTGTGATGTAATTCGAAGAATGGGTTTGATTTTTTCCTCCCTACCTGTCCACCAAAAGCAAATCAAAGGCCTTTTTCCTCAAGGAAGTTGCCACCCTATGAACAGCCACGAATGTCAAGAGCTGACTTGCAGGCTGAGCTCAGTTACATTAGGGACTTCTTCCTGTGCAAGTGGGGCTACAGAAGGCGACAGTGAGATTAGTAAGGGGGAGAGTCATGCACCTGGAAACAAAAACCTTGACCCTCCTCATAGTCCTGCGAAACAACACTGACTGGGTGTGCAAGCTGGTCCCTTCCCTGAGCCTCTCTGTCCTCCTCCGCAACCCTGCCTATGCGTTCATTTTCAGGATTTCACTGAAAATCTCACAGCGCAGGAAGCTGACATGGTCTACAGAGGCACCGAATTGAGGCAAACAGAAATTTCAGAGGCCACCTCTGCTTAGAGAAGCCACAGGCAGAACCGTCCAGTGCACCACCACCTCGGATCACACCCCCCCAAGTCATCCAGTCCCCAGAGCGCCTTTTTCTGTTGTTTTGTTTTCTCTTTAGAGACGGAGTTTTGCTTTATTACTCAGGCTGGAGTGCAGTGGCATGATTATGGCTCACTGCAGCCTTGAACTACTGGGCTCAAGCCATCCTCCCACTTCAGCTTCCTAAGTAGCTAAGGCTACAGGCTCTCACCACTATACCTGGCTAATTTCTGTCTTTTTCTTTTTTTTTTTTTTTTTCTTTTCCATAGAGACAAGGTCTGGCTATGTTGCCCAGAATGATCTCAAACCCCTGACCTCAAGTGATCCTCCCACCTTGACTTCCCAAAGTGCTGGGATTACAGGCATGAGCCACTATGCCTGGTAAAGCCTCTTGACCAAAAGCCCCACTCCAGTGGCTCCCAAGAAGCTGGTTTCAAAAATCCTATCTGTTCAATGGATTAAAAATCCAGCATCCTTATACGATGGAATACTACATGACAATGAAAAGGAACAATGCACAGATGCTCGCAGTAATGTGGAGGAATTTCACAGCCATTGTGATAAGGAAAACAAGACCGACACAAAAGACAACATGCTATAGGGATTCCATTGATTGGGCATGCTAGAAAAGGCTAGGCTAATTTAGAGCTACAGAAAGCAGACTAATGGTTTTGGGAATGGGGGCTTGACTGCAAAGGGACACAAGGGAAACTTTTTTGGACACTGAATATATTCTAAATTTCAATTGTGATAGTAGATACACAAATGTATATACCTTGGTCAAAACTGAGTAAACTACACAACTTACCATGAATTGTGCAGTGTGTGTTATATAAACTGTGCCTCAATAAAGTCAACAAGAATAATCCTGTCAGGATGACAAAGACTTTCCATGTGAAAACCGCTTTTCTATATGTTCCTCTTTAAATACCTGCCCCCTTGCTCTCTCTGAGAGCATAGATAGTTTTGCTGCCAGTTAAACCTGAATTATAGTTATCCTCATCACAAAATGTTGTCTGAGAAAAATATGTAGGCTCTGCACTTACTTTCTGTGTGACTTTGAGCATAATACTTCACCTGTCTATGACTTGGTTCCCTCATGTGTACTATGGAAACAGCAGTACAAAGAGGGCCCAACAACACAGCTTACACAACAACACAGCTTACACATGTGTTGTGTGCTCAATAAACCCTGGTTTCCTGTCTTCATGCATCAGTTAGGGCTCTTTAGATTGCATATAACAGAACATCTGGTCTGATTTATCTAGAGGTGAGACTAATGATGGAAGAGCCCAGAGCTTGTACTGACTCCAGAAGGTCAGCATCAAGGCCAGGCACTGGATTTCTCTCCCTCTCTCGGCCATGCACTTGGGCACGTCAGCATAATCCTCTGGCCCCATGCGGTGCACTCCCTCCCAGCAGCCCACCTCTCCCTTTGGGCCTCCAGAATGCTTTACCTCCCATGCCATCCTGGAGGCCCTCTCTCTGTCCCCAGTTGGGACACATGCCCTTTGTCTTAGCCAAGAACTGCAACCACGGGCACATAACATGCTAGTAGGATTAAGCAAATCATCCTGGAGCTGCAATCTGGGTTCAACGTCCCCCAAAAAAGTGACTGCTACAAAATGGGGCACAAGTGACTGCTTCTCTCAGCAGAAGAAAGGGAGTCATTATATAGGAAGATAATCAACAAATGTCCATCGAACACATTCTGTCTGTCAGGGAATTCATCAGGAAACAGAAAATACAGAAGTTATTTTAACAGAGGATTTAATCCAAAGAATTGTTTAAACAGGTGACAGAACACTGAAGTCATCACAATGTAGCAACTGCAGGAATCAACTACCATTCCTAATAGCAGGGGAATGAAGAGGAGAGGCTGGGATGTGAAATGGGCGAGACTTGGGGAAAAGAGAGCACTCTTTGGCTGGTGCTCCTGGCCCAGAGATTAGAGGAAAGGCCCTTTGGTTCCAGGACCCAGAACCCTGCGGAGACGTGCTGGGATCTCTGAAGGGGTGTCATGGGGCTGAATCAGGGTGTGTGGGAAAAACCTAGCTCTTCGATGAAGAAGCAAGACTGGAGTGATGCCAACAAGAATAAGATGCAAACAGGAAGGGACATGTCTCTCCATCCGCTTTCAGTCTTTCCTCCCTCCCTAGGTCTGCATGTGAGCCAGCTGGCAAAGCACAAATGTGGCTTGCAGAGTCATAGAATCACAAAGCATCAGGCAGAACACTGGGTTTGGAGCAGAAAGACAATTACTTAGCAACTAGCCCCCAAACTATTCCACAATCAGGGTATCAATGAGGACATTTTCGCTGCAAGAAGTAGAAACTCCAACTTAATTAGCTTAAGCAATGAGAACATTTTCTTCCCCAGGAAGAGCTACCCCAGATTTGCCTGTAATTCAACTGCTCAACATTGCTGTTAAAGACAAGGTTCTTTCCATCTTGGAGGAGACGCTTCTTGGTTCTGGAACCCAGAACACTAACGGGGAGTGCTGGGGTCCACACTATGGATATGTGTGTGGATATATCACATATGTGGATATGCATATAGGTGCCTCAGGAGGTTTGCTGTCATGCATATACATATATACTATATGCGTATATACATGCTGAATATATGTGTGTGTATATAGAGAAAGGAAATTTATTTTATTTTTGAATTTTTATTTTTAGTTCTGGGGTACACGTGCAGGATGTGCAGGTTTGTTACATAGGTAAATATGTGTCATGGTGGTTTGCTGCACCTATCAAGCAAATTTATTATAAATATGCTGACATAAAGGATGTGTAGAGCAAAATTTACAAATGATAATAAATTATACAATACTCCTTATTATAAGTTTCATATAGGCAACTGGTTCTCACAGGATGCTTTCATTGATTTTTGCCAAACTCTTGGATTCTCAGCCAACCTATGGTTGCAACTGATGAAGTTTAGTTCAGGCATGACCTTGTTTGATATAGAAAAACAAACTGAAACCATAAAGATGTATGCGTGAACTTCACTTGTTAGCTGATAACATGAGCATTTCCCATAATTGAGCTTAAAAAAAAAAAAAAAAAAAAACAAACTCTGTCTGGAGCACTCCTCCCACCGGGGTGATTGAATGTTTATCTTAGTTAATTCAAAGTTTACCTATCTCCTCATTTTCTTGGAATTACATCCAATTTCCAGGACATGCTGGGAGGGCCCATGTGATCTTGCATCAGTTCAAAGAGCTCACTGTTTACATAGTTGCACATCCATCTGTCAGTACTTATGTTTGCATATCCCTCATTCCCATCCATGAGATACTTTGGATCTGCTACCTCTGTTTCCATATCCCACACTGAGAGCCCAAAAATCTCCATGGAGCGAAGTCCCCGTCTCCCAAGGCTCATCGCCATGCTCTGCCAGGGAAGCAGGATGCAGATTCCTTCTCCCTGGAACACATTAATGTCTGAGTTTTCCACGTTTTCCCTCTACTCTCTTCTTCCTTCAGCCTGATGGAATCATTCCCATTCTGTGGGAGCAGTAAATCTCTACATGCCTTAAATGCCCTGATCCAGTTTAGCTGAGAGTGCAAGGGAAACTGGCTCACTCTTTGAAGAAAAGTAAAACTGAATTCCCACCTCTCATACTGCATACAAACTCTAGACAGATTTTAGATTACATTTTACCTTCTAGATGAATGAAAGACCCGAATGTGAGGTGTAAACTATACAACTAAAGCATTAAACATTAGAGCAAACCTTTTAAACCCAGTGTTGAGGGAGATCTTCTCTAATAAGACATCAAAAGGCCAAAACAAAAGAAAAACAAACTGATGGATTTAATTACACCAATGTTCAAGATAATCTGTTCAACAAAAGTATACTGTAGACAAAACTAACAGGAGGATGACAGGTTGGGGGAAGATATTCGCAATGTTTTTGGCAGACTTGGAACGCTTACCAAGAGATAAAGAAAAGGAAAAAAAGGCAACAAACATAAAGAAGTGCTAATAAGTAGATGAGAAGATTCTCAAATTTTTTAATAACCAAAGAAATACAAATTAAAATGACAATATAGCACTTTATTCCCATCAGATTTGCAAAACTTAGAAAGAAGTATAACACCAAGTCTTGGTGAGACATGAAAAAAACAGGAGCATTTTTGCACACTGGTGATGAGTTATACAATGCCATCATTCTGGAAAGTCCTCTGGCAGTGCTATCTAAATTAGACATGCATGTATCTACAGAAATTTCACCCTCGGATATGTTTCTGGAGTCCTTATTAAACAAGACCATAACTGGATATGCATTAATACATTTTTGCAGGGTTTATGGTACTGAGAAGTACCATAACACATCCTACGTAGTAGATAAGTAAAAATGCATCCTAGGTAGTAGATAAGTAAAATGTGGCGGCTCTACACCAGGGAATTTTATCAGGAGTTAGAAAGAACAAACTAGATCTATACAAAACAACATAAACAGATCCCAAGCACTCAGTAGCGAGTGACAAGTGAGAAAGCAAATGGGATCTCCAAAAGAATACCATTTTTATAACTTAAAACCATATGCCCAAAACATTACATATTCTGCAAAGACATTTTGTAATGTGTTACAGCTGTTGCCCACAGAGGACAGGAAAACAGAAATGGAGGGCAGGGATAAAGTGAATGATTTCTTTCAAACACATTGTCTCCATTCAGACTTTCTCCATTCCCCTAAGGATTCCGATTTATTGACCCTAGAGTTCCAAGTCTAGAGCCTTTCCTTCTGCCTTGATGCAGCTTATCATTGAGAAAATTAGCCCAGAACAGCTCAGTCATTTGATGCAGACTGAGGGGAATAGCAAAGGGAGTTGGGGGTTGGATCAGTTAATCAGCTAACTGCCAAAATCTCGATATATTATCCCACCACAAATGTTTCAGGGTTCTTGGTGAGAGTTTTCAAATCCATAACAAAATCACCAGAAAAAGAATGTCTACTTTATGTTGCAATTTGCCTATGACTTGGATAAGTCTGTTCCAAATGACCCTCTGTGAGGACTGCCACATTCAGTTGTGCAGCCTGTGCACTGCACAAAGATGCTCCTGCCCGGGGGAGCGGGAGGAAGCTGGAAGTCACCTGGGACTCTGTTTATGAGCTGGGCCTGCCTGGGGCTCTTTCAGTCACAGAGAGGAGCCTCAGGAGGTTGGCTGTAACTTGTCTGCCAGAGAGGGTAACCTTGCAAAATTCCTACAACGGTGCCGTATGTACTTGCTGGAGCCCTGACTTAGTTTACCCTCAGCCTCCCCATGTCTCAATCTGGTCAATATCCTTATCAGAAATTCACTCTAGCTTCCTTTACAATCTGCTTTTAGGACAGTCCTGAGGCAAATTTCACTTGTTCTTCCCTCTGCCTGGAATGCTCTTCCCCAGTTAGCCACATTGCTCACTCCCTTCCTCCACTCAGGCCTCTGCTCCAACATCACCTCCACGGGGAGGTCTTCCCTCCACATCTCCTCTAAAATAGGCTCCCAACCTGCCTTGCTCTCACCTCTCATCCCACATTCTTCATCCTGCGTATCACCCATGGAATGTGTATGTATTCGTTTACTGCAAGCTTCTCAAAGGGAGAGACTCAGTCTCACTCACTAATTGGTGCCTGTCCTGCGCTGGCACAGAGTAGGTGCTCAGCAAATACATGTTGGATGAATGCATGGATTGAATCTAAACAGCAAGCAGAGTATGGTATTATGGTATTCCTCTCCAAAAAGCACAGGAAACAGAACAGCAAGTGCTGAACCAGGGCAAAAAGAAATGTGAAGTATTACTTCTTCCTTAATTCTGGCCTATTATATATAATAAGATTAATTTGACTAAGAACCAGTCCCTTAAACCCCATAATGGAGTAGCTCAGTTTTCTCAGAATAATAAACATTGTCTTTAGCCTCCAGAAACGATTTCAAAGACATAATTGGCTTCTAAGCGATGCTTAGCATTCTTTATTTTTAAACAAAGAGCCAATTCATGATGTGTTCTTCAGAGGCTTTGTATGTGAGGCTGACTGGGCTTTCACTCTCAAACAAGAAATGCTGGCCAGGGGAATGGGAGAGGGATAACATTAGGAGAAATACCTCATGTTAAATGACGAGCTAATGGGTGCAGCAAACCAACATGGCACATGTATACATATGTAACAAACCTGCACGTTGTGCATGTGTATCCTAGAACTTAAATAAATAAATAAATATTTTTTAAAAGTTTGTGCTTGAATGTTCTTGGCTGCTTTATTCGTAATAGCCCAAAACTGGAAATATTGTAAAGGTCCATCAGTTGAAAATTGAATACAAAAACAAATGTGATATATAACAGAATTCTATGCCCCAGTGGGGAAAAATCCAACACCATGGATAAAACTCAAAAACATGCTGCGTGAAAGAAGCCAGACATATACACACACAAGTGTAGCCGTATGATTCCATTTATACGAATAATAAATATTTCAGAGCATGAATGAGTTCCAGAATATTAGCTTGGTGCAAACATAATTGTGGTTTTTGCCATTGAAAGTAATGACCAACAACGCAATTACTCTTGGCTACTCCAGACAAGTGGTTAGGGAAGGCACCTCTGAGGAAGGTGACACTAATAACTGAAAATTAGTGTCAGAAATTATGGAAAGCGGGTGACAGAAAACAGGATGATGTGATGTCGGGAGTGGAGGTGTCCTGACTGAGAAAGGGCAGGAGGGGACTTCTGTGTCTGAGTGGGAGGCAGGCATCATTGGTCTCTACGGGAAAGGCCTGATGTTGCCTGGCATGTGACCTCAGCTCAGCCAGTCAGATGCTCCTGCCCAGGCAGTGGAGACTCCATTCTGGTAGTGGCTGCAACAACTAGTTTCAAGAGAGGAGTGGCGTTCGTCCAGTGTTCAAGGGTGCAAGCCACAGAGTCCTCACCATAGTGCTTCCGTGGCATAATCTGGGCTGTGACAGCAACTGCAGGCACTTTTCAAGGAGCCAAGAATATAGCAGGGGATAAAGAAGACAGGATTCCTGCCTTTATGGTAGAAAATTCTAGCTGAAAACTTAGAGAAGAAACAAATCAAAAACAAGTAAACAAGGTAATTTTTTGTTTAGTTTGTTTTTGGTTTTGTTTTGAGAAAGAATCTTGCTCTATTGTCCAGGGTGGAGTATAGTAGCGTGATCTCAGCACACTGCAGCCTCAACCTCCCAGGCTCAAGTGATCCTCCCACCTCAGCCTCCCAACTAGGTGGGACTACAAGTGTGCCACACCATGCTCAGCTAATTTTTTAATTTTTTGTGGAGAAAGGGTTTTACTAGGTTGCCCAGGCTGCTCTTGAACTCCTGGGCTCAAGTGATCCTCCCACCTCAGCCTCCCAAAGTGCTGGGATTACAGACATGAGCCACCACGCCTGGCCTAAATGAGGTAATTCTGAAAAGTGACAGTACGACAAAAGAAATAAACAAGCAATGAGCTCCAGTGTGAGTGGGAGGGACTACTCCAGACAGGTGATCAGGGAAGGCACCTCTGAGGAAGTGACATTTGACCTGAGAGCATTCCAGGCAGAGGGAACAGCATATGCAAAGGCCCTGTGGTAGGTAAAGTTGCCCTGTTGAGCCAGCACTACCACGAGCATAGGAAGCAGTGGTATATGGTAAAACTGAAGAACTGGAACAGGACAGATCATGAGGGTCCATAGGCCACAGTAAAGAGTTCAAATTTTACCATAAGTATAACTGGAAGGTGTTGATTATTTAAAAGCAGAGGGCACATGATTTTATTGACCTTTCCAAGAGATCAGGGACTGAACAGTTAGAGGCAAGAGCGGAAATGGAGATGTAAAATCAGGGGCAGAGTAGTGTGATGGTTGCTTTTATGGGCCAACCTGGCTAGTCTATAATAGAGTGAATTAATCAAACACCGATCTAGGTGTTGCTGTGAAGGAGTTTTGTGGATAAGGTTGACATCTACAATGAATTGACTTTAAACAAAAAAGATTACCCGCAGTAATGTGGGTGGACCTCATTCAATTGGTTGAAGGCCCTAAGAGGAAAACCTGATTTTCCCAGTGAAGTTCAGCCTCAAGACTACAGCATCAACTCTTGCCTGAGTTTCCAGCCTGCTGACCTGCCCTAGAGATTTCAGACTTGCCAATCACCACAATCATGTGAGCCAATTTCTTAAATCATTCTAGACAAATAGATGGAGAGAGAGAGAGATGGATGGAGATATAGTATATATAGAGAGTTATAGATATATAGTTTATTGGTCAATTTCTCTAGAGAAGCCTGACTGATATAAATAATTAACCCCTCAGGGATGCACTGAAGACTAGAGAAGATGTTTGTGCAAGTGGTTAGGGTATGTGTTGCCTGCCCCACTCACAGTGGATACTCAGTTACCGGCATTCCTCTCCCTCCCTTCTGTAAGGCTCTGCTGAGTTTCTGGACCCAGAATCTCCAGGTCTTCCCTCACCTGAGAAAAAAACACACTGAATCCAATGTGTGTGAGTGGGTACTACAAAAAGACTTTCTTTGACAGGTCGGGTGGACGCTGATGCAGCTGCTCCATGAAATGTTCTACAGCCATTCAAGCAAGAAAGGGCACCTTCCCCTAGGTCTTCCCTGGCCCAGCTCCCTGTCACCTCCACACCCCCTCCTTTGTTTACTTATAGGACTTACTACCTTCTAACATGCTATATATCCTACTTTTTTTTTTTTTTTTTTTTGAGACAGTGTTTTGCTCTTGTTTCCCAGGCCAGAGTGCAATGGTGCGATCTCAGCTCACCACAACCTCTGCCTCCCGGGTTCAAGCGATTCTCCTGCCTCAGCCTCCCAAGTAGCTAGGATTACAGGCACGTGCCACCACACCTAGTTAATACTGTATTTTTAGTAGAGACCGGGTTTCTCCATTTTGGTCAGGCTAGTCTCAAACTCCCGACTTCATGAGATCTGCCCACCTTGGCCTCCCAAAGTGCTGATCCACCTGTGCTGATTACAGGCGTGATCCACCATGCCTGGCCTTATATATTCTACTTATTCATTGTGTTTATTGTCTGTCTTCATTTCCTACACAATCAGCTGTGTGAGGGCAAGGGGCTATATGTGTTCCATTCACTGTAGCCTCCTTAGCACTTAGAATAACGACTAATGTAGAATCAGTCAGTGTTCAATAAGCATTTACTGAATAAAAAGCATGAAAGAATGCATAATGAAGATTATGATGTGACCTGAGAACATGTTTATAAAATATAACTTTGAGTGAAGAAAGTGAAACATAAAATACATGTACCAGGATTCTCACCACATATTTAGCAAACAAATACGGCATTCACTGGATGTCCTGCTAGACACTGGGGATAGAAAGTTGAATGACACTGAGTTTCTTGTTTGAAAGAGTTCATGGTCTAGAGAGAAGACAAGACTGTAAAACTATGCAGAGAGAGTTTATGAAGTGCCGCAGGACCCATGAAGCTGCAACTCTAAGAAAAGCAGCTCTCAATTAACAAGGCTCACACTGACCAGGCGCCCTGCTCATCTCTGCACATATGTAATCTCAGGTAATAGTCACGATGGCCCCAGGTAAGTGTTAGTCTTACCCCATTTAGACATAAGCCAAGGCACGGCAAGGTCAAGGAACTAATTTGTGTAGGGTCTCACACCCGATCCAGGCAGAGGTGGAATCAGAACCCACGCGGACCCACCTGCAGAGCACTGTGCTGCGTGCTTCTGGGCTTGTGCATACAGAGAGCTGAAACTCAAGCAAGGGATGAACCGAAGTTTGATGGGTCAGCAAAGGAATTACAATATTCAAAGGGAATACACTAAAAATCTAGCAGGGAGATTTCTGGGGAGTAGCATTGAGTATACACTTATACTTTTCTGTACTTTTCAAATTCATTTGATTACATATTTCTTTTATCACCAAAAACAACATGGGGGGCAGGCGAGGTGGCTCACGCCTGTAATCCCAGCACTTTGGGAGGCTGAGGCGGGCAGATCACGAGGTCAAGAGATGGAGACCATCCTGGCTAACATGGTCTCTACTAAATCTGTCTCTACTGAAAATACAAAAATTAGCTGGGTGTGGTGGCGGGTGCCTGTAATCCCAGCTACTCGGGAGGCTGAGGCAGGAGAATCGCTTGAATCAGGGAGTCAGAGGTTGCAGTGAGCCGAGATAGCGCCGCTGCACTCCAGCCTGGCTACGGAGTGAGGCTCTGGGAGAAAAAAAAAAGAGAGGGAGAATGAAAAAAAAAAAACATGGCTAATATCATCTGGAACTTAAAGTTTTAATTAAAGAGTTAATTTAAACAAACCAACAAAAAATATGGTTCTCACTGGATTATCTGTTCTGCCCTGATGAAAACTTCCCTTTGTGATACATTCAGCAAGATCTTCCCTCAGCTCCCTGAACTTTTGCTATGCTCAGAAGTGCCCCCCCACCTTTGCTGATTTAAGCATTGTTTTGTCTTTGCTGTTCCCTGAATGGTCAAAGTCCATATTAAAATGCAAGGGTTTTGCAACTTTTGTTGATGCAAGCCTAGCAAGAATTCCCAAGCATTTGTTTTCTGAATTAAACAGAAATGTCATTTTAGCTTTATGGAAGCTGTTTCTGAACCGAAGTTTGATGGGTCAGCAAAGGAATTACAATATTCAAAGGGAATACACTAAAAATCTAGCAGGGAGATTTAGCAGGGAGCTGTATTTGAAACAATGACTGGAAATCATATAAACGCTTGCTTCCCACTTTTAATTCCCTCTCATTTTTCTTCCTTCATCCATCTGCTGTTCCCACTTTTTCAAATTTAGTTGCACTAGCTCGGATGTCACCACCTCTATGAACATCTCCTCACCCCAGTTAGTCAGGGATGAAAATCCAACTCACAAGAGCTTAAGATTTTAAAAAGAAGGAAAAAAGACAAGCAAGGGAAAAGAAAAGAGTTGGGGTGGGGGTGGGGTCTATTGACTCCCATAGCTGGAAGCCCAGGAGGCAGACCAGGAGGCAGATCTAGCCTCAGGCTTGGCTGAGTTCAGAGCCTGACATGATGCCATCTGACCTCTGTCCCTCTCACATCTTTTAGCCTGGCTTCCCTTCCACAGCTCCAGCGGCCCTCAATCCACATTCTCTTAGATCAGTTGTCCCAATATATGTGTGTGGTGGGGAAGGGAGGCAGGGAGGAGGGGTTACTTCTCTTCCCCAGCACCTACATATAAATTCAGGGTGGAATTCTGGCCCAGCTTGGGCCACGTACCCATGACTGTGGCAGAGAGGAGAAGATCAAGTACCATGATTGATAATTGGACAAGATCCAGTGAAATGCGGGAGGGGAATTCCCCAAGAGAAATTGAGATGCTGGAAAGACAAAAACTACACATGACGGAATTTTTTAATAAAAAAAAAATCCACAATTCTCCACCAGTCTATACATCTACACCTGCTTGCCATGTTGCTTGGCAGTTTCTCTCATCAAAAGATAAAGTCTATTTCACCCTGAATAGCGGCTGGCCTTGTTGACCTGCTTTGACCAATAGGATGCCTTGGAAATGAAGGTTTGCCATTTTCAAGCCTTGGCCTCAAGAGGCCTTGAGTTCATCTATTCTAGCCTTTCTCTGCCTTTGCTATGTGAACATGTCCAGGCCAGCCTGCTGCAGGAATGAGACGTGGAGCAGAGCCATCCGGACCCAGTAATCCTGGCTGAGGCCCCAGACACCTATGAGAGAGCTCTGCCAAGATCAGCAATGCCACTGATGGCCCAAAGGTGACCACAGACACATGAGCAAGCTCTGCAGAGCCCAGCTCGGGTCAGCAGAACCTCCCAGCCAACCCATACACTCAGGAACAAAACTAAATGTTTACTGTTGCATAGTCCCAAGGTTTTGTGGTTGTCATATAGCATTACTGTGGCAACAGACAACTGATACATTTGTATCTACTAAACCTCTTCCACATGCCCATTCTGCAGGCAACTAGTCAATCCCTTCTCTGTGTTCTCAGGACACTTAGTTATACAATATATTCCACACTCTACTGTTGCAAGTTTCCTATTGAATTGTTACCATTTATTTTAAGCAAGTATTTACATGTCTATCTCCTTGCTCATAAGCTCTTTGGAGAAACTGGTTTTGGTTTTTTCTTTTGTAAATTTGTAAATAATTGTTAGTTTTCTTTTGTGTGAGAGAGAGAGAGACAGGGTCTCACTCTATCACCTAGGTTGGAGCGCAGTGGCACAATCGCAGCTTACTGCAACCTCCACATCCCAGGCTCCAGCAATCCTCCTACCTTAGCCTCCTGAGTAGCTGGGACCACACGCCACCATGCCCAGCTAATTTTTTGTATTTCTGGTAGAGATGGGGTTTTACCATGTTGTCCAGGCTTAAACTTCTGAGCTCAGGTGATCCACCCACTTTGGCCTCCCAAAGTGCTAAGATTATAGGCATGAGCCACAGTGCCCAGCCAAGAAGGGGCGATCTTTTGTATATCTTTTTGAGCCCAGCACTTGGCACAGGGTATGGTACAGAGAAAAAGCTAGTTAAATATTCACAGGAATTTGGAGGATGAGGAATACCACTCAAACTATCTGTGACATATTGCTTAAGTTTTAGAAGTTTTGTTTTTCACATTTGGATCGTTAATCCACCTGGAGTTTAGTTTCATGCATTATACAAGTAGGGATTTGGCTATCCCAGTACTGTTTAACGAATATCCAACCTTTTTCCCCTGACCTGCGATGCCAAATCACAGCAGGTTTCTACATGTGCAGGTTTCCACATGGCTGGCAACTCTGTTTGGCTCCATGAAGCTTCGCTGACCCCGGAGCAAACACACCACCTTTCTTATTTACCATTGTTTTATAACAAGTTTTGTATCTGTAGGACAAGTCACTCGGCCTTGCTCTTTTCTTCAAAGCTTGCTTGGCTATTTCTGGCTCTTTATTTTTTTCATATACATTTTGCAGTCTGCTTGTGCAGTTATAACACACACTCCACCATGCACACCAGTGTCAAAAAATTTTTTGGAATTGTCATAGGTCATTTGGGAGAGAATTTACATCTTTAAAAATGGAATCTTCCTATGAAATTTATGATGTAATTCACCATTTATTAGATTTCATTTGCCCTTTAAATATGCCCAGGTTACCCACCTGGTCCAAAACACCATGATTCCTCTCCTGGATAACCTCAGCATCTCGCTAAACAGCCTCTCTGCCTGCACATCCCCTCCCACACAGTCTGTTTTCCATAAAGAAGACGGGGTGGTGGTGGTGGCGGCGGTATTTTTTAAGACGTAAATCAGGTTGTGGCACTAAAGTCCTAAAATCGCCTTGTAGCGCCAGTCTTGCCAAGCTCCACACTTTAACTGGGTAAATGAGTGCGTGAATGGACGCTGGCTATGCCAGGCCCCGGGAATAAAGAAATGATAAAGAGGCAGTTCCTTAAGGGAAACCCAAATGGAAAACAGTGGCCCCGGCCCGCGCAGAGCCCCACACCACGGTGAGGATGGGCTTGGAGTTCTCCCGGAGCCGGGGCGCGGTCGCTAAGCCAGAAGCGGAGTCGCGCGCGCGGGGCGGGGCCTGGACCGGGAGGGCGGGTCCCTGAGCCTGTAGCTCCGGGGCGCGGACGCGCGCTCGCAGGCCCGCACGAGGACGCGCTCCGGGGACGCGCGAGGACACCGTGGCGGGAGAAGCGCTTCCGGTGGCGGCAAAGGCTGCACTGAGCGGGACCTGCGAGCTGCGCACGCTGCGGCCCGGGGGGAGCGGTGAGTCGCGGGAGGCAGGCAGAGCCAGGTGGGTGGGAAACGCGCAGGGGGCCCGGCGGAGGCGCGCAGGCTCGGGCAGGCTTGGGCCGTGCACCTGCGGGCCGGCTGCCGGGAGACCCCGGGCTGGGAGGTCGGAAGCCCCTTCGCGGGCCGGGGATGCCTCGGCCCGGGGGGTCCCTGCACCTGGGGATCCCTGCCATCCTGCTGCCGGACAGCACCCCGCTTCCAGCATCCCGAGGCCCAGCATCCCGTGGGCCTCCTCTCCGGTGGGGAGAGCCCTCCGCCGCGTCCCCGCGCGCCTGGCCGCGCTGTCTTCGGCGCCTGCGTGGCGAACTCGCCGCGGGGACACCAAGATGGCTGCGTCCCGGACAGCGGCAGCCAGGTGGCCCGGTGCCTGACCCCGCGCTCCGCGCTCTCAGCTTTGCCTCCTGGTGCTGGGGTCGGAGGGGAGACCACCTGGTTCCTGTCCTGGAACTCGCAATCCAGTAGGGAGGTGATGTGCAAGGAAGTAGATTCTTGGAATAGTAGTTGCTTTTCTCCAGAACTTTCACATCTGTCACAGGTCTCTAACCTGCCCAGAATGACAATAAACAGTCTACTAAGTGCGTGCCAGGTGACTTAGGTCCATGTAGTTTTACACTCTTCCAGCCCTGCGAGGTACTGGGTTCCAGATGAGAAAACTGGGGCTGAGAGAGGTTGAGTGCCCAAGGTCGCACAGCTGGCCATCCATAGTCCAAGGCCATCTGAGTCTCAGTCGTAAATGCTGCGTTCTCAAAGATGCTTTTTCTTGGCTATGCTGCCTAAAATTGCACCCCCATTCCCACACACACCGTTTGTAACACAAACTCTGGATTTTTTCTTTAGTGTCTTTTGTCACTAGTTGAAATTAAAGGTGGTTGTTTCCTTCTCCTCATGTGAACAGGGCCTATTTTGTCTTGCTCAGCCTTTCTATCCCCTGCACATAACAATTGCCTGCACCAAGAAGGCCCTCGGTGAATATTTGTTGGCTGCCTGAATGAAAAAGCCTAGCTCTGCTTGACCCCAGAGCTTGGGCACTTAGCTGCTCCGTAGGCAACTCTTTTCTGAGTCCCCATAGCTTTTCCCTTGTGCATTTCTCACAGTCCTAGTCCCTCTTCTGCCTTGACTTCTAGATTTTGACTTGGGTGCCTCTGGATTCTCCATTCTTTGTCCATCCCCCGTTTGATCTGCTTCAATGTTCCCGGCATTGTCATAGGTGCCCAAGGAGGATGCAGGTAAATGAGGGGGCTTTGCAGCTCCTACAGCTTCAGACTTGATGTAAAAGATGAGAGGGAATTGTTTGGGAGGATGAATGGGGTGGCTACCAAGAAGTTCGGGAACCTCAAGCAGGTTCTTTCTCTCCTCAGCACTGAGCAGGTGTCTCACTTTCAAAAATACAGTGTTTGGGCCAGGCGCGGTGGCTCACGCCTGTAATCCCAGCGCTTTGGGAGGCCGAGGCGGGCGGATCACGAGGTCAGGAGATCAAGACCATCCTGGCTAACACGTTGAAACCCCGTCTCTACTAAAAATACAAAAAATTAGCCAGGCGTGGTGGCGGGCGCCTGTGGACCCAGGACTCTGGAGGCTGAGGCAGGAGACTGGCGTGAACCCGGTAAGCGGAGCTTGCGGCCAGCCGAGATGGCACCACTGCACTCCAGCCTGGGGACAAAGCAAGACTCCGTCTCAAAAAAAAAAAAAAAAAAATACAGTGTTTGGCAGTGAGGAGCTAACAGCTCCCATCTCAGCTCAGTACATATTCAAAGGTTAGATTGAGGCTTTCAGGCCACATGGATGTTCAGAAGAGGGATGATATCTGTGGTTACAGTTGTTAGAGAGGAACCTGTGTGGCAAGGGGTGTCATAATTCAGGATCAGTGAAATGTTTAGCATGTTCCTAATTTTCTGTAGAAGTTTTATGAAATCCCATGGGGATGGCTACAGAAAGGCACCAACTGGCAGGGATATTCCTTCCTGCTCCTCACTTTCTGCAAAGAAAGCTGACAGGACAGCCAGGGCACAAAGGCCGGAAGAGCAGACCCGTCATCGAACTTTGTTGTTCTGGAAGCCTTACATTGAAGTCAGGCATCTGTATCCTGTTGTGTAGCAGTGGTGAGCTGCATTCGGTTAGAGTAGAAACATGAGTGTGACCAATTTTTCCTTTGTGGTTAAAGGTAAGAAATCAGAAGTAGTGAATCCATTGTTTTAAAAAGGGGGGAACAAAGAGCTGTTGTCCAGAAAGTGAAAAATCATTAAGTTAGACCATGTATCAAACCTGCACTTAATTATACAAAGTTCAAAGTTACTAAGTTTTTCTTTAGCAGCTGTTAATTTGTAAAGTAGTTTTATAGACTTTGGTATATGGCATCCCTGAGTTGATTCCTATAAATGGATGGTAAAACTTCATCCGAATATGTCTAAAATATTACAGTTGGGTAGTGTTTGTCATTTTTTTCCAAGCTGATACCACCATCTCAAATAGAAATCAATAGAATTTGTTTTAACTGGTAATAACATCACCCATCCTAAAATACTGCTTAAGAAATCCACACCCATAGTTGATCTTGAGGACCAGAATATGAGCAGTGGTTGTAATGTTACATCAGTGTTTTTGGGTTTTGTTGTTGTTGTTTGTTTGTTTGTTTTTGGGGACGGAGCCTCGCTCTGTTGCCCAGGCTGGAGTGCGGTGGTGCGATCTCTGCTCACTGCAACCTCTGCCTCCCGGGTTTAAGTGATTCTTCTGCCTCAGCCTCCAGAGTAGCTGGTATTACAGGGGCCCACCACCATGGCTGGCTAATTTTTTTGTATTTTTAGTAGAGACGGGGTTTCACCATGTTAGCCAGGATGGTCTCGATCTCCTGACCTCATGATCCACTCACCTCAGCCTCCCAAGGTGCTGGGATTATGGGCGTGAGCCACCGCGCCTGGTAGATGGGTGTTTTAAAGTTAATAGAATAGTGGGATCTGCATGGGGGGGAGGACATGGCAGTGGGAAGGGCAGGAGGCCTTGATTTTCCGTGTATTCCTGATTCTAGGCAGGCCCCACGTCTCCATGCAGAGCTATCCTGGAATAGGGAAGCATATGCAACACAAATCCATTGCTGAATGGAAATACCCTTGGAATGAATCTGATGCTTTGCACAGAATTCAACTCTCTGATCTATAATTCGATCCCCTGTGTGACCACGCCCATAAGAAAGGGATACTATATGCAGATGCCCAGCCCAGACAGAAATCAGGGAATTTGCTTTTTAGGCTCCTTGAGTTAGTGTGATTGTCCTTGTCAGACACATGTTCTCTGGCCTCCAAAGACTCAGAATTGAGTTTCAGAGTCAGATAGAACTGTGAAGGCTGTGTCATCTTGGGCATGGCACTAAATTTCTCCGAGTGGCTCTAGAAAACAGGGGAAGATAACTTGGAGGGCTGTCATAAGGATTTAGCAATCTAACCATGCATGGAAAGCTTAGTGTCTGGGTGCTCCGTCATGTCCCCTGGACAGTGGACAGCAGTGATTGACGGGCTGTCTCACACCTGCCTGGCCCTAGCTAAACAAACTGGGCAATCATACCCTGTCCTAACTCTCAAAATACAGTAGTTTTAACCAACAGGCTTCCAGCTTAATAACGTAGTTATCATTGTTAATCTTTAGCCAAGATTAAAGGTCTTTATTACTAAACTCCTGATGAAGCACATTCCCTGCTAACTTGTTTTCTACAATATTTTGGAAAATTCTTTTTTCTCGAGTAGTTAAGCATTTTCTTAGCATGCAGCTAAAAATTTGAAATAAAGTTTATCTTGGAGATAAATTCTTTTTCTTACATGTTTCTGATCATCTTCAGGAAGCTCAGGCAGCCATTCCTGGCACCAGGAGCTGCATTTATGCACAGGACTATGGCGGTAAGGACAGGAGCTTCCACTCATGGAAAACCAGCTTATTAATATTGTTTGCACTTTTGTTTGGCACCTTAATAAAGATTAATAAAAGACTCATACTCTATGAGCCAACTCTTATCTGTGTTTTATAGATGACAAAATTGAGGCTCGGAGATGTAAAGTAATTCACCCAGTCACATGTCTAGAAAGGAAATAACAGAATCAGGACTGAAATCTAGATTGTATTTGCTTAAGTCCAGTTCTCATTCCATAGGTTATCAGGGAGATTACGCCACAGGGCAAGGGGCCTCCATCAGCAGGGACCAGCCAGAAAAAAACAGCTGTGTGTTGGGTCTTTCCAAACCCAGGACCAAGCCAGTGTTGAGTACATAAGAGGCCTTCAGTGGATACAGAAGGCATAAGTTAATTTTGTTTGTGAATGAATAAATAAAAAGACTTTCAGAAATCTATTGGGATGAGGCTCCATGAAACTATATTTACTCGAAACCTTAGTTAAGGGATTGAATTTAAACAGTTTTTAATTTCTCTATGAGATTATTTCTGTCCCTTTTGAAGGGTGAAATAATTTTTAAACATATATCATCTGTAAAATAATCTGTTCATTTAAATGCAGTATCGTGTTATAATTGTTAACAGTTCCAGATAGCCAACATCATTGTGAGAATGTCTTTATGTGATCAAACCTTAAAGTCATTTTTCTTAGCATAAGTGGCATCAGCCAACCACAGAATTTTTTAAGTCCCACTTTTTTCTCATACCCCACCAAAATTTCTTAATACCATTAAAATCCAAATATTTCTTTAAAATCATTCATGAAAAAGATTCTTAGAATTAACACCTCAATTGGCCAAGCACCAGGAAGCCACATTACAGCTACTGCAATACACGGAGACCGTCTGTCACCAATCATTTCCTTCTAGCACGTCTGTTCTAGGCCCCTTCTCTTCCCTCCACACCCCATTGCATCATTTCTTCAGCTCATGAAAACTGAGCTTGCTGGACGTGAGAAACCTGCCAGTGTGCCGCTGTGTGAACCATCACATTTTGCTGCTGCCTTTCTGCAGTCCTGAAGCCAGCAAGTAACTGCTCAGTAAGCATCTCTAATACAGCTTCCCTGGGCCCCTCTGTGTCTGTGGCGGGCTGGGGCCTGCTCCCCTGTCTCCTAGCCTCTCTGAGTGCCTGAAGGCACCCCCCCAGCGCTTCTGCATAACTCTCAAAGCCTCAGGTGGACAGGGCAGAGAGAGCACCCTCCCCACTGACTGTCTCCTCACTCTCCCTGGCATCGCTCACTTGCTTCACGTGCCATGAGGGTGATGAACCCACACACTCTGGAACACATTCTTTGGCGTCCTGTGCCGTCTGGCCCTCTGAGGGACATTCTTCATGATCCTTGCCGCATCTGCAATGGGAATGCAAATATCTTATTCTCCAAAACTTTCTTTTGAAGCCTCTGTGGTTTCATGATTATTCACACTGTTCCCAGTGTCAACGCAAGGCTGGGCAGCACGACTTCCTCCAGCGCAGTCTGCAGAAATCCGGAGTCGAGAAGCCTGTGTCCTAGCACTGCCCCTATCCTAGGTCATGAAAGACTGTGAGTGATGTTCAAGACACCTCTGTAAGAAGGTGTCTGATCTTTACCCAGTTTCAACCTTGCAGGCAAGCCTAGGGGCCATAATTTGCCAGATGGATGGCTGCATAAACCAGACCATGGATAAACAAAGGCCATTCCTGCACCTTCACCCCCACCCCAGGATCTCGTTCCCTCCCCACAACAGTGCCCGCGGCAGCCCCGCCCCACCACCCAGCCCTGCTGACCTGTCAGTACCAGGTGTGTGAAGCACATGCCCTCAGCGCATCTCTGCCTTGCCCGGGGCCAGCAGGTGCGCACTGGAATGCTACGGACCAACCAAGTCACCCGGCCAGCCCTGACCCCGGCGAGTGGAATGGGGTGCACCCTGGGGATCCCCACATGGCGGCCAAGGCCTTAGGGATACCAGCATCTCGCTCCCTGAATAGACTCCAGGCACAAAGCGGAGCCAGCCCAGGGCGTGCCTAGGCGCACCCTCCCCAGCCCAGGCCCCATGCATAAGGAGTGCTCCATGTCAGCATGCTTGGTGGGCCCCATTGATTTTTAGAGACCGGTTTTACTATGTTGCGCAGTTTGGTCTCCAACCTCCTAGGTCCAAGCAGTCCTTCCACCTCCGTCTCCCAAGTCGCTGGGATTACAGGCGCGTGCCACCACGCTCAGTGCTGTTGACTTTCATGTGAATAGGAAATAAGTTTTGGTGTTTGTTTTTGGTTTTTTTTAAGTGGGACTCCTGTTTTTAAAAATGGATCAATTTGTCTGGGGTGCAAGCTACTTCTGTGCTTAAAGGTGGAAGTAAGTTCATGCGTGAAAGAAGTCTTGTCTAATTGAAACACGGCATCATGGTTAATAATAAAATGTTATCTGATCTGAGATCAGCTGTTTTTGTGAGAATGCTAATGTGCCATTCCTGATTAGTCTGCATGTTTTTTGGGTTTTTTTTAATTCTGGGGGCAGAGGAACACAGATCATCACATCCAGTTGGTAGTTCTTATGCCACTATAGTACAACTTGAAATCCTTTTTAAGTAGAGGAAACAGTGTTGTATTCATTTCCTATTGCTGTTATAACAAATTACTACATATTTAAGTAGCTTAAAACAACACAAATATATTATCTTAGAGTTCTGGAGGTCAGAAGTCTAGAACAAGTGGGCCTTCCTTCTGGAGGCTCTAGGGCAGAGCCCCTTTCCCTGCCCTTTCCAGCTGTTAGGGACTGCAGCTCACAGCCCAGCATCACTCCAACCTCTGCTTGTTCCTACATCTGTTTCTTTGCCTCTGCCTCTTCTGCCTCCTTCTTTCTCTTATAGGGACCCTTGTGATGACATTGGGCCCACCAAATAATCCAGGATCGTCTCTGCATCTCTCAAGATCTTTAATTTAATCTTATCAGCAAAGTCCCTGCACCATGTAAGGTAACATATTCATAGTAGTAAGTGTTCAATAAAGAGATATTAAAGATAGCCGCATTTTTTATTAGACCTTCTCACAGCTTCCGGGGATTCGATGGAGATATCTTTGGCGGCCGTTATTCTGCCCATCACAGGTACATGCGGTAGGCGCTTCCACTGCCAGGATTTCGGTGGGTTTGACTGGAGTCTGCAGATAAGCAGTTGGAGTCAAGCACTCCTGCTTCTTCCCTTGCTGGAAAGATGCGGTGGCTTTGAGTGATATCCCAGAATCTTGATTCTTCCGTCTGCAAAATGTGCGTAGGATGTCTGAATCACACTGTTGTTGTGAGAAGTTCTAGATGGAATATTCTCTAATATTGCAAGCTTAGGCCAGCATCTAGCCCAATTCCTTGTATGTAATGGAAATTCTTAAGATGTCAGGGCTCCCCTCTCCATCTCTCTCCTTTTTCCTTGCCTTCTAAGGAAGACATTTTTTCTGAGGCCTCCACAGCATTCTTGATCACTTGTACTGTAGAGTAACTTTAAGGTTATTGTAATATAGAACTTCGTAGTATGAAGGTCAAGTTTTTATTTAAAGGAAAAAAGGGAGGGGCCTCTAAGATATCATTTCTCTGCAGACATTAATTGGTGTCATACTTCAAGAAAAATGGCTAGAAGAGAGTGGTGAGTGGAAAGCTGGCCAGTGCCCTGGAGGCTGGTCCTTCTTTGAGCTCTCCCAGACTTGGTTCTGCCGCCAGCATCTACTATGCAACCTGGGCAAGTTATTTCCCCTCTGGACCTCGGCTTCCACATAATAAGCACATTGGAGAAATCATTTTTAAGACTATCCAGCTCTTATACCTGATAATACTTAAATTTTATAGAGTACCCATATTTTTGGCTGGGTGCAGTGACTCACACCTATAATCCCAGCATTTTGGGAAGCCAGGGCGGGCAGATCACTGGAGCCCAGGAGTTCGACACCAGCCTGGGCAATACAGTGAAACCCTGGCTCTACAAATGGTATACAAATTCTAAGAATACAAAAACTAGCTGGACATGGTGGCAGACACCTGTAGTCTTAGCTACCCGGGAGGCTGAGGTGGGAGGATCACCTGAGCCCAGGACGTCAAGGCTGCAGTGAGCTGTGATTGTACCACTGCACTCCAGCCTGGGTGAGAGAGAAGACCCTGTCTCAAGAAAAATAAATAAATAATATAGTAACCAATTCTCAAATAAGACCATGATGGCAGCAACTTGCCCTAAAGGTTGCCCTTATATTTAACAAATTAGAGATAGTTATTAGGAACTAGAATTATATAAAAGCTACATATTAATTTTTGTTTTCATTATTTATGTTAAGCATAAAGGAAAAATACTGACAGTGAGAATTATAATTAAAAGGGAAAAGAGATTACTTGGTATTCAATTTTCTGAGAACAACCCCTATCAGATCTCCACCAGGGAACGTCACAGATCACCTAGGCCCGAGGGCAGGCACCAGAGGGTAGAGAACGGTGCAGGGAAGGAAATGGCTCCCGGCCTCATGTACAGCCACAGCCTGGGGTCCGTCCAGCATGAGGTCCACACCCAGAGCACATGCTGAATCCCACGCCCAGCCTTATGTTGAACCTCCTGGATCAGAACCTCTAGAAGGAGGATAGTATTTGTGTTTATAAGAAGCTCTCCAGGTGATTTTGATGTGTTGCATTGGTTCAGAACCATCAATCTGCACCAGCAGCTTTGCAGGAATAAAGTCTCCTGAGGAGGGGAGGTTTAATGTGTTGTTCCATCTTGCTACCACCATCATTGCTGTTAAATCCACCTCCTCCCCCTTCACTATCCAAAAAAGGAAGTGACCGGCTACCAAGGTGTCTACCTTTTGGCCAGTCGGGCTAACAATAGATTTACCTCTCATCTTCCAGGATGCTACTCTCTCCTGGTTTTCCACCCACCAGTCACTCCCCAGCCCACTGTGCGTGCCTTCGGTCCTTTCTGACCTCTTCACACCAGAGTCCTTGGATCTCTTCTCTATTTACCTTCACTTCCCTGGTGATCCCATCACATCCCATGACTTTAAATATAATCTCTGTCTGACAACTCCCACAGATAATCTCCAGATTAGACTTCTCCCCCAAACCTAGACCTGCTCATTCTGCTGCCCGCTGGACATCTCCACTTGATGCCTCCTAGGTGCCTCAAACTTACTCCGGGCAAATCTGAGCTTCCTGTCTTCTCCATCGGCCCTCTCTCCTCCTCCAGTTTTTCCAACCAAATACTTAGGAACCTTGCTTTTCCTTTCTCTCACATCCCACGAGTGTGAGGTGTCAAGAAATCCCACTGGCACCACTGAAGAAACACCAAGAGCTCCAGTACCTCTTGCCGCCTGCGCTGCCCCCTGGCTCTGTCTGGATCTCTGCAGGAACCTTGCAGCTGCTCCTCCTGTGTCCACTCTTATCTCCCCGTTGTCTGTTCTCCACACAGCAGCCAGAGAGATCCTTTCAAATTGTGAGTCCGTTCATTTCAGTCCTCTGATCAGAACCCTCCGATGACTCCCATTTTTTGCAGAGTGAAATGCAAAGGCCTTACAGAGGCTACACGACCTATATCATCTGACTCCAACCTAAGCCGTTACGCCTCTTACCTGCTCATCTCCCATCTCCCGCTTCCTCCCTCCACTCCAGCTCATGCCTTCTTGCTGTTCTCTGAAGTCACCAGATGCATTTTTGCCTTAAGGTCTTGGCAATACCTTTTCCCTCTGCCTGGAATGCTCTTCCCCCAGATATCCACATGATTCAATTCTTTACTGTCCTCTGGTCTTGCTGCGGTATTACCTTCTCAATGAAACATGCCCTGACTACCTTATTTAAAAATGCAGGCCCTGCTCATGATCCTTCTTATCCTGTTCTGGGGTATGTTTGTTTGTTTGTTTGTTTGTTTTCCCCAAACCATTTACTGTCTTATAATATAATGAATAGTTTACTTGTCTTTTGTGTTTTTTGTTTATTGCTGTTTTCCTTTCACCTCTGCCATCCCAGCGTCAGCTCCAATAGGGCAGGAATTTTTGTCTTCTTCGTTCCCTGATACAGCCCAAGAGTCCCAAGAGTCCGTCCTGTAGTAGGTGCTCAATAAATAGATATTAAAGATAGCAGCATTTTTTAGGCCTTATAGAAAAAACAAAGCTAGCAGATTTTTTTTTTCTCCTAAGTATTTATTCTGTTATGCATTTAAACTATGGTCTATTTGAGAGTAGGAATTATATCTTTTATTGGCTCATTCAGAAAGGGGAGGAAATTAGGCCAGATTTTCTGTTTTATTCAGTTGTATGATTACGTATGGCATTTATTTGATGACCTCTAAGGATAGAAACAAATGCTGTGTAATACATGTAATTGTAACTTCAAAATGTGGCTCGTGGACAGGGGCCGGCATGTGAACGCACCGGCTTGAATTCGCCTGCACGCCCTACGGGTTGCTAAGATGCCTCAGCAGAGCCCAAGCCTCTGTAGACAAGTCTGAAAAGGGCTGCTTTTCAGAATATGAACTGGACTCTGCTTTTTGTAATACACTTGATATATTCTAATTCAAAATTTAGTCATGTCTGCATACAATGACATACATTTCTTGTATCCCCATGATGGTGGTAGCAAGAAGGAAGACACTGCACAGCACATTCAACTCCCCTCCTCGGGGAACTGTTTATTCCTGCAAAGCTGCTGGCGCAGATCGATGGTTCTGAACCAGTGGAACACATCAAAATCATCTGGAGAGCTTTTGAAACAGACAAATGTTATCCTCCTAGAGATTCTGATCCAGGAGGTCCAGCACAAGGCTGGGCATGGGATTCAGCCTGCACTCTGGGTGTGGACCTCATGCTGATGGGTACCAGGCTGTGGCTGTACATGAGGCCATGAGCCATTTCCTTCCCTGCACCCTTCTCTACCCTCCTGTGCCTGCCCTCAGGCCCAGGTGGACTGTGATGTTCCCCGGTGGAGATCTGATACAGATTTTTCTCAGAAAATTGAATACAAACTATTCTCTCTTCCCTTTTAACTGTAATTCTCACTATCACTACCACATCCCTGTTTCCTTAGAAGCTACAAAGTTAAGATGGACTTGCAACGTTGTGTCCAAAAGTTTCCTAATCTGAAGCTCTACGCCCGGGCTGGAAATCTGGGCCGGCTTTCTGTGTCAAGAGTGGGATGTTTCATTCTGTGTGTTAGGATTTCAAGTAGCGAAGTTTCTGACCGTCTGTGATGATAGATAACAAGATTTCTCAGTGAGATGAGAAAGCAGTGGTCACAAAAAAAGAGAACTATTATGACACCACATAGCTGCATTCTGACCTTGGGGAAAATAGGCTTCCCATTAGCTTTCTGGCTGGCCTTCTCTGTGTTTGTTACCCCAGCCTGCTCTAGGAATAGCAGGGCTGATTCTTACCTTCTCACTCTCACCGCCCTACTGTTTTCCATACACTAGACTCCTCACATCCGTGGACCTCACATGCTCAGTTTTGATCCTGTGGTCCATGATATGTGTTAATTGGAGATTTTGAGAAAATATGCCTTACAGGAATGCCCAGCATTTGCATCTGACATCTTAATATACCTCCGAACCTGTAAAGCACTAAGAAAGTAACTTAAGGAAAAGTGACCTGAAAAGTGAATTAAAATTAAAACTGGTATTAGAAATGTAGGGAAGGGAAGCAGGTGTAAGTAAGCCATGGTTTGAAACCTTCATAGTGGGTAAAATCCTTTGGCCTACTAATATCACGCAGAGAGAGCTAGTCTGAGGAAATCACTAGCTGTAAGGACAAACATGCATAGACAGGGATAAGCAATTATATGTCATGGTGAAAAACCAAAAACCACTTAAACATTAAAGGTGTAGTTATATATCCAAAATGAACAGCGGCCACAACGATACTCATGAAATAAGTACAAAAAAATCGGGATTTTAAAATACACAGTGTGATATCAACTATTTTTTTAATTGTATAATAACATGTATAGAAAATATCTATAAGGAAAGGTACCAAAACATTAACGATGATTTCAGAGTGCCTGGATTATGGGAGATTTTGTTTCTTTATTCTTTATTTTCTATAATAAGCTTGTGTTTTTCAGAATACCACAGTAAGCATCTATTACAACAATACAACGCAGTTCTAAAATAAACATGTATTACTCAGAGAAAGAAATTAATTACTTTTGGAAAAAAAGTAATGCTCTTTAGCCAGAAAATAAAAATTTTATGAGGATAATTATACGCTACAGAGTTATTCCTATTCATGGGGCTATGCAAATGTATTTTTCCCACTATGTTCCTGGTAGCTTGAAGAACATAATTCTTAATTTTTGATTGGTGGTTTATGTGCTAAACAAGGCTGAATGAATCTGCATCTTTTTTAGTTGTGTAATTTTTAGCATTTAAACCTTTTTAAAATCATTAGTCATTTCTCCTAGTAGGAATAACAACTTTAGTAGGCTTTAAACAACTTTAGTAGTTTGACGTTGGTTGTTTCACTCAGAAAAATGGGTTCAAACTTCAGGCCTTGTTACTGTTATTATTTTTAAACTTCTTTTTTTTTTTTTAGAGACATGGTCTTGCTTTGTCACCCAGGCTGGGGTGCAGTGGCATGATGACAGCTCACTACAGCCTCCAACTCTTGGGTTCGAGCAGTCCTCACACCCCACGGCCACCTCCGCCTCCTGAGTAGCTGGAACTATAGGCATGCACCACCATGCCTGGATAGTTTTTTAAAATTTTTTGTAGAGATGGGGTCTTGCTTTATTGTCCAGGCTGGTCTCAAACTCCTGGGCTCAAGGGATCTTCCCTGCTCGACCTCCCAAAGTACTGGGAACATAGGTGTGAGCCGCCGCACCTCTCCTAAAACTTCATACCTTTATTTTCTGCAGAGTAATTCTAAGTATTCAACAAGTAAATATTAAAATACTATGTATTTATAAAGACAAATATGTAGGAAACTATTGAAATTTAGTTAAGATCAATTGAGATTTATAGACAAAGTTAGCTTTGAATTTAGATGGCCTTTTTGCCATTTATAGCAAAATTATCTTTATAAATAGGAAGAGTACGTAAACCTTTACTTGAAAATTAAAAGTGACTATAAAGTTTCTAAATATGTAGTGACATTGTAAGCCTTACTTGAATTTGCCTTTTTGACTCTTTGCAGTCCGGGACCATGTCTGGAGAACTGCCACCAAACATTAACATCAAGGAACCTCGATGGGATCAAAGCACTTTCATTGGACGAGCCAATCATTTCTTCACTGTAACTGACCCCAGGAACATTCTGTTAACAAACGAACAACTAGAGAGTGCAAGAAAAATAGTACGTGATTACAGGTAACATTAATTATTGTTTTTTGGTTCAATGTATAAATAGATCATCATGTTAGGCTGTTATCTTTAAACCTTCACTTAGTGATTTTTACAACCTTTTTTTTTTTTTTTTGCAATGGAATTCTTTTGACCAAAAAAAAAAAAAGGGAAGAGTAAAAAGACTTGTTGTATCCCTCATTGCTCGCCCTTAACACAAATATCTAGGGTTCATATTAACCTGACAATGAGAGTCACCCCTCTGTGTTGTGGATACCAATCCCTTTCTCCTGGCAGCTTGCCTTCTGTTCTCCAATAGCACCACCACCTCCGCTATGACATCCACAACCCCTCCATGCATTTTTCTGTCTCTGGACAGAAACAGCATTATGCAAAAACAAATTGCCAAGAATCAGGGGTAGTTTGGTTCCTTCTGAATTGTAGGCCCAGTAAGTAAAATCCTGTAGGTAGGAGCTCAGATGGCAAGGGTGCTGCTGGCAATGCCTACAGGGACTGCAGATGTGGAATGCACGCCATCAGCTGAGAGAAGCAAACAGGAGGGAAGAGAAGATGCTACCAGTGTAGAGATATTCCATCCAAGGCAGCAGTTGGCCACTTTTTCTGTAAACGATCACATAGGAACTATTTCAGGCTTTGTGGGTCATTGTCACATATTATTCTTAAATTTTTATTTGTGTTTTTTGTTTGTTTGTTTTAACAATCCTTTAAAAAAAATGTAAAAACCTCTTACCTAGCAGGGCACACAGGCCACGACCAGTAGTTTGCTGACTCCTGCACTAGGGGAAAGTCAATCCAAAGCTGGGGACTGGATTGTTAGAAGCTTTGTGCCTAAACGTGCCCAGAAGTGATACATCAGAAGCAGGTCCTTAACCATCATCTAGGTAGAGAGAGAACCAACGACAGCCAATAAACACTGAGTCTGGCCAAGTACTGCCATGTGCCAATGTGCGTAAAGAGGGAATATACAGACAGCAGATATACAAACAGCAGAACATCCTGGAGCCTTATGAGGAAATAGTGAAGACAGGCCAAAGCCATAGAAAGCGGAGAGGTTGAGATGAAAAGACAACTACGTGGTTGAAAAGAAGATGGCATAAGGAACATTGCCAAGAACCAAAAAATGTGATTGAAATTGAAAGGTTTACTGGAGGCAGTGGTAAAGAACCAACATCAGAAATCACACAGTAAGAAAAAGAATTACCGGCCGGGCTCGGTGGCTCACGCCTGTAATCCCAGGACTTTGGGAGGCCGAGGCGGGCAGATCACAAGGTCAGGAGATTGAGACCATCCTGGCTAACACGGTGAAACCCCATCTCTACTAAAAATACAAAAAAATTAGCCAGGCGAGGTGGCGGGCGCCTGTAGTCTCAGCTACTCGGGAGACAGAGGCAGGAGAATGGCGTGAATCCAGGAGGCGGAGCTTGCAGTGAGCCAAGATCGCGCCACTGCACTCCAGCCTGGGTGACAGAGCGAGACTCTGTCTCAAAAAAAAAAAAAAAAAGAAAAAGAAAAAGACAAAGTAGAATTACCGATGGAGAGAATGAACCTGAGAAGCTTCCTGGGTGAAGACCAGAGGTCGGCAAACTTTCCGTAAAGGGCCAGACAAAAAGTATTTTAGGCTTTACAGGCCACGCATTCTTTGTCACATATTCTTGTTTGTTTTTACAACCCGCTAAAAATGTAAAAGCTATTCTGAGTTCACAGACATAGAGAAACAGGCCAGGCCATGGACTGGTGTTTGCCAGTCCCTGATATAGATGGAAAAGAAAGATATGAAAAAGACTTTATAAGAGGAAAAGAGAGTAGAGACTGAAGATGAAATTAAGTCGTGCTCCTAAAAGAGAAACTAAAAAAATTGCAAATAAGCAATATTAAATATATTTCATAGCAACAGAAAGTAAAATGGAATTCTCCTCAGGTGAGGAAAACCATTTCTCTAATTAAAGAGACCTGCCCTATTTCAAGCAGAGACACCCACACATGGCAATTTTTTTACTTTTGTTTTTTCTATAAACTTTTAAAACTTCCAAAAGCATCCATGAACAGGAAAACAAAAAAAGCTATTAAAAAAGAACCTGTCAGAAAGGGCTCAGTCTTTTCATCTTTATACTGAATGCCAGAAGATAGTAAGTAGGGTGTGCAAAGTTCTCAAGAGAATGAGTTGTCACTTGGGAATTTTAGAGCAGATCTTCTATTTCCAACAGCAACAGAAAATATGCAAGTGCGGCCAGGCACAGTGACTCATGCCTGTAATCCCAGTACTCTGGTAAGCCAAGGTGGGTGGATCGCCTGAGGTCAGGAGTTCGAGACCAGCCTGGCCAACATAGTAAACCCCGTCTCTACTAAGAAAAGTACAAAAAATTAGCTGGGCATGGTGGTACATGTCTGTAATCCCAGCTACTCGGGTGGCAGAGGCAGGAGAATCACTTGAACCCAGGAGGCAGAGATTGCAGTGAGCCGAGGTCATGCCACTGCACTCCAGCCTAGGCAACAAGCACGAAACTCCATCTCAACAAAAAAAAAAGAAAGAAAGAAAGAAAATATGTAAAATATGCAAGTGCATCAAACATAAACTCTTCATGAAACCTTCTTGGGTGGTCAAAAGATAACACAAAATAGAGTTAAAAAAAAATAAGCCGTAATATAAGGAGATTCCTCAAACAGTGAAACATGAATCACCGTGTGACCCAGCAATCCCACTTCTGGGTATATACCTGAAAGAAATGAAAGCAGGAACTCAAACAGATGCTTGTATACCCATGTGCATAGCAGCAGTATTCACAGTAGCCAAAAGCTGGAAGCAACCCAAGTGTGCATCAGCAGAGGAGTGGATGAGCAAATGTGGTCCCGCCGTACAATGGAATCCCATACCATGAAATATTATTCAGCCTTCAAAAGGAGGGGGATTCTGATGCATGCTACAACATGGTTGATCCATGAAGACATTATGATGAGTCAAATAAGCTAGTCACAAAAGAACAAATATTGCTGATTTCACTTATATGAGATACCTAGAGTAGTCAAATTCACAGAGACAGAAAGTAAAGGGGAAGTTGCCAGGGGCTGGGGGAAGAGGGAATGGGGAGTTAGTGTTTAATGGGCACATAGTTTTAGTTGGGGAAGATGAAAATGTTCTAGATGTGGTGGTTTGATAGTGGTGATGACCACACAATAATGTGAATGCACTTAATGCCACAGAATTGTATACTTAAAAATGATTAAAATGGCTGGGAGTGGTGGCTCATACCTATAATCCCAGCACTTTGGGAGGCCAAGGCAGGAGGATCACTTGAGGTCAGGAGTTTGAAACCAGCCTGACCAACATGGTGAAACCCCGTCTCTACTAAAAATACAAAAATTAGCTGAGCATGGTGATGCACACCTATAATCCCAGCTACTTGGGAGGCTGAGGCAGGAGAATCGCTGGAACTCATGAGGCGGAGGTTGCAGTGAGTTGAGATCGCACCACTCCACCCAGCCTGGGCAACAGAGCGAGACTTCATCTCAAAAGAAAAAAAAGGGGGGGGGTTAAAATGGTAAATTTTATGTTATGAATCTTTTACTACAACAAAAAAGAAATATAAGAAAGTCGTCATATAAATAGACAAGTGATGAATGTTGAAACACATTAAAATAGAAACAGTTGTACATCTAGTATGAAAGAGTGTATATAGAATAAAAGAAATTAAAAGTGGTTGTTTTTTTGTTTTGTTTTGTTTTGAGACGGAGTTTTTCTCTTGTTGCCCATGCCGGAGTGCAATGGCGCGATCTCGGCTCACCGCAACGTCTGCCTCCCGGGTTCAAGCAATTCTTCTGCCTCAGCCTCCTGAGTAGCTGGGATTACAGGCATGTGCCACCACACCTGGCTAATTTTGTATTTTTAGTACAGATGGGCTTTCTCCATGTTGGTTAGGCTGGTCTCAAACTCCCAACCTCAAGTGATCCGCCCTCCTCAGCCTCCCAAAGTGGTGGGGTTACAGGCGTGAGCTACCGCGCCTGGCCTTAAAAGTATTTTATTAAAAAATGTAATAGATAGCTGGGCATGGTGGTGCGCACCTGTAATCCCAGCTTGGGAGGCTGCAGCAGGAGAATCACTTAAACCTGGGAGGTGGGGGTTGCAGTGAGCCGAGATCGCTCTGCTGCACTCCAGCCTGGGCAACAGAGCAAGACTCTGTCTCAAAAAAAAAAAAAAAAAAAAGGTAATAGGTATCTGAATCTAAAGCCCTAGATTGTAGTGTCAAAAACCAAAAAGGAAATGGAAGAATTAAAACATCTTGTCTCAAATAGGAACAAAACTCAAAAATATACATGATTTTGCTCCTTACTGTATTCAAGAAATGCATTAACATGTTTTATTTTAAAGTTAGTAGAATATGCATGAACAGAAAATTGTACGCCTTAATAATTTACTAACATACCAACAAATTAAAACATTTTTAAATCAAATCAAAGACTTTAAAATTGGGTGGAAACACTTAAAAAGCTCAGTGATGACATGACACCCCACTTAGAATACCTGAAGCTTGCGTGATGTAATTGTACTTACGAAATTACAATCCACTTTTCCAAGAATCCCTCAATGTCTCCCTTTTTTTTTTTTCTCTTCACCTTTTTAAAGCATATAGACCCTTAAAGTCTGGGTGATAAATTGACTAGGCCTGTTCCAAATGAGCTTTGGGGTATTTGTTAGGTTCTGTGCTGATATATACTCTTTTTTTTTTTTTTGAGATGGAGTCTTGCTCTGTCGCCCAGGATGCAGTGCAGTGGCGCTCCAGCTCACTGCAACCTCTGCCTCCCAGGTTCAAGCAATTCTTCCTGCCTCAGCCTCCCAAGTAGCTGGAAATACACGCGCCTGCCACCATGCCTGGCTAATTTTTATGTTTTTAGTAGAGGTGGGGTTTCAGCATGTTGGCCAGGCTGGTTTTGAACTCCTGGACTCAAGTGATCTGCCCACCTCGGCCTCCCCAAGTGCTGGAATTATAGACATGAGCCACCACGCCTCACCTATATACTTTTATATATATTAATTAGTAAGCCAGTTGTTGAATCAGTATGTAAGAAATAACTCATCGAGTTTCTTACCTCCCCTCAAGAGATAAATCAGGTGGGGAGATTAGCTCAAGGGCTAGTTAGGGTTAAAGAGATACCATGTTTTAAGTGTGACTGCCAATATACAGTTCTAGTGGGATACCAACAATGCTATTTTAAAATGAACCAAAAAGGAAGTAATAAAAATGGCTAACATTAAAAAGCAGGACAAAGGTAATTGCAAATAAAAAGCAAGAAATCGCAACTCGGGGCAAATAGACCCAAATATCTTGATATTGATAAAGATATAGTGAATGCTGAACAGACAGTATTCATGAGCTGGTGGTGTTCCATCAAAATATACAAAGAAAGGGTGGTTAGCAATACAAATAGAACTTGATTAAAACACAATCGTAGGGCTGGGCGCAGTGGCTCACGCCTATAATCCCAGCACTTTGGGAGGCCGAGGCAGGTAGATCACCTCAGGTTAGGAGTTTGAGACCAGCCTGGCCAACATGGTGAAACCCTGTCTGTACTAACACAAAATGTTAGCCAGGTGCGGTGGCGGGCACCTGGAATCCCAGCGACTCGGGAGGCTGAGGCAGGAGAATTGCTTGAACCCAGGAGGCAGACGTTGAAGTGAGCTGAAATCACGCCACTGCACTCCAGCCCGGGTAACAAGAGCAAAACTCCGTCTCAAAAAAAAAAACAAAAAACCCACAATTATAGTAGGAAATTCTAACATACATTTTATCATCTTTGATAGATCATCTAATCACATTAGAATTTTTATGCTCTTTTAATTCTTTGATCAAAACAAAAAGAAATAAAATTACAAAGTAAAAACAATGAGAAAATTAATAAGAAACCTTAAGGAATTGTACTCAGGGGAAAGACTGTAGCTTTACATATCTCTGTGATTAAACAATAAAAGCCGACAATGAATGAACTGAGAATCCAGCCTAAGAAACTAGAGAACAGCAGAATAATAAGAAAACAGCAAACCCTGCAGGGTACTTCCTGAGTGCTGGATACTGCTTTAATCATTTCACATTTACTAATTTAACCCTCACAACCTTTGAAGGTAGGTAATGTTATTTCCATTTTTCAGATTGAGAAATGGAGGCATTCACAGAATCCTGCTGCAGTAGGCGGTAGAGCCAGGATTGAAACCCAGACAATCTGACCACAGAGTTCATGCTATTAACTGTTAACTACTACATACACTGCTTTTCTTTTTTTTTTTTTTTTTTTTGAGACGGAGTCTCACTCTGTCGCCCAGGCTGGAGTGCAGTGGCGCGATCTTGGCTCACTGCAAGCTCCGCCTCCCGAGTTCACGTCATTCTCCTGCCTCAGCCTCCTGAGTACTGAGTAGCTGAGACTACAGGTGCCCGCCACCGCGCCCGGCTAATTTTTTGTATATATTTTTTTTAGTAGAGATGGCATTTCACCATGTTAGCCAGGATGGTCTCGATCTCCTGACCTTGTGATCTGCCTGCCTCGGCCTCCCAAAGTGCTGGGATTACAGGTGTGAGCCACTGCACCCGGCCTACATACACTGCTTTTCAAAACAGAGAGGAGTTAATTTTAAAAGTCAGAAATTAATTAATAGGATTAAAAAATAAATGTAAGAAATTGTCCTTTGAGAAACCCAGAAAAGGATAAGCCTCTGGTAAGTCTAACCAATCTAAAGGAAACAAATAAAACTCAAAATACATAACAAAAGGAGTAAGAAGGTTACCTAAAAGAGAAATAGAAAATAAAAATAAAGCCTACTATATAGCTTTTTTGCTAAAGATTTAAAAAATCTTAGTGAAATACATAACATTCTATGAATACAGTATATAGATTACCAAAATTGACTCAATCCAAAAGAAGGCAGGGAAAGGGGGAAAAAGGGAATGAGGAGAAGAGACAAACAGAAAACAAATAACAAGATGATAATAAAACAAAAATCTTTCCCACAAAAATCTCAAAGGCCAGATGGCTTTACACAGGTAAAGAAAGAATTTTTTCACAGGAAGAATATCAAACCAGCCAGGCGCAGTGGCTCACTCCTGTAATCCTAGCACTTTGGGAGGTTGAGGTGGGCGAATCAACTGAGGCCAGGAGTTCAAGACCATCCTGGCCACCATGGTGAAACTCCGTCTTTACTAATACAAATTAGCTGAGTGTGGTGGCTCGTGCCTGTTATCCCAGCTACTCAGGAGGCTGAGGCAGGAGAATTGCTTGTACCCAGGAGGCAGAGGTTGCAGTGAGCCGAGATGGCACCACTGCACTCCAACCTGGGCAACGGAGTGAGACTCTGTCTCAAAAAAAAAAAGGATATCAAACCACAAACTCCAGCAGAAAGCAGAAGAGTCAAGAAACACTTCATCATTCATTTCCTGAAGCTACAAATACCCTGATGCAAAACCAGAAAAAGGGATAAGAGGAAAAATGACTAATACCCCTGGTAAACATAGACATGGAAATTCTTAACGGAATTTAACAAATCTACCCAGAAAGGGCAATACCAAAATAAGCAGAACTCAAGTGGAGTTATGACAAGATTGGTTTAACATTTAAAAATCACTGTATCAGGCCAGGCACGGTGGCTCACGCCTGTAATCCCAGCACTTTGGGAGGCCGAGGTGGGAGGATCACGAGATCAGGAGATCGAGACCATCCTAGCTAACACGGTGAAACCCCGTCTCTACTAAAAATACAAAAAAAAGTAGCCAGACATGGTGGCGGGCGCCTATAGTCCCAGTTACTCAGGAGGCTGAGGCAGGAGAATGGCGTGAACCCGGGAGGCGGAGCTTGCAGTGAGCCGAGGTTGTGCCACTGCACTCCAGCCTGGGCAACAGAGCAAGACTCCGTCTTAAAAAACAAATCACTGTATCAGCAGACTAAAACAGAAAACCATATTACCATACCAATAGATGCAGAAAAAGCAGACAAAATCCAACATCCATTCCTGATACAGCTGTCAGCAAACTAGGAATAGAAGGGGAAGGTACAACTACAAAAGCCCTACCACTAACATCAGACCTGATGGTGACAGTATGAACACGTTCCTTCCGAGGCTGGGGAGCAAGGCGAGCATTTCTGCTCTCATTAATTTTCTTCAGCATTGTGCTAGAGGTTCTAACTAGGGCAATAAGACAAAATTTAAACATTTTTTTTCAAAAAAGGCAAAGATAGGAAATGAAAAAGTAAAACTTTCCTTATTCACAGAAATTGTGATCATCTATATAGAAAGAATTTACCAGGCCAGGGGCGGTGGCTCACGCCTATAATCCCAGCACTCTGGGAGGCCAAGGCGGGTGGCCAACATGGTGAAACCTTGTCTCTACTAAAAATACAAAATTATCCAGGCCTGGTGACGCATGTCTGTAATCCCAGCTACTTGGGATGCTGAGGCAAGAGAATCACTTGAACCTGGGAGGTGGAAGTTGCAGTGAGCTGAGATTGCACCATTGTACTGCAGCCTGGGTGACAAGAGCAAAACTCCATCTCAAAAAAAAAAAAAAAAAGGAATTTACAAAAAAACCCAACTAGGATAAATGGGTTTAGTAAGGTTACAAGATCTATATACAAAAATCGATTTCATTTCTATCTAGTAGCAATTAACAACTGTAATTTTGAAATTTTTAAAATAATACCATTTTCAGTAGCAACAAAAATATTAAGTACTTGGAGATCACTTTAACAAAATATATAAAATGCCTGTACACCGATACACACACACACACATTACAGAGAAAAAAACAGAGGTTGGGTTTTTTTAAAAAATGGGGAGATATGCAGTGTTCCTGTATTGGAAGACTCAATATTGTTAAGATGTCATCTCTTCCCAAATTTATGTAAGATTCATTGTAATCATCAAAACCCCAGCAGGCTCTTTTTAGACACTGACGAGCTACTTCTAATGTTTATGTGGAAATACAGGGAGCCTAGAATATTGGAAACAATTTTGAAAAAGAATGAAGCTGAGAAACTTACACTACCTGGTCTTAAAACTGACTGTAAAGCTCTCATAGTAACGACAGTTTAGCATTGTTGTAAGGAGACACATTTAGATCCATGTAACAGAAGAGAATCTTGAAATAGGCACAAATATATATAGTTAACCGATTTTACATAAAGGAGCCAAGATAATTCAATGAGGAAAGGATACTCTGTTCAATGAATAGTTCTGGAAATAAAAAAATGGATCTTGATCCTTAGCTCATCCTGTAAACAAAATTTAACTTGAAATGGATAGTAGACCTGAATATACTAGCTAACACTATTCAACTTCTAGAGAAAACAGAAGAAAATGTTTATGACTTTGATATGGACAAAGAATTCTTTTTTTTTTTTGAGACAGAGTCTCACTCTGTCACCCAGGCTGGAGTGCAGTGGCACAATCTCGGCTCACTGCAACCTCTGCCTCCCAGGTTCACACCATTCTCCTGCCTCAGCCTTCCGAATAGCTGGGACTATAGACGTGTGCCACCACGCCCAGCTAATTTTTTGTTTTTTTAATAGAGACGGGGTTTCACCATGTTAGCCAGGAAGGTCTCGATCTCCTGGCCTCGTGATCCACCCGCCTCGGCCCCTCAAAGTGCTGGGATTACAGGCGTGAGCCACCGTGCCTGGCAATATAGGCAAAAATTTCTTAGATAAGACATAAGAATGAACAATGATCAATTTAAATGGAAAGAGAAAAACACTGATAAATTGGACTTCATCAAAAATAGTCTTTCCATGACAGAAGACACTTTAGAAAATAAAAATGCAATTCACAGACTGAAGGAAAATATTTGCAAAACTTATATCTCATAAAGGATTTGTATCCAGAAGATATAAAGAACTCTATCAATACTGAACTATATCACTTGAACTATATCCAACCAGTAATTACCCAACCCAATTTTTTTAAGTGGACAAAAGATTTGAGTAGACTGAGGACACTTCACCATTGAAAATACAGGAATAGCAAGTAAGCATATGGAACTATGCTCAGCATTTTTAGTTACTAGGGAAATGCAAATCCACAAGAAGATACTACTTCACACCTACTTCACCTACTAGACTTGGTAACCACCCGTTGGGTTCACCTTGCCTGCTGCCCAGACAGAACCGATTTATCAAGACAGGAATCACAATGGAGAAAGAGTAATTCACGCAGAGCTGGCTGTGAGGGAGACCGGAGTTTTGTTATTACTCAAATCAGTCTCCCCGTCGGTGATGAGAGTTTTTAAAGATAATTTGGCGGGTAGGGGCTTGGGAAATGGGGAGTGTTGATTGATCAGGTTGAAGATGGAATCATAGAGGTTCGAAGTGAGGTTTTTTAATGTCTTCTCTTCCTGGGTGTGATGGCAGAACTGGTTGGGCCAGATTACTGGTCTGGATGGCGTCAACTGATCCAAAGTGCAAAATATCTCAAGGTCTGATCTTAGGTTTTACAATACAGTGACGTTAGCCCCGGGAGCAATTTGGAGAGGTTCAGGTTCTTGGAGCCAGAGACTGCACGACCCTTAAACTGTAATTTCTAATCTTGTAGCTAATTTGGTAGTCCTGCAAAGGCAGACTGGACTCCAGGCAAGAAGGGAGTCATTTTGTTTCAGAGTCAAACCATGAACTGAATTCCTTCCCAAGGTTAGTTCAGCCTATGCCCAGGAATGAACAAGGACCGCTTAAGGATTACAAGCAAAATAGAGTCGGTTAGTTCTGATTTCTTTCACTGTCATAATTTCCTTAGTTATAATTTTGCAAAAGCAGTTTCAGAATAACTAAAAAGAGAATTGATCCATGTAACAGAAGAGATGACCGGTGCAGTGGCTCATGTCGGTAATCCCAGCACTTTGGGAGGCAGAGGCGGGAGGATTGCCTGAGCTCAGGAGTTCAAGACCAGCCTGGACAACATGGAGAAAACCTGTCTGTACTAAAAATATAAAAAATTTGCCGGGCATGGTGGTACATGCCTGTAGTCCCAGCTACTTGGGAGGCTGAGGCAGGAGAATCGCTTGAACCCAGGAGGCAAAGGTTGCGGTGAGCCAAGATCACGCCATTACACTCCAGCCTGGGCAACAAGAGTGAAACACCATCTCAAAATAATAATAAATAAATAAATAAATAAATAACTGGTACGTCCATCCATCGAATGGATTAACCAACTCATATAAACAACAAGGTGCATCTCAAAAGCATTATGCAAAGTGAAAGAGGTCAAATACAAAATACACAAAATATATATCTACTCGCTCTATGATTCCATTTGTGTGAAATTCTTGAAAAGGCAATATAGTGTTAGAACATAGATCTGTTGGTTGACAGGAAGTGAGGAAATAACTCCAGAGGGGCCCAAGGGAACTGTTGAAGACATGGAAATATGCTGCACCACAGTTCTGGGGTGGTTACACCACTGAGTACATTTTTTCAAAACTTACCAAATTGGACACTTAAAGTGGATGACTTTTATGGTATTTAAATTATACCTCAATAAAGCTGATTTAATTTTAAAATGTTATGAGATCATAGGAAAAAAAGGAAATGCTTCCCAATTCATTGCAACCCTGATAAAATAAATGATTAAAAAAAAAATACAAAAAGAAACAATGGCCTGTCTTACAAATTGATAATGCAAAAATCCAAAATAAAACACCAACACATAACATCCAACCTTGTGTTAAAACATGAACTGGTAGAATTTATTCCAAGAATGAAAAGGTGATTTATATTTAGGACATTTATTAATGTAATTTATCACATCAGTATGTCAGAGCAAAAAAGCCACATCTTGATAGATGCCCAAAAGAAGGTAAAATTATATATTTCCCATAAAATAATTAATCAGGAATAATGCATAGTACTTCTTTAATTATTAAGAATGCATATCCCACATCAGTAGTGACCAGTGCACAAAATAATGGAACACTAGAGCTGAACTTCCCAAAAAGACCTCTAAAGAAAAGGAACCCTGGCCGGGCGCGTCAGCTCACGCCTGTAATCCCAGCACTTTGGGAGACAGAGCCAGGTGGATCACCTGAGGTCGGGAGTTCAAGACCAGCCTGGTTAACATGGTGAAACCCCGTTTCTACTAAAAATACAAAAAATTAGCCAGGCATAGTGGCGCGCACCTGTAATCCCACCTACTCGGGAGGCTGAGGCAGGAGAATTGCTTGAACCCAGGAGGTAGAGGTTGCAGTGGGCCAAGATTACGCCATTGCACTCCAGCCTGGGCAACAAGAGTGACTCTCCATCTCAAAAAAAAAAAAATAAAGAAAGAAAAAATAATAATGAAATTCTATGAAATACTTAGAGAAAGAAAAGAGCGGGGCAGGGGAAGGGAGAGAGGAATCAAGGGCGGCAGAGAGAGAAAGGGAGACGGTTTTGGTAGTCAAATTTGAGAAAGTTTACATTCCACTTTTGAGAATGTCACATTCTATTAACTGTTCAAAGTTTCTAAAAAGTCCAGGAGTAATAATAAAGCTGTTTAATCATTTTTCCCAAACTTGGACATGAGCCCTTTCTTTTTTTCCATAATGTATGTAATATGTATGAGAATACTCAGCCAGGCGAGGTGACTCAGGCCTGTAATCCCAGCACTTTGAGGCCAAGGCAAATCACCTGAGGTCAGGAGTTCAACACCAGCCTGGCCAACGTGGTGAAACCCCGTCTGTACTACAAATACGAGAACTAACCGGGCATGGTGGCGCACACCTGTAATCCCAGGTACTCCAGAGGCTGAGGCAGGAGAATCACGTGAACCTGGGAGGCAGAGGTTGCGGTGAGCCAATATTGTACGACTGCACTCGCCAGGGTGACAGAGCAAACTCCATCTCAAAAAAAAAGAAAAAGAAGAGACCATAACAACTGAAAAACCATAGAACAAATAAAAATACAATGAGGGGACTACTTATAATAAACACAAAACAACAGTAGTTTCCTATGTACCAGCAACAAGCAATTACACAGTGTTTTTAATTCACTTCATAAGAACAATTTTTTTTTTTTTTTTGAGACAGAGTCTTACTCTGTCGCCCAGGCTGGAGTGCAGTGGCACAATCTTGGCTCACTGCAAGCCCCGCCTCCCTGGTTCATGCCATTCTCCTGCCTCAGCCTCCTGGGCAGCTGGGATTACAGGCGCCTGCCACTGCACCTGGCTAATTTTTATATTTTTAGTAGAGACGGATTTTCACCATGTTGGCCAGGCTGGTCTTGAACTCCTGACCTCGTGATCCACCCACCTCGGCCTCCGAAGTGCTGGGATTACAGGTGTGAGCCACCGCGCCTGGCCTATTAATTTATTAAGGCTGCCATAACAAATTGCCACCAACTTGAGCCTCACAGTTATGGAGGCTCGAGGTCTGATATCAAGGTGTCAACAGGGCCGTGCTCCCTCTAAGAATCCTTCCTTGGGGTTTCTAAGGTTCTAGAAGCTCTAGGAATGTTTTGATGTGCCTTGGTTTATGGGTACATCGCTGTCATTTCTGCCTCCTTCATCACTTGGCCTTCTTCTACGTCTGATTGCACGTGGCCTTCCTATAAGGACACCATTCATTGGATTTAGGGACCACTCTAATCTAGTATGCCTTCATCTGAACTAATTGCGTCTGCAGAGACCCCATTTCCAAATCGGGTCACATTCTGAGGTTGCAGGTGGACATGAATTTGGGGGAGACACGGTTCAACCCAGTATAGATTATATAGAAGAATATCTGAAGACACAGAGAAATGTTTACAATGTATTACTGAATAAAGAAGGCGGTTATAAAGCAGCAGATCCGGTGTGAGGCCTTTAAGTAAACACATCACATTTAGATTCCAGAAGAGAGACTGAAAATGTACGCATGCAAACATTACCACTGGAGATGAGTAGGTGAAGACTTCAGTGATTTTAAGTGCTCTAATAGGTTCCTGTATTTTCTAAATTTTTGACAATGAATATGTGTTTTTTTGATAAAGGGAAGGAAATAAAGAATGATGTACCTAACGGTTTTTTTTTTTTTTCATCAAGAGTCTTCTGAGGCTGGACATGGTGGCTCACGCCTGTAATCCAGCACTTTGGAGGCCATGGCAGGCAGATCGCTTAAACCCAAGAGTTCAAAACCAGCCTGGGCAACATGGTGAAATCCTGTGTCTACGAAAAATGCAAAAAAATTAGGCAGGCATGGTGGTGCATGCCTATGGTCCCAGCTACTCAGGAAACTGAGGTGGGAGGATCATTTGAGCCCAGGAGTTCAAGGCTGCGGTAAGCCAAGATCATGCCATTGCACTTCAGCCTGGGTGACAGAGTGAGACCCTGTCTTTAAAAAAAAAAAAAAAAAAAAAGGCCGGGCGCGGTGGCTCACGCCTATAATCCCAGCACTTTGGGAGGCCGAGACGGGTGGATCACGAGGTCAGGAGATTGAGACCATCCTGGCTAACACGGTGAAACCCCATCTTTACTAAAAAATACAAAAAAAACTAGCCGGGCGAGTTGGCGGGCGCCTGTAGTCCCAGCTACTCGGGAGGCTGAGGCAGGAGAATGGCGTGAACCCGGGAGGCGGAGCTTGCAGTGAGCTGAGATCCGGCCACTGCACTCCAGCCTGGGCGACAGAGCGAGACCCCGTCTCAGAAAAAAAAAAAAAAATTTCTTCCTGAACTAGCTTTTCATTCTATAGGTATAAAAATGAATATCCTTAATTACCATAACTTTTGTCTAATTGGTTAAAATGTTTTAGAGTTTACAAATTCAAAATACATTATAAAATATGTCACTTAAAGAGTATTTCAAAGTTGAATGCTCTCCTGTTCCCTATATATAATTTCTTTTCTGGCTTTTCCAAACTACAGGTAATTTGAGATAACAGGTTTGAATTTTTTTTTTTGAGAGGGTCTTGCTCTGCCTAGGCTGGAGTACAGTGGCATGATTTTTATTTTTTTGTAGAGACAGAGTCTCACCATGTTGCTCAGGCTGGTTTTGAATTCCTGGGCTCAAGCAATCCTCCTGCCTCAGCCTCCCAAAGTGCTGAGATTACAGGCATAAACCACCACGCCCAGCCTGAAATGTTCATTTTAAGTGCTTATTGTCCTGTATGTTTTGAAATTTTTGCTGACTATATGTAACAAATTTGTCACTCCATCTAGGCACAAGTGTTTTAGGTGAGCATAAACTTTTTTTTTTTTTTTTTTTTTTTTTGTGAGTCAGAGTCTCGCTCTGTCACCAGGCTGGAGTGAAATGGTGCGATCTCAGCTTACTGCAACATCTGCCTCCTAGATCCAAGCAATTCTCCTGCCTCAGCCTCCCGAGTAGCTGGGATTACAGGCGGGTGCCACCACACCCCACTAATTTTTGTATTTATAGTAGAGACAGGGTTTCACCATGTTGGCCAGGATGGTCTCAATCTCTTGACCTCGTGATCTGCCTGCCTCAGCCTCCCAGAGTGCTGGGATTACAGGCGTGAGCCACCGTGCCCGGCCAGAGCATAAACTTTTAAAATCTTGTAGCCACTTGTCTCTAGGGTACTGGGGAGATACTTGAAATGAGCAATTGCCATATTATTTGTTATTTTCTTAGGCAAGGAATTGTTCCTCCTGGTCTTACAGAAAATGAATTGTGGAGAGCAAAGTACGTCTATGATTCAGCTTTTCATCCTGACACTGGGGAGAAGATGATTTTGATAGGAAGAATGTCAGCCCAGGTTCCCATGAACATGACCATCACAGGTTGCATGATGACGTTTTACAGGTACGTTATAATATGTAGCAACAGTTTGTTTACCATTACAGAAGCCCAAAGTCTATTTTTGCATGTAAATAATTTTGTTGAAATAAGTTTTATTGCATAAGTATACGAAGTGGCAAACAAGGTAATTAGCTTGCTTGAATCGTTCCGTAATGTACTTATGAATCGAAACATCATGTTGAACTCCTTTAGTTTATACAATAAAAAATAAAATTGAAGACAATAAAAAACAAAAAACAGGGCATTATGGATGTAAAAAGAAAAAAGTCATTTCACTTTTAGTTCCATTATGTTTGAATGTTGTTACTCTGGGACCCCTTTTTTTTTTTTTTAACCTTTCCCCTCTGCTAAATAGCATCTTCTTAGTTGTTCAAAAGGAGGTCGAATTTTTTTTCTAAATCTTAGCCCCAAAACAGAATGAAATGGAGAAAGAAAATAAAGAGGCTGCAAGCAGATTCTCCTTTGACTCCATTCATATATATATAGGTATAGGCATGAGTGTAGATATAGGCACACTAAAGGTGTATGTGTAGACATAGACATATAGCACTCCTCATGCTGTTAGGAGGGCCCAGGACTGCTTAGCCTACACATTGTGTCTTTTTTCCCAAAAGAAGGGATCTGGCATTTATTGAATGTCTATTCTGTACCAGGCTCTCTACAACTTTTATCTTACTTCATCCTCATGGTAACCCTCTGAGCTTGGTGTTGTCTATATCTACGGAACAAGGACATGGATGACCCCAGAGGATAAAAGCTTGCCCAGCACACAGGTCCTAAGCCTGTGGCCTTGTGGCTTTCTCCCTTCCCCAGTACGTCTCCTCTGTGGTTACTGGTGTCCACATTTTCTGTTCTGTGCCGCGGCTGGGTCCCAATGGTGGTGGGTATGTGACGGATGGCTCTGTTTTAGGACTACGCCGGCTGTGCTGTTCTGGCAGTGGATTAACCAGTCCTTCAATGCCGTCGTCAATTACACCAACAGAAGTGGAGACGCACCCCTCACTGTCAAGTAAGGCTATGAGATTTGACCGCTCTCTGCAGTTCTCCAACCTTCATGTTATTAAGTGGCGATACTCTCCTATTTAAAAAAGCGTATGTGTACACATTTTTATATTGTTCCGAATATTATGTAGCATCTTCTTTTGTAGCTTTTTTTTTCAAAAAAGTCAAGTGTTTCTTTTTCTCTCTCTCTATCAAGAAAACTGTCTTCTTCCAGCCTGCCTTCTCAGACGTTACTCATGGCTTTGGAGGTACTGATAGGATGATACCTCCTTCTCACCCTGAAGCTCATGGCCCTATAGAACACACAGCAGGCAGCACCAGCCTGGCCTCTGATAAGTGACAGGCTGTTCCCCCATCTACCCTGCCTGAGTCGACAGACACCAACGTTAAAAGTAGAGGCGACAAAGCGTGGTCTCTGCAGAAATCAAGGGGAGACCATGGCGGTGTGACCTTTGTATCTGATATGTTTTTAAAATAGCTCATCTGTGGAGCCCAAAAGAAAGCAATGAGTTTAATTTTTTGTCACCTGTTAAAAAGAAAAATAGGCTAACAAGATTAGTTAACCACAAATGTTAGTTAGCGTAATTGTATTATACTTGAAAGGAAAGTGCTTCTCTTTTTTATCACTTAAAATTGCTTTTGACAACCCGTATTTTTCTACTGTTGTCATATGGAACAAAGGATCTTGAACTCTGTAACCCAGTGGTGTTTATCGCAATTAAAATTTCTTTTAAGAGAGAATTGCTTGGGCTTTATAGTTTTTGGACGATAAGACTTAGTATTTTTATACAGTTAAAATATCATTTTTTAAATGGCAGCACTTCGTTTTTGCTTTCAGTGTGTATATTAATATTTTGAGAAGTATTTTAAACAAATATGCTCCACACATTTAGCCCAATATGCATTCCCCTGTATTCATAGCTTCCTACACGCAGCACACAGCTCCCCTCCTTTCCATGAATACAAAGTCTGTATGTTTATTTATTGATGTATTTTAACCACCTCACCTCAAAGAACACGTGTCTGCTTTTGGAGTTACAGTCAAGATACGTGTGAAGAATCCCATTTTTTACGGGTCTGCTTGCTTTTTCTCTAGATTCCCCTATTTGTGGAGTGATAATATTGTTTTGTAGACTCTTCATTCTGAATCATTCTCTTTTATATTTCCCTTTTATTTCTTCAAATAATGTTGCACCAGTTTCCTGACATGCCCTCGTTATCTACACGATACCCTTTTTTCTTTTCAGTGAGTTGGGAACAGCTTACGTTTCTGCAACAACTGGTGCCGTAGCAACAGCTCTAGGACTCAACGCATTGACCAAGGTACTCAGATTTTTATTTCCATAATAAAGCTGCTTAATTTGTTATCATATGTCTGGCTCTAAATCCCTCTATTATTTCTTAAAATAGTTCAAGTCATATGGCTTTCTTGTTATAGTCCTTATCTTCAACTGCGTATTTTAGTTATATTTTCCAATAACTTTGGGAAGAGTTGTCACCGATAACACCTACCAGGACTGTGGTCTGTGCCTGGCTCTGTGTACAAAGTGCTAAATGTTCACCATCCTCACAGCCCTCCAGAGGCATTGCAGTGGGCAGTGTGCCGCAGGCCACAGCTCTGAAGAGAGGCGAGAGCATCTCTCTGTCGGCACTCCAAAGCCCATCCTCCTGCAACCACACTTAGCTACAATGCCTTAGAAGCTTGCACGGTCCCAGCACACCCATGTGGGAAACATACAAATACTGCCAGGAAAATTTTGAAAGTATTCTTGGCCTGAGTTTCTATGCAAATAGGACTCTGCATTTTTCAGAGTTTTCAAGAAGAAATAAGTTAATTCCATGCACTAGTACAGGAAAAATAAGATAAAACTTTTGAAATTTTCTCCTCTGCAGCATGTCTCACCACTGATAGGACGTTTTGTTCCCTTTGCTGCCGTAGCTGCTGCTAATTGCATTAATATTCCATTAATGAGGCAAAGGTAAGACGAATATGCACTCTCAGTAGGGACGTGTGCTTGATGGGGGAGTCTCTTGTAATAATTAGCTTTGTTGAAACTTTCAAATATTCGTTTTAATATGTATAGGTGAAATTATGTGAGATCTTGGATTTCCTTCACAATAATCTGGGGTTGGGGATGAGGATGGGTGTGTTGATAAAACAAGCTTAGCTATGAGTTACTGGTTATTGAAGCAGACTGAGGAGTGCGGGGAGGGGGCTGAGCTGGAATAGTCTTTCTGTGTCTGTATAATAAAAAGTTTAAAAGATATATCTCAAGCTTACATTGAGTTGTGCTTGGGTTAGACAAAGTCTATCCAAAGAAAGTTTATTCTCTAAAATAGATTCCTTTTTTTCCCTCCAGAATTTTCTTTTGGAGCTTAAAGTAACATTATTCTGTATCTTTGGAAGTATTGTTTTAGAACTGGCAAAAATTAAAGGAGAAGAAAGGACAACAAAAGCATTTTGGAATGGATAACAAAAAACAGGGGTAACCGTAGTAGTTATACTTAGTGTTAGTAAATGTAGTTAATAAATATACAATAGGGCCATGTGCGAGTGACTTTCCATGTCAGCATACTAAGTTTGTTGACTTAATAATGTGGTGTGTTATGTCTGTTTCTCATTTGGAAAGTTGCTCAAATTTGCACATGAGCATAGATTGAAGTTAGCATATCCACCCTTCGAATCGTATTGTTACTGAAAAAGGTACACCCTGTTTTAAAAGTTTTCTAGGTTGTTTCAGTTTTATTTCTATCAAAGGAGGATTAAACTTGTCCATGGTATTTAAAAATAGATGTGTCTGCCAGGCGCAGTGGCTCACGCCTGTAATCTCAGCACTTTGGGAGGCCGAGGCAAGTGGATCACCTGAGGTCAGGAATTCAAGACCAGCCCAGCCAACGTGGCAAAATCCCATCTCTACTAAAAATATAAAAATTAGCCAGCACACTGGCACACGCCTATAATTCTAGCTACTCGGGAGGAGGCAGGAGAATCGCTTTGAACCTGGGAGGCGGAGGTTGCAGAGAACAGAGATAGCACCACTACACTCCAGCCTGGGCAACAGAGTGAGACTCTGTCTCAAAAAAAAAAAAAAAAAAAGATGTGTCAGTACCAAAAAATGACACTTGAGTGGGTATTTTAATTAGGTAGAGGCTTGATCTTTCCCAACATCGTACTGTTTCGGGACATTTCTTGAAGGCATTGGTGGAGCTCTCTGTATGTGTTTTGCTCTGCAGGGAACTCAAAGTTGGCATTCCTGTCACAGATGAAAATGGGAACCGCTTGGGGGAGTCAGCGAACGCTGCGAAACAAGCCATCACACAAGTCGTCGTGTCCAGGATTCTCATGGCAGCCCCTGGCATGGGTTAGCAGTACTTTGTCATTTATTCCAGTACAGGTTGAACAAGCGTTCACAGATTTGTGACCCAGAAAACAAAGACAAATATCATGCCTCTTAGTGGAAATCGCCTTCCCGTGGGGGTGGCAGGAAATAAACAAGTAAATAAAGTTATAGTATGTGCAGTGGTGATGAGGGCTAAGGGGGTAGGGGGCTAGGGCAGGTGGGGGTGGAGGTAGGGCAGCCGGGAAGAGCACTAGGTGGAGGTGTGGGAGTGAGCCAAGTGGCTATCAGGGATGAATATTCTGGCAGAGGGAACCACAGGCAGGAGTTTGCCTGGTGTGTTGCAGGCATTATGGGTGCAGGTGCAGCTAGGGCACAGTGGGAGGGGTGCGGAGCAGTAGGAAGGGAGTCAGGAGGCCACAGACAGCAGAGCATGGATGGCGGCCCTGGCGTTTCACACTTGGGTTTTAGTCTGAGAGGTAAGAAGCCAGGCAGGGTTTTGGATACAGAAGCAGCACAGTCTGACTTAGGTTTTATTTGTGTGACTCTGGGTGGTGGATTGAGAATCGGCTGAAGGGGAACGAGAATGTTCAGTGGAGGCTATCCAGGAGGCTGCCTCGGTAATCCAGGCAAGAGGCAGTGATGGGCTGGACCAGGGCCATACAGCGGGAATTTGACCAGAAGGAACTGATGGAGCAAATTGGAATGGTTAGAGCAGCTATTGATAAATTGTGTGCCAAGCAACTAGTCAGTTTTCCCTATAGGGGCTGTGATCAGCATGACCAGAAACAGAAACTCTACATTGTATTTAGTTCTGCTGAGATTCTCTAGTCCACCCAAAGGCTGCTCAGAGCTACCTTCAGACCAGGGGCCTAAAGAAAGTTCTCAGACTGAGAAATCAGAGGGCCTGGGAGTTAGAGTGCTCTTCACAGAAAACAAACAGAAATTAGTATGTTTCATTTTCATCATCTAAACTGAATGCAAACAACACTTGGCAATTAAAATGAAGCTCGCCAATGAAGTATACTTCACCAGCTGCTGTCAAGTCATCCATTAATACTTTCTGGAGGTTTTTAAATTCCCTTTGTCACTGTGACTGCTCGTTAGCAGGCAGGCAGAGCAGGCAACAAAAGTTGAAGAAAAGTGCATGAAGGAAAACTTTGAGGAACATTCTATTCACATTCCGGCAAATTGGGGGAAAACTGCTATTATCTGATTTCACACAGGAGTGCCTTGGTGCCCTGTCTGAGGCTAATGTGTTCTGTAGGGCTGGCTGCATAGCCACAGTCCTGAAACATGGGCACAGCATCCCCTGAATCCAGGGACCAGCACGTTTGTCACTAACCTAAGAGGAGGCTATGGAACCCACCCCGGTGTGCCTGCTGAGCCCTGATTTACAGATTTGCTGAAATCGAGGTTGCAGCTCCAGCTTCTGCCCTGGATTTGTTTTGTGGTGGTGGTTGTTGTTGTTGTTTTTGAGACAGGGCATTGCCCTGTCCCTCAGGCTGGAGTGCAGTGCTGTGATCATGGCTCACTGCAGCCTCAACTTCCCTGGGCTCAGGTGATCCTCCTACCTCAGCCTCCCAAGTAGCTGGGACTACAGGCATGCGCCACCTCACCCACCTCATTTTTATATATTTTGTAGAAACAGGGTTTTGTCATATTGCCCAACTGGTCTAGAACTCCTGGGCTCAAATGATCCGCCCACCCTGGCCTCCCAAAATGCTGAGTTTACAGCTGTGAACCACTATGTCCGGCCCTGGGTTTGCTTTTGATTGTGGTCTTTTCTGTTTTGAATTGCCTCACTCCTCTTAGAGTTCAGCCAGCCCAGCCCATCAAATCCATTTCTAGTGATTTGGCTATTTTAAACACTATTTAGTCCCCAGAGAAGAAATACAATCTTTCTGTCCCAGTGCAATTTATACGAATAATTGACGTATTAAAGTAGTGGATATAACAGTTTAGTCTGATAAAATTTGTCAGCAAATGAACAAATGCTGTCCACCACATACCCAGTGTTTTATATGCATTATTGTATCCAATTTCCCCCATTTTATAGAAAAAGAAAACAGAAAACTGAAGTTCAGAGAAGTTAGGTAACTTCTCCAGGGTCACCCAGCTAGCAAGTGGTCTAGCCCAGCGGTCCCATACCTTTTTAGCACCAGGGACCCATTTAATGGAAGACAATTTTTTCATGGACCAGGGGTCAGGAGGATGGTTTCAGGATGATTCAAGGACATTAAATTTATTGTGCACTTTAGTTCTATTATTATTACATTGTAATATATAATGAAATAATGACACAACTGACCATCATGTCGAATCAGTGGGAGCCCTGAGCTTGTTTTCCTGCAGCTAGACAGTCCCATCTGGGGGTGATGGGAGACAGTGACAGATCATCAGGCACTGGATTCTCATAAGGAGCAGGCAACCTAGATCCCTTGGATGTGCAGTTCTCAGTGGAGTTCGGGCTCCTGTGAGAATGTAATGTGGTCGCTGATCTGACAGGAGGCAGAGCGCAAGCATAATGCAAGCAATGGGGAGCGGCTATAAATACAGCTAAAGCTTCATTCACTTGCCCGCTGCCCTCCTCCTGCTGTGCGGCCCAGTTCCTAACAGGCCACAGATCCAAACCAGTCCATGGCCCAGGGATTGGGGACCCCTGGTCTAGTCTGTACGGAAGCAGTTTCTGCCTGACTCCAAGGCAGGATTCTTTACACCATCCTCCCTGCCTTGTGCGCTTTGTTTTATTAATACTGGAAGAAAAAGTTCTTGATATTTTTATTTTTGCCTATTTAAACCTAAAAGTAAAGTTATTTTCAAGATTATAAAATGATCTGGCTGGCAGAGGATGTGATATTACTTTTCAAAAATTTAGAAAACAGGAACAGTTTTCAATTTAATGAATTCAAATATAATAATTTAAAGAATTACTACAAACTGTTTTTACTGTGACAGTGGAAACAGCCTAAAAGTGACAGAAGTTTTCTGTTAAGTGGTTGAAAAAAAAAATGTAAGCTGAAAATTGACATTAAATAAAGATTTAAGTGGATCTGTCTTTATTTGCAGCCATCCCTCCATTCATTATGAACACTTTGGAAAAGAAAGCCTTTTTGAAGGTAAGCTGTAGTTCTTTTGTCATTTTCTCAACCCTTTTTATTTCTTTTTAGATTTCAAACTGTACAGAGTATTTCTTACCTAAACAGTATAGAATTTGAAGGCCACTTTCTCCTGGGCACTTATGTAAATAAAAAGATGTTCCCAGGAAGATTTGATTTCTAATCTCAGATATTTGAAAAAGCTTTTTGTAAATAAAGACTGCTACTTTTGAGAGGTTTTAACTCAGTTACACACACAGTCATCTATTGGATGCCTGGCTGGGTAAAAATGAAGGGATGATGTGAATTTGGAATGATATGTGTACAAGTCAGTAGTCATCCTATCAGGAATGAAAAAATCATTCAGAGTAGCAGCTTCATGGGGTCTCAGTTTGGGAACAGTTACCACAGTTCCTCTCATCTCAGTGACAAACACTGAACAGAAGACAGTTGGGCATGTTGCATAAGTTTCTTGCTGTGACAGATGGAAATTTCTGTAGATATTTTCCTGGCATTTTCTCATGCGAAGGAGCTGGCAAATGATAAAAGCAGTTAGCCCCATCTTAGCCCACCATTGCCGCATTGTTCCAGGCTGTTACACAATGATAAGATGAATAACTGTTGTGTTCTCCCCACTTTCATCTTAAGTTGTGGTTTTTTTAGCTTTGCTTGATATCGTACCCTTTGATCATCATTTGGAAGTGTGTCTCCTCGCCTACTCTTCCCACCGAAGCCCCCTACCTGCCCCACTCCCCACATGGAAGGGCCCACTGGTTTCAGAACCCCACATGAAGGTCCAGAGAGATGATCAGGACAGCTCATGGCTCAGTCCTGGCACCTCAGTGGCTACAAGGGGGCCTGGTTGTAGCTGTATTCCTCCAGACCTCAATGAGAGATAATTGCTCTGAAAAACTCATGGCTAAGTACTGTTAAGGTACCCATGCATACCTACCACTCCCCAAGTTCACGGTTGCTGGTATACGTCAGTGTTGCATTTCACCCATGCAGAGAGGACCGTAGGACAGAAATGATAGTACAGTCATTGCTTATGACACAGAGGCAGCTTATATTAAAATCCCTACTTTTCCATGTTCAAAACACTTTCAGATTCTATCGTGAAGGCAGGCTTCACCGTGCCCCTTCCGCAAAGGCTGAAGAGATCACTTCCTCGGCAGCTCATGATACCCATGCGGGCTGTTCACCTTGGTTGGCCTTCCGCTTGTTCCCACTGCCCCAGGGCCAGGTGTGCCTCCTCTGCAAGGATGTACTCATCTGGGCTTTTACCTTAGAAATGACCAGACTCCTCCGCAAACAAGAAACTAATTGAACATTCTGGGCTTTTTTAAACGATGATGCTTGGGGAGCATTCAGTATGACTCATCCATCCCCCCACGCCTTATCTCTCCCCAAGTGGAGAGCTGGGAAAAAAGGCATCAGCTGTAGGCAGGTGACTCACGGAAATTTTTGCAGTAAACCAAAAAGTTCGCTGCCTAAAATCTGGTGCTTCTGTGAACAGTTTTCTTGAAGAATAGTTCCGTTGTCTCTTTACACTTGGGTCATTCTTAATGGCACGTTCATTGGGAGCGAAATTGATATGGTTTGGGTCCTACGCTAGTTCTTATTCCTTAAGGTCTAATTCTTTTATATTCCCTTTTATAAACGTGGACTGCTGTGTCTACTCAGTAGGCTTTCAGGACTGCTAGTTGAATGGGAATGTAACATTTATTTGTTCATTCATGTTTTTTTTTCAACAGCCCTTTGCTGAATGCTTGTTTATGCCAAGCGATGTGGTAGACGCTAGAGTCCCAGAAAGAGGATGTGACTCCTGCTCTCAGGGAGCATGTAGCATGGTATAGGGAAGAGGCGCAAGACAGATTGTGAAAAGACACAGTGTTTAAAGTTTGGGGCACAGAGGGAGCGCGTAGGAGGTATCTTACCAACTGGTGTAGGTGAGCAGGGACTTCTTTGAAGAGGACGGGGTGAGGGCCACACGCTCTGCAGAAGCTCAGCAAGTACACAGAGCAGGAATTGTTGGAGATTTGTGGATGGTGAGGTTGGCTGGGATGTAGGCAATGTGTAAGGAATTGACTATATCATATATAAAAGTTAACTCTCAGTGGTTCATAGAATCTAAATGTAAAAGTCTACAACTATAAAACTTCTAGAAGAAAATACAATAGAACACTAGGGCTAGGCAAAGACTTATTAGACTCAACACAAAAAGCACAGCCCACGAAAGAAAAATTGATAAATTAGACTTCATCAGATTTGTTAAATTCTGTTCTTCAAACTACACAGAAAATGAAAAGAGAAGAAACGGCATGGGAAAAAATGTTTACAAGGCATGTATGTGATAAAGGACTTGTGTCCAGAATATATAAAGGATCCTCAGCCCTTAAGCTGGGCAGAAGGTTTGAACAGACGCCTTACCAAATACATACGGTTCTCAAGCACCTAAAAAATGCTTAGTATCTTTAGTCATTGGGAAATCTAAATTAAAACCACATGAGCTGCCACTCAACGCTTATTAGAATGTCAAAAACTAAAAAGATTAATCATAACAAGTGTTGGTGAGGAAATGGAAGAACTGAAACCTTCCCCAGTGCTGGTGAGAATTAATGCGGTACAGTCATGTGAGAAAATACTGAGGCGGTTTCTTACAAAGTTAAACAGATGCTGCCCTGTGATCCAGCCATTTCCTTCCTACTTCTTTACCTAGGAAAAATAGAAGCACATGTCCATGAAAGACAAATGTTCATAGCAACTTTATTTGTGATAGCCAAAAACTAGAAACAGCTCAAATTGCTCAACAAAAGGAAAATGTATAAACACCTTGTGAATACAAGGGAACACTTAACTCAGCAATAAAAAGTAACAAACTAGTGCTACACACAACATGAAGGAGTCTCAAAGTAATTACACAAAAGAATAGATACTGTATATCGAGTCCTAGAAAATGTAAACTAAATCTAGTGACAGAAAGATGAGAGGTTGCCATATAATGGGGTGCAGGGTTTATGGAAGAGGGAGGAACTGCAAAGGGTACAGGAGCAAGAAAAACATTCGGGGTGGTGAATATTTTCATTATTTTGATTGTGCTTATGGCTTCACAGCTGCATATAGATGTCAGAACTTACACACTTCAAATATGTGCAGTTGTATGTCAATAAAGCTATTAGAAAAAGATCATGGAGGGAGAGAGAATTTAGAGTCATTAACTTTTAAGGGTTTTTCTTTTTTTGCCTTGTGTGTGTGTGTGTGTGACCGAGTCTTGCTTTGTCACCAGGCTGGAGTGCGGTGGCACGATCTCGGTTCACTGCAACCTCTGCCTCCCGGGTTCAAGAGATTCTCCTGCCTCAGCCTCCCAAGTAGCTGGGACTACAGGCACCCACCACTGCGCCTGGCTAATTTTTTGCATTTTTAGTAGAGACGGGGTTTCACCATGTTAGCCAGGATGGTCTCGATCTCTGGACCTCCTGATCTGCCCGCCTCAGCCTCCCAAAGTGTGGGATTACAGGCATGAGCCACCGCACCCAGCCTAACTTTGAGCTTTTTACTTCATTGAAAAAAAAATATATATATATAAAACATATAATTACTCTCTTTAACTCATTTAGACTTTTCATCTAAACATCCCCTGTTTGCACAGTTGTGTTAGGTATGATATGTCTCTACCTTGAGACATTTTGTGAGTATCTAGTGAAACACCAGCATCCCAGCTGACGAATGTTGTATCTGACTTTCTGATTGAGAGGAAGGGATGAATAAGGCAGGATGGGATGCTGGGGTAGGAGCTGGAAGAAGACATGGTATCAGGTTGGGTTTTGGCAGGATACTGTAATTGTCTAGGAGCCTTGTCTGTGCAAGGAGCCTTTCCATCAAAACCCTCTGCGTGAGCCACAGTCAGCACGTAGTTTGCACATGCCCGCCTCCAAGGTGGCACACAGCTGCCCTCTTTTGGCTAACGGGTTAGCTCAGTTTGCTGCAGACCAGAGTCTACTTAAAATGAAGTGGCTGCTCTCACAGGTTCATGTTCATCCATGAACAGGCTCTCGCTCAGTACTATGCCTACCCTCCCGTCACCAAGTCTGTCCCAGCCCAGATGTCACCTGGATAGGAAGTGCTAGGGGAGTATTTAGCATCTCCTTATGACAATCCTTCACCATCAAACAGAGACGGTTGCCAAAGATACAGTGTTTTCCTTTTCATTCTGTCTTTTTTTTTTGAGATGGAGTCTTACTCTGTCACCCAGGCTGGAGTGCAGTGGCCAGATCTCAGCTCACTGCAAGCTCCATCTCCCGGGTTCACGCCATTCTCCTGCCTCAGCCTCCCGAGTAGCTGGGACTACAGGCACCCGCCACTTCGCCCGGCTAGTTTTTTTGTATTTTTTTTAGTAGAGACGGGGTTTCACCGTGTTAGCCAGGATGGTCTCGATCTCCTGACCTCGTGATCCGCCCGTCTCAGCCTCCCAAAGTGCTGGGATTACAGGCTTGAGCCACCGCGCCCGGCCTCATTCTGTCTTTTGAGGAGAGAGACCCCTCTGTGTAACCTGTGGGGATCGGTTTCCTTGCCGATGCTTCTCCCTTCCTCTCTGATCCATCCCTTTCCCCTCTTACGCCAACCCTGATGAGCCTTTTCTCCAGAGGAGTCTCTGGGGACCAGGGTGCGCCTCCCATGCACGTTGTCTTCTAACAGCTTGTGTTGACTCCTAACTAAGCTGGCTGATTTCATTACAACCAGCTCACACCTTGGTTGCAGTGATTTCTGTGGCCCTATTTATATAACCATATATCTCATCACTCTTTATATTGTGTATTGAAGTACCACTCCTTTTTTAAAACTAAAAATCTAACAGCATTTATTCTCCAAAAGACCAACCAACTTGTTCATTTCCATTAAAAAAAAAAAAAAGTGTGACTAGCAAAAATGTTTTATGCTAGAAATAGTTTTAACCATACTGACAGCAACTAAAACCAAAAAGACGAGGTGCAAAGGGGGGTGAGGGATGGTGAGCATTTGTTGGGTTTCTGGTATATTCCAGCCACCATACTAGGTGCTTCATGAATGTGATCTGGCATCTTCCTCCACACACTTTTAGGAAGCTGTTAATGATGTTCATTTTGCACCATAACAAGGAAACGGAAGCTTGGAGAGGCTATACTCTGCCTGTGCTTCCCCACAGTCAGGAACCAACCGGAAGGGCAGAGACTTGAGACCTTGGCACCAGGCTATCCTATCTCCTCAGCCAGGGGATACGTTACAATTAAATGACAGCTATCTCCCCACCTCCACTATATACCCAGGCAGTGCTCAGATTAAATGGGGGGATGTGGGAAAAAACAGAAGCCACTTGATCTTTGCGTGTGTGCTGATTTACAGATCAAAGAAGGCTACAGGAAGTTAGGCTAACACCGTTGTTGCAGCGTTTCCCCCAAATTTCACTAACCACCTTCTACCTGGATCTTGAAATATGGTGAGGTTCCTTCCAGTTAATCACAAGAAATTGTCTCTAAGACCCTGTATGAAAAGTATTCAAAGTCATTTATTTCTCAACGCAGAGGTTCCCGTGGATGAATGCACCCATTCAAGTTGGGTTAGTTGGCTTCTGGTGAGTAGAAATTACTTTTACATAATTAATTTCTTTTTAAAATATAAATACACAGCGTATGAAAGGTGACTGGGTAATATGGGATACAAATTTTGAAAATGAGCCATCTCAGAACGTCTGGAATGCATGGCCCCAGATAATTAAATAGAAGTAAACTGTCTTTAGAGGAACCTACAACATGGGGGCTATTCGTGTGATTCTTTTTTAAATCATTTTATCTCTGTGACTTTTCCATTATTTTGGCAATCCTAGGTAATAAAACTTACACAAACAGGACTTATTTTTGTTAGACAACACAGAACATAATGCTCTGAAGAAAGAAGGGATTGTTGTAAAATAGAAAAATAATCTGAAAAGTTAACCATTTAAAATGGTCTGACTTTTTTTTGTATTTTTTTTTTAGTTTGGTGTTTGCTACACCCCTGTGTTGTGCCCTGTTTCCTCAGAAAAGGTATGTATTTGTTATTCTTCAGAATAATCATGAGTTTTAATCCTAAAAACCAATGGAAGGTGCAGGTGCCATTATTCCATTTCATTGGCAGGGAAGTTGAGACTCAAAAGATACTGAAGCCAGGGTCTCTAAAAGGAAGGGATGGAGGCAGAAATCAAACCCACATCTGCCTAATTTCAGATGTACCCAGTTCTTTTCTACCCCCTTCCATTAAATTTTAAAACGCTTTATTCTTTTATAAGAATCAGATTAACTCTGGTGCAAATTTGCTTTTATGAAAATTTAAAATACGGTCCAATCCATTGGCAAATGCATCTGTAATACAGATATGATAGGATGTAAGTTCCGCCCCCAGGGACAGCAATTATATGCACTTAGCTTAGGTGGTTGGTATATTTGCTTCCCTTCTTCCCACTTAGTTTTTTGCCTTAAAAGCTTTCTCGTGCATGCCTTTCATCACAAGCTGCCCTTGAATCCTGCCTTTGATGTGAGAACAGGACTAACTGGCATTAAATCGGCATTTTCGACATCAGGTCTCCAGCCTGCTCTTGACCTGACACCAACATGCAAAGCGGCGGCATTTTGTTGTCTGTCGTTTTCTGTGTTATCAGGCCCCTTGCCATGGTAATACCCTTTCCTTCGTGGGCCAGTAGGTCCCGAACATACGGTCTTTAATCCCCTAGCCTTGCGGAGTCGGTTTTGGATGAAGTGTCTGTTCTAGAACTAATGCGGTCACATCCCTCTACCTGATGGAGAACTCCACCTTGTATCTGCTCTCCCACTCTGTCTCCGACCCCACTGTTTTTGAATAGACATTTAAATCTCATGGACAGGAGCCCTTCATCACCTTGGGCCTGCTGAGGAGCCCCCTGTGAAGAGGGCAGGACCTTCAGAACTTGCTCTGGGAGCCTGATTCAGATGAATTTCCTCATCTCTACAGTGGGATAATGATACCTGTTTAACTGCACAAACCCCAGAGTCTTGGGGCTCAACCTGAGAATGTCCATGTCTGTAGTATGTGGGCTTATGAACACTGGTGTTCAGCAGCTGACCTTGATTTAGCAATGTAGACTTCGAGCACGTAAAATGCCGAGGGGCGTGCCTGATACCAAGGAAACGCCTAAGAAATGTAGCTGTAATTATTTTCAGGTTGAAAAGATTTTAGATTTGAAAACCCATAGAGAAACTTTCTACTTTGGCCTTGATTTTCTTTGAGTGCTGCGAGAAAAAAAAATATATATATAGTCTAACATTTATTTTTTAAGATTCATTTAAACTCTAGGTGTAGAAATGAAAAGCTTTCTGTAACTACTAGTGTCCTCAGGTCAAGGCCCTCAGAAAGCGTGTGGTTTTACATTTGTGAAACCAATGGTCTTTTGTTTTACTGTATTTTAAAATAACTTCTTACTCTGTTTTGTTGTTGATACATTGTATGTTTGGCTTCTTTAGGTCTCTGGCTCCTCAGTTTCATAGATTAGGATTAATAATATTCCTTGGCTCGTAACATAGTATCCTCATTGATCCAAGCATGACCCTGTTTTCCGTATTTTTATTTTATTTATACTAGTAATATAATGAACATCCACAAATTCAGTGCCCAATGAGGCAGGAGAATCACTTGAACCCAGGAGGTGGAGGCTGTGGTGAGCCAAGATCACGCCACTGCATTCCAGCCTGGGCAACAGTGCGAGATTCCATCTCAAAAATATATATATATATGTATATGTATCTCCAGTAAGTTACATCTTATAGACTCATCCCAACCTGTGTCCCTGCCTCCCCTGCAGATTTAACCACTATGCTGAATTTCATGCTCTTGCATTTTATATTTGTGTATGTATTTTTAGTTTGTCTTCTTAGGAACTTGTTAGACAAGGGTGTCACACTATCATAAGATATATAGTCTTCTAGTACTTGTTCTTTTTATTCAGTATCAGAACTAAGATTCATCTACATTATTGCGTGTACCTGTAGTCCATTCGTTGCTATTGTTGTATCATAGTGCATTGTATGAATGCACCACAGTTGCCCATCTCCCATGTGAACAAGTGATAATGAAAACATTCTTTATTAACATTTTTGAGAAGCAGCAAATGTGTTGCTTTGAGAGATATTTATAGCTTTAAATGTTTATATTTTGAATAATGGATAAAAATCAATGCACTAAATGTCCAACTTAACTTAAAAAAAAAGCACAAAAGAATAAACATCAGAAAAGAAGGAAGGAAGGAGATTAAGATCAGAAATAAATAACAGAAAGAGTAGAGGATCAACAAAGTGAAAACTTGGTTCTTTGAAAATAGAAACAAAATAGACAATTGTCTGGTGAAATTAATCAAAACAAAAAGAGAGAAAAGCACAAATAATATGAATGAAAAAGAGGCATAACTGTAGATTCAGCAGTGATTAAAAATAATATCAACATTATACCAATAGATTTGAAAACAGGCAAAATAGACAAATTTCTGGAAAAAATATTAGCAAAGCTGAAAAATTAAAAAGTCAGAATAAGCAAGATAGTCATTAAGGAAGCGGAAGCAGCGTTTAATCTTCCTCCTACAAAGAAAACACAAGAAACAGGTAGTTTTACAGGTAAGTTTTTCCAGCTGTCAAGAAACAGATTATTCCAATTTTGAACAAACTCTCCTGGAAGATAAAAAAGAGAACACTCCCCACCATCCACCAAGGTTTGAATAACTTTAATTCCAAGATCAGACTTGGGCCTTTAACATACATTCGTAGTAATTACAGATACTTAGAGATCGATGGCAAAACAGAAGGACCAAGAGGCGGCATAGCAGGGCTTCGGGATCAAGAAAGATCTGCCTTCAACATCTCAGTTGCACCTCAGGTTTCCTTACCTGTACAATTATGATAATACTGGACTTCTAGAGTTTTCTTAAGGATTAAAATGCATAATGTCTGGCCCAGCAAATGAGCAATAAGTCATAGCCATTATCATTACCATCATCAATGTCATCATCATTTAAAATGACTCAAAGGCCCACTACATAAGCAGTAGCCATCGTGGGATTTTTTTTTTTCCTACCTTTTTTCTATATTCGTAATTGTTAAAATTTGTTTTGCATATTTGAAATATAAACTTGTATCCTGACTTTTTTTTAACCTTACAGTCTATCACATGTCAACTACATTAAATACCAATTTTTTTATTGTTTTTTAGAGACAGGGTCTCACTCTCTTGCCCAGGTTGGAGTGCAGTGGCACAGTCATAGCTTACTACAGCCTTGAACTTCTGGGCTCAAGCAATCCTCCTATCTCAGCATCCTGAGTAGCTGGGGCCACAGGCATACACCAACACACCTGTCTTATTTTTTATTTTGATAGATACAAAAATTTGGGTCTCACTAGGTTACCCAGGCTGGTCTCAAACTGCTGGCCTCAAGACATCCTCCTGCTTCAGCCTCCCAAAGCTCTGAGATTACAGGTGTGAGCCACTGCGCCCAGCCTCAAATTTTTTTTAAACTAATTACATATCAAAATATTAGCAGTTTTTCTGGTAGATATTCTGGACAATTTTCTTTATACTTTAATGAGTATGTGTTTCTCTCAAAGAATAAGCTTTTATATATATATATATACACACATACCCATAATACCTTCAAATACATTCTTAAGCACTTAAAGACTAACAGCAGTTATCTCTCAGTGGGATTATAAATGTTTTGGGGTTTTTTTGTACATTTTAGTATTTTCTGAAATTTTTTCAATAAGCATGTATTATATATGGTAAACAAAAGCACATTAATGCAGGCAAATTATTAATGTTATACATTTCACTGACTGCATATATCTTTTTTTATCAATGGTGAACATTGCAAATGATTGATACTGTTTTTCTTAGGAAGTGGCATTGCCACAAATGGTTTTTCCAGCACCAGCAGGGTCTGAGAGTGTCATCACCATACCCTCTTGCCAGCAATAAGAGATTTCACCTTTTAATAACGTGAGAGGGAAAAGTTGGGTGTTGGGTTCTTAAGATGCATTTCTTCCATTATGAGTGACAATTTTCTGAAAGGAACATAATCTCATTTTCTAGCCGCATGAAGCATTTCTCCGACAAGACCCACTGTACCAGTCCTGGGATCTCTACGCCTGTGCCTTCTCCATGCTCTTTCTAGATCCTGATTCTCACCTCTGCCTGTGTAATAACCCTATCATTTCTCCCTTATCCCAGTTCCATGTCTGTGACAAGCTTGGAGGCCGAGTTGCAAGCTAAGATCCAAGAGAGCCATCCTGAATTGCGACGCGTGTACTTTAATAAGGGACTGTAAAGCAAGGAGGAAACCTCTGCAGCTCATTCTGCCACTGCAAAGCTGGTGTAGCCATGCTGGTGAGAAAAATCCTGTTCAACCTGGGTTCTCCCAGTTACAGAAACCTTTTAAAGATCCACATTCGCCTTTTAGAATAAAGCTGCTACTTTACCAGAGCACCTGGCATGGGCCAAGTGCCTGATACTCCCTTACATTGAATCATGTTATGATTTATAGAAATACCCTTCCTTTAGCTTTTATAGTCATTGTTTTTCAAAGACAGTATACCAGCCATCACCCAGGGTTTTAAAAAAGTACTAATAGACATAGAATAGGTGCTCAGTGTATGGTCAGTAAATATTCTATTGATTATCAATCAATGAAAAGAGAATCTGTTTAAAATATTGAATTTTCATCTCACTCCCATTCCAAATCAAGGAGATCTCAGCAGTGAACTGGGAAAATACAAAAGCTCTGGGCTAATGTATAAAAACTTACCACGAAATATTAAGGGCAGTTTGCTTCTAGTGTGGGGACTGTGCTAGCCCAATGAAGGTAACGAAGTTTTTGGATTTGGAGGGTGAAAGCTCCTTCACACCCCTTCCAAAAGTCAGTCACGGACCACTGCAACATGCCTTCCTGCTGGATCATTATATACATTCAGATTGTGGGTGGATTGCCTTGGTTGACTTTTAATTTATTGTTTTATGTTCTTATAAAGATGTTAATCTTACCTTGCAGTTATTGACTTTATATTCAATTATTTACATCAAATAATGAAATTACTGAAATGTACAAATGTCAAATTTTGGAAGTATATTCAATACCAATGCTGTGTGAGTGGGCTGAATCTAGTTCATTGGTTTTTTTTTTGGTAAGAAGTGAGACTACAGTTCCAGCTACCTACATGTCTTTTCTTGTCATCCTTATAGATCTCTTTGGCTTTCAGAAAGATACAGTGATAATGTGTATGAATCAGTCACAGTGAATTTTACTTGAATATTGTATGTTGCATTCCACTTCATTGGAAGATAATGAAATGTACCACTGTTTACATCATCTGTAGTGATTTCACAGATAATATATTTAATATAACAGATTATGTTTCAAGTCTGTAGATGTCGAAGGTCGTAGACAGTCGGCCCTCTGTATCCATGAGCTCTATATCTGTGAATTCAGTCAAGTTTGGATGGGAAATATTTTTTAAAAAGATACAAAATATACATAATAATGAAAAATAATACAAATTTAAAAACCAATACAGTATAACAACTATTTACATAGTGCTTACATTGTATTAGGTGTTATAAGCAATCTAGAGATGATTTATCAAGTATACAGGAGGATGTGCCTAGGTTATATGCAAATACTGCACCATTTTATATCAGGAACTTGAGCAGCCGCAGATATTGGTATCGGAGGGCGGTCCTGGAACCAGCCACCCACGGATACTGAGGGGCGACGTTTCACGAAGTGTAGATCATTGTATTCAGAGATTGTAAGTGAAAAAATATATAGAAACTCTTTAGTTTTGGCAGATTTTTTTTCTGACAATGTGACCAGACTGAATTTCCTCATAAAGAAAAAATGGCGTGCCTTGTGTCTGTGTTTCTCTTTTCTCTGAAAGGATTAATAGATCTGAAGCTTTGGGCCACTCGGAGCCTTCCTTGATGCTGCCAGAATCTCCTCATTTAGATTTTTTGTCTTAAACCATTGGAAGCAAAACGGCTTTCCCGTGACACTCTGGTCTTGGACAGGTTCTGTTGTCCTCGACATGTCTCTTTAAAAAGTGGTAAAAGCCTGAAATTCAGGGCAGATCTCCATAAGGTGCTGAAGGGACTCTTTTCGTAGGAAGCTAAGGCACGGCTGCCTGCCCCAGGTGTCCTGCTCCTCTCAGAGTCCTCCCGGCACCAGGTAATCTGTAGCTCCGTTTCAGAATGTTAACCTCCAGTGAAGAGCTCATGACTGGTTAGAAGACTGACAAACTAACCAAAATTTTACACACTCCAGTTATGTGTGTTAAAAGTTATAAAAGGAATGGCCAGGCGCGATGGCTCACCCCTGTAATCCCAGCACTTTGGGAGGCCAAGGCGGATGGATCACCTGAAGCCAGGAGTTTGAGACCAGCCTGGCCAACATGGAGAAACCCTGTCTCTAAAAATACAAAAAATTAGCCAGGCGTGGTGGCGCACACCTGTAATCCCAGCTACTCGGGAGGCTGAGGTAGGAGAATCGCTTGAACCCGGGAGGCGGAGGTTGCGGTGAACCGAGATCACACCATTGCACTCCAACCTGGGCGACAGAGCAAAACTCCATCTCAAAAAAAAAAAAGATTATAAAAGGGATGATGAACATGGAGCTGCGTCTTTTTAAACGTTGTTTTTTGATGCTTCAGACTCTTAATGCTTTTATATAAAGCTATAAACTGTGTATGTTAATCACGGTTTATAACAAAGAACAAATAAACCAAGATTGGCAATCCTTGCCGATCTTTTAGAAATACCCTTTCTGGAGAAAAAAATCCACATGAAGTGCAATAAGCTTGTAAAGCTAAGTAGTTATTAATATTTCTATTAACATGATATAAAGGATTATGATTGTAAGTGTTTATTGACTGGCAGTTTTCATTTCAGTATTAGCACAGTGTCTTGCCAGTGTTGGAGGCCATGTATTATTTCAGTTCAACTGGATGAAATGTTAAATAAACTCAGAATGAAAATAAATTCTCTCTTTTATTTGTACATAAAGGATAAAGCAGTTTGTATGTTACAATTGATGGTACTTTTCATTCAAACTTAGTATCTGCAGTACCATCAGCAACTCCTAATGAAAAGATATTTTTGTATTTTGCCTTTGACAAGAAATATATTTCTATTTTGAGCTACCAGTCTTCCACCTTTTTAAACCTCATATACATAGAGGCACACCCACCCCCCCCAAACCCCAACGACAGTGTGATTCCAGGAATATTAATGATGGGCATGGGGGATGGATTTTGGCTTTAAACTCTGATGGCCAACACCACTGCACATGACGGTGATGTAAATGTGCTTTTATATTATTGATCTGATTCTAACCTGGAACTGCATTTACTGACAAAGTCTAAATTAACCTAAGATTGGGGAGTGCCTTAATAAAAGACTTGATACGGGCCAGGCGCAGTGGCTCAGGCCTGTAATCCCAGCATTTTGGGAGGCCAAGGCAGGCGGATCACAAGGTCAGGAGATCAAGACCATGGTGAAATCCCGTCTCTACTAAAAATGCAAAAAATTAGCCGGGCGAGGTGGCGGGTGCCTGTAGTCCCCAGCTACTTGGGAGACCGAGGCCGGAGAATGGCGTGAACCCGGGAGATGGAGCTTGCAGTGAGCTGAGATCGCACCACTGCACTCCAGCCTGGGCGACAGAGCGAGACTCCATCTCAAAAAAAAATAAAATAAAATAAAAGACTTGATACAGAGCTGAGCATTTTAACTTCCTTGGCCATGTTTCTGCATTTGTTTTGCTACAGTAACTCTGTTGTCACTGAAATTATTTAAATATATTCAAGAGCGTGGGTCTAGAAATCAGAGCCAGGTCCAATCTTCATTGCACCCTTTTATAAAAGATACGCATTTAGGCCAATGACATTCTCTGTGACCTTCAGTTTTGTGGTTTTTGTTTTGACTCTTTGGAAAAATCATTGAATCATAGAGTTGTTATAAAGATTAAATGAGCTAATCCCTGCACAGTAGACACCATATTGCCTGGCACTTAGTAAACATTAAACGAATGGTTGCCTCTTGTGTATTTGCTCTAGAGACAGTGGGTGTGCATTCAAAATGCCAGCGTGTCATTGCTAAAGGTAAGATTTCAGAACCCTGGCAACTTTGCCAGAGATTGCACACAACTTAACTAAAAATATCAGATTAAAATGGTCAAGTGGAGACTTTAAATCTATCCCTTAAAAATGTCCAACAATTAAGGTTTTGCATAAATGAGACAGAAGCCGGAAGAGTCTCCACTCACAGATGAGCAAATGGGCTTGCGTTAGTGAAGTGCATGCTTCAGGCTGCTCCTGGTCACTTGAAAACCAGATCTGACATCCATACCTACAGCCTTGTCCAAAAATGTAGACAACTGGAATATGCTAATAAAATTAATTTTTCTTCTGTGTATTCAGAGTTTTACTAAAAGCTGCAGGAAAATAAGATTACATTTGGTGGGATGAGATAAGGCATCACTTAAACCCTAGATAGTCAAAGTGTGGTCCGTAGACCAGAGACATCCAAACTTGTTAGAAATGCAGACTCTTAGACCAGACCCCCGGCCTGCGGAGCCAGGATCTGACAGGTGCCAAGAACCCCAGGTGATCCCTGAACACATCGCAGCTTGAGAAGTTCTGGCTACAGCCACATTCCTGGTGTTCCCAGGGGTCAGTGAGCTTCACTGGGTCAATTTGAGGACAACTTGTGGTTTTCTATGAATTTTGAGTATTTACCCCTCACCAGATTCCAAGAAACCATGGGAAGGGGTCCTCGTTGACAAACAAGCTTACAAGGACAAGGATTTGGATTTCTCTTTTGTCCATTGCCATATCCCCAGCACCTAGAACAGTTGACACTAGGCCAGGGGCCATGTGGTCACTGGGTTCAACCTAGGCTATTTCTAGAATCTGCAAAGTGTCCTCACCTACCCAAATGTGGAAAAGAATCCATTGTGTGTTTCAAAGAGGGCATCCCCAGCATGTGGAAAGAACAGGGAATAGGAGATTTTCTGAGAAGACAGCTAGAGGGGAAATGACTGAGCAACCACGTTACAAGTGTGTTCTGGAATGAACCCTTTCCTCACAGACGACAGAGTGCCTCTGAGTTTCTGCAACAGAAGGAAACCAGGACTGATGCACATAGGGGCTTGTTTAATCCTCATGGAACCCATCATATCCCCACTTTCAAAGAAAAGAGATTTGATGCTCAGGGAAGTGGACTGACTTGCCCAGTGTCACACCATGGTGGAACCACGATCTTTTTTTTTTTTTTTTTTTTGAGACAGAGTCTCACTCTGTTGCCCAGGCTGTAGTGCAGTGTCCCAATCTCGGCTCACTGCAACCTCTGCCTCCCAAGTTCAAGCGATTCTCCTGCCTCAGCCTCCCGAGTAGCTGGGACTACAGGCACATGCCACCACGCCCAGCTAATTTTTTATATTTTTAGTAGAGATGGGGTTTCACCATGTTAGCCAGGATGGTCTTGATCTCTTGACCTCGTGATCTGCCCACCTCGGCCTCCCAAAGTGCTGGGATTACAGGCGTGAGCCACCGCGCCTGGCCTAGAACCACAATCTTAATTTATACCTTACAAATTCTCATAGCTTCCCCATCAACAGGAATAATTATAACCAGCTTTAGAACAACATTTCACAATCTCCAAAGTGTTCTTTACATACATTCTTCCTTGTAATTCCCACAAGGGTTCCTCTGAGCATCATCTCCATTCAAAAGGTGGGGAAAGTCTTGAAGAAGTGAAATCGTTTGCCACAAACCTTACCCAAGATATTCAAAAGACCATAAAGGATTCTATTCACATTCACATACACACACATACGAGGTATGTAGAACATGTAGAGTTCCAATGAGCACTCAGCCAAGGTCAAAGGTAATTTCCAGATGGGGCCTCATATTAGAGTCATAGAAGCAATGGTTCTGAAAGTGTGATCCCTGGACCAGAGCATTAGCATCACTGGGACCTTAGAAATTCCCATTCTCAGGCCTATCTCACACTTACCAAATCAGAAACTTAAGCTGGGGCCCAGCCAACTTTTAACAAGCCTTCTCAATGATTCTGATGGACATTCAAACTTGAGAACCACTGGTTAGGAGGATGAATGCTTGGAGGTGGACCTCTCAGGCTTGGATTCGGCTCGGTTCTTCAAATTGAGGTAGGCTAACCTCTCTCAACCTCAGTTTTCTCATCTGTAAAATGAAGATAGTACTACTTCCCTCATTGAGTTATTGTGAGGATGCAGTGAGGATTAGCAAATAGGCAGCCCTTAACCTGGCACCTGGCACAGTGCATGCACATCCAATACATTTTAGTTAAACTTAAGATGGATGTGTGATCCCTGGGACAAAAGGCTGACAACATTTTGCTGGTGACCCTATTGGGAAACAGGTACTGTCATGACTGCCGATAAGAGTGCAAACTGCTACAATATCTCTACAAGAGTTTGGCAGTATATATCAAAAGGTATAAAAGCGTAACTCTCTTTTAAGCAGTTTCACTCGTGAAACCTAATCCCACAGATGTATACACTCATGTTCACAGAAGACCATGGCTACTCCTATGGAAGCCATATGAATGGAGCCTTCTGGGTGGATTTGGAGGAAGGGGAAGTTGGAGGATGTTTTCCAAAGATAGTGAGAAATTTTCAGGCAGAAAAACGAATAAAAATAAATTTTTCTCCAGGTGCAGTGGCTCACGCCTGTAATCCCAGCACTTTGGGAGGCCAAGGTGGGTGGATCACGAGGTCAGGAAATCAAGACCATCGTGACTAACACGGTGAAACCCCATCTCTACTAAAAATACAAAAAATAGCCGGGCATGGTGGCAGGTGCCTATAGTCTCAGCTACTTGGGAGGCTGAGGCAGGAGAATCGCTTGAACCTGGGAGGCAGAGGTTGCAGTGAGCCAAGATTGCACCACTGCACTCCTGCCTGGGCAACAGAGCAAGACTCTGTCTCAAAAAAATAAATAAATTTTTATCTTGGGAATTTTTTTAAATTTCTGATTTGAATTCTTGCTAAGTAGATTTTATATATATATATATATATATATATATATATATAATGATTGACTGTCACAAATATAAACTAAATTGGGAAGCAAGGCTATCTCTACGCAATGAAACTAAAAGTCAGTTTTAAATTTTCTTCTTTATGCTTTTCTATTTTCCCAGATTTTTTTCTGCTTCTGCACTCAGGACATATGAAATGCTATTTTTAAAATTCTATGTACATTCTAATCTCAATTTTGTAATAAATACATTGATACACATAAAAGACATATAAAAATAATATACACCAAAATGGTTAACAGTTGGTGTCTCTGAGTTTGCAGGTAATCTTTATCTTATTTACACTTTTCTGATTCCCAAATTTTCTGAAATGCACGTGTATTCATATTATAAACGGAAAACCATCCAGTTCAGGCCTTTGAGTAATGTAATAGCTTGAAGCAACACCCGAGTCTCCAGGCCTTCTCGCAGGGTGGGCCGTGATCCCAGCCCAGGCACCCACGCTGGCAGCCCTGGGGCCAACTCTCGGCTCTCCCAGCTCGAAAGCCTGGGGGATACTGAGCCAATCGTGGACCCTTCCCTAGATTCCAGCTCCCTACTGGAAAAGATGGAAAAGCGTGGACCTCAGGAGCCTTGTCAGGCCTGAATCAGGCTCTGATTTCCGAGCCAGGCGAGTGGCGCAGCGCTGAGAAGCGACGCCAGGGCGCAGCATTGCCTGCAAGATCGCGCGGCCGGAGCCGGGCGCTCCCCGCAGCTGCCGGCAGGTGGCCCAGGGCAACCCACGGCCGCCCGCGGACGTGCATCTCCCAAGCGAAGTCAGGAAAGAGGTAGAGGAAGCTACAAGAAAGACATGGTCTCTCCAGCTGCGGCAAGCTGGAAAGATGCCCTGGCTTGGCGTCCCACAGATAGGAATGGATTCATGGATTCCGGATGCATTCCTTTGGGGTACATTGTACCGGGCACCTGGTTGGGGGTGAGAGGGGAGGACACAAAACCAGGGTGGACCAGCCCCCGTCCTTGCCCTCAGCATCGTCGCACTGTGACACAGGTCAATAACACCAGGTGCTGCAGGAGCACGGAGGCTGAGCCCTGAACCTTGGCGGTGGGAAGGGAGCAGGGAATGGGGAGGGCCTTAGGGGATGAAACCTCAGCCACACCAGAAGGATGTGCAGGACTTCCTCACTGGGAGCAGAAAATGGCAGGAAAAAAGCCAGGACTTCTAGGTAAGGGAGACAGTGCATACAAAGACCTGGAGACCAGGGAAAGTGTGGCTGAGTGTAGTGTGCAGGAAGATCTCACCAGGATGCCAAGTCATGAGGGCCCTGCAGTGCCCACAGAGGCAGCACGAATTTCATCCTGAAAGTTGGGGCTCCTTCGGAACAGTTTTGTGCAGGGAAGGAGCAGTAGTTAAATCTTAGTTCTGCCACTGTTTCTGTGATATGAGGCAAGCCACTTGCCTTCTCTGGCCCTCAGTTGCCTCCTCTGTAAATGAGTACAATAAAAGCCACCTTGCAGTCTTCTTGTGAAGAGAACGCTGAGTCAATGCCCAATATGTGTGACTTACCTTCCCTTGTCCTTTAATTTCTTTTTTTGTTTTATACTTTAAGTTCTAGGGTACATGTGCACAACGTGCAGGTTTAATACACAGGTATACATGTGCCATGTTGGTTTTGCTGCTCCCATCAACTTATCATTTACATTAGGTATTTCTCCTAATGCTCTCTCTCCCCCAGTCCCCACCTGCCAACAGGCCCAGGTGTATGATGTTCCCCTTCCTGTGTCCAAGTGTTCTCATTGTTCAATTCCCACCTATGAGTGAGAACATGCAGTGTTTGGTTTTCTGTTCTTGCGATAGTTTGCTGAGAATGATGGTTTCCAGCTTCATCCATGTCCCTGCGTAGGACATGAACTCATCCTTTTTTATTTGTCCTTTTATTTCTCTGCAATAACATTCAGATGGAAAAGACAGATAAGCGGGCCGTCTCCAGCACGGCCACAGTGCCAGCCTGGCAAAAATTAGTAGTCCAGGGGAGTCATCTCAGCTGGCTTCCAGGGGCCAGGAAATCATTTTCATCATGTTTGATTGCAATCAAGAACAAGTTCTGCCCTCTTATTCCCGTTAATAATAAAAATGTATCTTTAAAAATGCATCTTACTCTGATTATAAAAATACTATCTCCAGGAAAGATGGTAGCTGAGAGAACAATTTAAAAAATTAAAAATAGAGAAGAAAATGCCAACTCCATTGAATGCAAAAGACCCGACCTCATGACACAAGCTCTAAATAATCATTTTCATCCAGAATGTAGGAGGGGGGATTCTGGGACCCACTTCTGGAGTGGAGCAGTATCAGGTAAGTGAGAGAAGGGCTGGGCGCTGGGTAGGACATGAGGGTGCAGACACGTGCGAGGAGGACAGGAACCAAGAACGTTTTCCTCTGATCTGGTTCCCTCACTGAGGGGTGAGTCAGAACAGGAAGTCCAGTGACAGATCAAGATCCGATGAGGAGGAAGACGATACCATAACCCAGAGAGAAAGCTGTATGCAGCTTTCCTGGGTAGCTCAGCTACCTGCACTCCTTTGCAAGACAAAATCTAGGTCATGGGGAATTAACAAAAGAATCCTAAGCAGCTAAGTTGAGCCTCACAATAAAAAGCAGAGAGAGTAAGAAGAGGGGGCAGATAGAGAGGGTCCACAGCCACTGAGAGTGGTGAGTGGGCAAGAGGTAGTTTCGGAGAGAGAGGGTGCAGAGAAAGGCAGCGACGGAAGATGCCATTCTTAAAAGTTGGCTGAGCATGGACAGGATGTGCCAATTTCGGTGTGGAGCAAGGCTCCTCATCCCCGGCTTCATTCCAAAATCACCTGCCAAGCCTTTCAAAGTATCTGTTGCTCAGGCCGCATCCGAACCTATTATATCTCCATACCCAGGGGAAGCCTGGGAATTGGAATTTTGAGCTCCCCAGGCCGGTCTGAGGTGCAGTCAGGATGGAGAATTGCTGTTCTAGAGATAGAATTGTGCTTTGATGTACTTTAATAACTTTGGGGGTTGATGGATGGTGTTTTTAAATGCATTATACTGATGCGAATGTCCAGCCCTGAGCTAAGAATATTGGCATTTGTTATCTCATTTAAATCCAGTGAGCCCCTGTTTACAGCTAGTGGTGGCTAACATTCATTGAACAGTTATTTTGCCTTAGACAACACCTCATTTAATCTCACAACAACCCTGTGAAATAACTAGTTTTTATCCCCCACTACACAGATGAAATTATGGCATAGAGCATTTAGGTAACTTGCCCAAGATCAGCCAGTTAATAAACGGCAGAGGCAGAACTGAGCCTGCGCATCTGGCTCTAGGGCCCCCTGGTCAATACAACAACATCTGCCCAGGTTCCCCCTTCACTTGCCTTTCATCAGAGGGAGGGGCAGGCCAGCCTCTGATCCCAAGGTAACCACAACCAAGACTCCATTCAGACTGGCCTGGGAGAAGGAACCTAAATGAGGCTGAATGCAAGCAGCAGATGTCCCCACACAGCAATTCATTTGCTACTGGGAACATGGCTCGGCAAAGACTCCAGTGTGAATGGAGTTTGCAATTTGAAAGATGATATGTCTGGAACCCTGTGGCGTGCTCTATTCTGGCATGCACCTGCCTCCTCCATTCATTCCCATCCCCGCTCCCATCCTGGTTCCACCTCAAACTCCTCTTCCTCCCCCCTGCCCTCCTTCACGCCTCAACCTCTCTGACCTAAAAAACTCTATTTTTACTATAAAAATAATAGGCCACACGCAGTGGTTCACATCCTAGCACTTTGGGAGGCTGAGGCAGAGGATAGCTTGAGCATAGGAGTTCGAGATGGGGCATAGCAAGACCCTGTCTCTACAAAAAAATTAAAAATTAGCCAGGTGTGGTGGCATGTGCCTATGGTCCCAGCTACTTGGGTGGCTGGGGCAGGAGGATCCCTTAAGCCAAGGAGTTTGAGGCTATAGTGAGCTATGATCATGCCACTGCACTCCAGCCTGGGTGACAGAGACAGACCCTGTCTCTAAAAAATAAAAATTAAATTAAAATTAAAATAATACTTTCTCATAAGAATAAGATAGCACAGAAGTATATCTCAACTCTGCATGCCACCATCTCCTGCTGGGTACAATTTCCTGTGTGTTCCCCCAGACCTAGCATAGGCTCACACAAACATTATGCTCATCTGTAAATGTTTTTGCTTTTGAATTGTCTATAAAAATTAAATCCTGTTATTCAAATTATACTACAACCTTATTTTTTATCCTTAAATATATGCCATGAACTTTTTTCAAGACAAAATATATTAATCTTTCTCATTTTTAAGAGCTTCATAGAATTCTGATATACTAATTCCTATAATTTATGTATCATTCCCCTATTGATGAACATTTATTTCCACAATTTTGCCACTATACACACACACACAAAATGCTGTCATGAGTCCCCTTGTGCGTAGCTTTATATTCTTATGCTATCGTTTCTGTAAAAGAGGTTCCTAGAAGTGAGATTAGCTGCTAGTTCATAGCATGTGAGCATATACATTTCTTTTCTTTTCTTTTCTTTTTTTTTTTTTTGAGATGGAGTCTCCCTTCATCACCCAGGCGGGAGTGCAGTGACGTGATCTCAGTTCACTGCAACCTCTGCCTCCCAGGTTCATGCAATTCTCCTGCTTCAGCCCCCAGAGTAGCTGGGACTACAGCTACCACGCCTGGCTAATTTTTTGTATTTTTAGTAGAGACGGGGTTTCACTTTGTTGGTCAGGCTGACCTCGAATTCCTGACCTCAGGTGATCTACCCTCCTTGGCCTCCCAGAGTGCTGGGATTTCAGGTGTGAGCCACCACGCCCGGCCTGAGCATGTACATTTGTAACGATAATGATGATGATAATCATCTTGCTAACTGTATTTAGCACTTACTTCAGTGTGCCAGGCATTATAAGAACATTATATTCCTTATCTTATTTAGTCCTTCCAACAGCCCTGTAAGATAGATTTTATTATTATCTTCATTTTCATGCAATAGCATTAAGGCCTAGAGAAGTTGGGTTCTTGCTTCAAATAACACAGTTAATAAGTGGACTGTCTGTCAAAAAGGCAGTACCAATTTTCACTCTAGCCACAGGGCCATTTCCCCAACAGGATATCATTGTCTTTGTGAGAACGAAAATCTAAAGGTCCCTCATTTTTGGTTTGCTTTCTCATCCCTTGAGGTGAACGTCTGTGGCTTCCATGATTACCACCCTGTTTCAGACCATTTTCTCTCCCTATTGGACCAGAACCTCCATGGGAGCAGCTCCTGCTCCCAGACTTCCCCCTTCCGGTCCATCCTCCACACTACCAGAACACTCACACTCTCTCCTAAAGCCCTTTGGTCTCTCATTGCCACCAGGATAAACTCCTGGCTCCTTGGTCTACTATTTGAGGTCCTCCATGACCACATCCCTGCCAGCCTGTCAAAGTCACTATCCTTTCTCTGGCCCTTCTGTCCTTTTCCTGTCAGCTTTTCCAAACCATGACCCTGCACGTTCACATCTCAGAGCCTGTGCACACGCCATTTCTTCTTTCTGGAAGGCCTTTCCATCTTTGATTTTCCTGGCAAACTCTTACCCATCTTTCAAAGCCCAGTTTAAATGGCGTCTCTTGAAGCCAGGATGAAACCAAGGAGAACACCAAACTCAGTGACAGCGAGCTTGCAAGTGATAGTTATTCTGTGTTATACTTTTTGTGCTTTTTAAGTGTTTTGCAATGAGTAGCTGTTACTTTCATAACGAGAAAAAATAAAATACCTTCCATTTTTTAGCATCTTTTCCTATGAAATTTCTTAGTCTGTGCTTTATGAAGTAGTCATAAAGCATACTTGGACACACTTGTAATCCCAGCTAGGAAGGCTGAGACATGAGAATCGCTTGAATCTGGGAGGCAAAGGTTACAGTGAGCCAAGATTGCACCATTGCACTAAAGCCTGGGTGACAGAATGAAACTTTGTTTTTCTTAAAAAAAAGAGTGGATTTGGAGGACAAGCACCTGAGACTGTGCTGGAAGAGCTGGAGTCACAGCTTGTCCCACTGGCCAAGTGCCTTATGTCCCAGACCTAAAGAATGCTAAACTACTCTCTGAGAGGAATATTTGCTTGCCTCCTGGTTTGTAGCAGAGTCAAAGTAGGCATCCTTTTCCTCTGAGAAAATATCCAGGATGCCTGGTGTATAGCTGACCCTCAATAAGGGGTTGCTGAATGCATTAATTAACAAAGAAGTCAAGCACACACACAATTTGGCTAACTTCTAAAGCTTAAGCTCCTCGTGCATCCAAAAGAAGACTTCTCCCTCATCTCCTCGTCCGCAGGGCCTAGGGATGGGCAGGACCCTGAAGCAATGGCTTCCATGTGGTAATTCCAGGATCCTGTTAGCCTTTGGTAGCTGTGAGAGCATGTGTCACACTTCGGGCTCTGTGATGGGCCTGTGTCTCATTCCCAAATGCTGCAGGTACTGTATGAGACTCTGCTCTGCTGCATGATGTGAAATCCTGACTCCTTTGACCTCTCTGTGGGAGGGCAGCCTTGCAAATACACAGCAACCAGGAAACGTGTCTTTTGCCCCTGGTGGACTTAATTGTAAGGTTTCAGAGAATTATCTTTTCTCCTTGGAAGGTGTTTTATGGGTACATGTGTATTAACTATTACTGAGTAATAAACCCCTCCAAACATAGTGCCTTAAAACAACAAGGCCTTTATTATTTATTCTGATTCTGTGGGTTGGTGGGGCCATTCTCTGACGGGTCTCACCTGGGCTCACTCATGTAGCTGCATTCAGTTGCTGGCAGTTCCCAGATGGCCTCAGCCACAGGCTTGGTAGTAGGTGCTGGCTGTTGGCTGGGATACCTCGGTGCTCCTCCACATGGCCTCTCCTCCTGCAAAAAGCCAAACTGGCTTTCCTGTACAGTGGCCTCAGGACAGCATCCCAAGAGACACCAATACACAAGGCTCTGCTTGGGTCATGTTTGCTAATGTCCCACTGGTCAAGCCACATGGGTAAACCCAGAGTCAGCCAGTCAGGCAGGAGGCTTGGAGCTCGCCTCTTGATGGGAGCAGTAATAAGGAACGTGTGGCCAATTTCAATTCACCACAACGTGTGAGAGTCAGAGACAGAGGGGAGCAGAACCTGATCCTCACCTAGTGGCTGCACAACTGAGAAGACAGAAGGATGTATCCATGGCACAGAGGTGGGGAGATGTCAAAGAGGGGATTGGGGCTGGGCATGGCATCCACGCCTGTAATCCCAGCACTTTGGGAGGCCAGGTGGGTGGACTGCTTGAGGCCAGGAGTTCCAGACCTGCCTGGACAGCATGGCGAAACCCCATCTCCACTAAAAATACAAAAATTAGCCAGGTGCATTGGCACATGCTTGTAATCCCAGCTACTGGAAAGGCTGAGACATGAGAATCGCTTGAATCCAGGAGGCTGAGGTTGCAGTGAGCCAAGATTGCACCATTGCACTAACGCCTGGGTTACAGAGCGAAACTTCGTTTTTTTGTTTTGGTTTGGTTTGGTTTGGTTTCGTTTCGTTTAAAAAAAAAAAAAAGAGTGGATTTGGGGGACAACCACCTGAGATTGCACTGGAAGAGCTGGAGCCAAGGCCTCCCCTAGCTGTCCCACAGGCCCCTGCTCTCTGAGGCTTTACCTTACACAGAGGAGGAACTGAGGACATGTGTTGCTGGAGGAATGGAAGGAAATGCTAGGGAAAGACCAGTCCTGCCAGCAGGGAGAGAATTTTCCAAAAGCTGCATGAAAACCAGAAGAAAAATGATCTCTTTAAGGAGGTTGCAGGCCCGAGCAAGGCCAAGAACTGGGTGTGCTTCAGAGGGGACCCCCGGTGGCAGCCACAAAGGTGCATGCTCCAATCTCCCTTCAGGAAGAGCGTGCATTTCAGCTACAAGACACGCAACTGGCTGCTCCTGCTGCTACAGCTTTTAGGGTCCATCTCTGCGTGCAAGTTCTAGCCAAGGCCGTACTCTTCCCAGGAAGCCCCCTCAGCCAGTGACTGAGCATGGTGGGGGTTCTCAGACTTGGCCATTTCTGTCAAATGTGGGATTCTTCCAAGACCCATCTTTGCTCTAGGACTTTGTGCTGCATTGACGGAATGTCAGACCGGAATCATAGTCTGAAGGTTTTCCCTAATTCCTCCCTCTTTTACCTTTCATAGCTGCCGTGCCCAATGCGCCCTTTGCTTGGCTAACATTTACTGAGCGTGTATTATGCATCAGGCACTGTGCTAAGGGATCCTATGTGCCTTGCCATTTAGACTCTACAGCAATCCTATCAGATAGGAACCGATAGCACCCCACGTTATCGGTGAGGAAACAGGAACAGAAGGATGATGTGGCTCACCTTGCGTGTGGGGAGAGGGGAAGCACAGCCAGGAAGAGGTGGAATCAAGATTGGGTTTGGGGATCGGATCTGCACCCTCCACAGGGGAAGACACGCTTCTCACTGCTCTGTCCTTTCCCCTGGATGTTTTCCAGGCTCTAATTTCCTCCAGCTTTGAAAAATGAACTTTCCTTCTTGGAATTTGTCCAATTTTGGAATGATGTTTCCTGGTCTAGTCACAAATTCATCAGCAAGAGCTAAAATTAAGGGCTTCCCCTCAGTAGGGTGTCCCTCAAAGTCCTGCCTTGGGGACTTGACTGACCAAGTAAAGGAAAGCACTTACTGTGCAGATAGCACAGGAAGAGCCGCTTTGGCTTCCCCGAGATCAGCAGGCCCTGAAAGGCAAAGACCTGGGTTTGGAAGGTGCTGCCCGTTGGAGGAAGACTGGGGCTTCTCCGCCTTTCACATCAGAAATGTGCTTCTGAGAACAGCATGGGGACGTTCCCAGCAGGGTGCCTGCCTCTCCGAGTCACACAGGGTTAGTCACTCCTCTTGCCCCAGAGGCTCTGCTTAGCTCTTCCGTCTGTCAGAATCTCAATTTCATCTATACCTCACAGCCACAGACTTTCAACTGTAGACCTCCATGGTCTAGATATTCTCTACCCATTGTCACCCCCAAGGAGCTGGTCTCCAAAGTCTCCTCTGTGTAGGAGATTCAGCAGATCCAATGAATGAAATAGACTAGAGCAGGAATTTGATTTTGAAATGAAATCAAAACGGAATCATCCAGCACAAACCTGGCTTCCAGCCCAGGCACCATGTCCTGGAAAATAAGTCACTGTGTGAATTTGGGACAACCACTTACCTCTTTGAGCCTGTTTTCTCATCTGCAAATGGGGATAATAATAGTACCTGCCTAATGAGGATTTCACGAGGATCACAGGCGGTATGCTCAGCTCAGCACCTGGCACAAAGGCAGCTCTTAATAGATCTTAGTTACCATCTCATTTTGGGTCCCTTGAAGAGTAGGACTTCTTGAACCTACTTCAAGGTTGACTTACGAGGTAATCTCAGGAAACACAGTTGGAAGAGTGAAAGGAGAAAAGCCATTAAAAGTTGTCATCCCGAGTGGCTTCCTACTGTGGGCACCTAGGGCTCAGGCCCTCTAAGAAACTGTGGAATATGCATGAGAACTGCTGGGAAGCTGGAGCGCTTGTCCCCAGACTCCCAAGCCTCATATGTAAGGGATGCCCTGGGAGGCAGTAACAAGCCCCACAGCACATCTGGGTGCACCCGTGTGAAGAGGGAAACCCTCAGCCCAGTGAAGAGAGCCCAGTGTTCGAGAAGGAATGCGGTCAGCTTGCAGGCCAACTCAGGAGGGCAGGAGGGTGTCGGGGGCGTTCCTTCTGCTCCAGTTCCCATTATTGTTACTGTAATGACAAACACGGGTAACAGGGTATGTTATCTTGTGTTACTCACGTAAATATGTAGACCACGACAACTCAGTCCAATTTTCATTGTCTTCTGTGATGCTCAAATTTCAATAAATACCCTAACGGGCTTCATGGTTCATTGCAAAGGAAAGAAGGGGAATGACCAGTTATTTTATTAAGGAGTTTCGTGGCCAGGGACTGTGCTAAACATGTAATCTTCATACAACTCATGAACTTGGATATGAATATCCCCATTTTGCAGAGAACAAAACTGAGGCAAAGAGAGGTTATATATCTCGCACAAAATCCTACATCCTGTAAGAGGCAGAAATGGAATGCAAATACACAAAATAAGACTCCACTGTCAATCATCTAAACCTTTGTGGAATTGAACTGAAAATGGCATGATTTTATGAAGTGGTTTGGAAGCCTGCTGAGTGGGTGGGGCAGGCCAGCACTCAAAGTCAGGCGCTAAGAAGACTGAGTTCAAAGGCCAGGCACGGTGGCTCACGCCTGTAATCCCAGCACTTTGGGAGAGAGAGGTGGATGGATCCCCTGAGGTCAGGAGTTCGAGAACCTGACCAGCATGGGGAAACCCCATCTCTACTAAAAACACAAAAATTAGCCAGGCGTGGTGGCAGGCGCCTGTAATCCCAGCTACTCGGGAGGCTGAGACATGAGAATAGCTTGAACCCGGGAGGCGGAGGTTGCAGTGAGCCGAGATGGCGCCATTGCACTCCAGCCTGGGCAACAGAGTGAGACTCTGTCTCAAAAAAAAAAGAAGGCTGAGTTTGTAACTTTATTAGACACCTCCCAAGGGCTTTCCTCTACACCAGAATGCTGTCTCTTCTGTTATTAGGGAAGTAGTATGGAGTACCCTTGACATAACTAACTCCATCTTAGGAAAAGGCTCCACTTGATAATTCACAGGGCACTCTGCCAACAAGGATAAGATGTTTTGTTTAATAAACAAATGTAAGAAGTAAAGACCGCATCCAACCAGACAAGGACACAAACAAGCCCCTCTTCCACTATCAGTTCTCGCCAGAAGACTCTGTGACCATAAAAGATTAGGCCTTCGGCAGCTCAAATGGTCATCTTAACTGACACCATCTGGCTGTCACTCAGGATAAGAACGTGACATCTGCTGCCAAAGGCTCTGCCACCTCAAAGACTCTTCCTTGCAAGACCAAGAGACTGCCCAGCCCAGAACAGGACACCTTGTGTCTTCTTTGCTCCCCCTGGACTGGTTTATTAACACTTTCTTCTGTCTCTTTTTCCCCTTGATGTTAAATGCTCCATTGTTGTGGAATGTTTGATCTGTAACACTTCAAGTACAGTATCATGCATGGTTTGTGGTATTGACTGACTTACGGAGTGCCCGCAGCTCTGACTATGGAGTAAGTGGGAAGTATTCAGGAGAACTCCCTCCTTGGGAACTCCACAGACCTCGTGGCTTTTGTGATTGGATCACAATCAATACAAGCCTGGCATTGTGGAAAGACACAAGCATGTGTGGACCGGGCTATTTCTAACCTGGCACCGCTCATGACAGAAGCCAAAGGGACAATTTGCATACGTAGAATGAGAATGTTTGGCCTTCAGATGGACTTCATTCATTGTTAGTAGTGCTCCCTTTCATTCTCAACGGTCCTGGTTTGGACAAGACATTGTACATCTCCCTATACAAAATGCTATTAAATTAACAAAGAGCTTCCGCACAGGTTATTTTATTTTATTCTCCCCACAACCTCAAAAGGGAGCTGTTTATGACACCACTTGATGGAAGGGCAAATCAAGACCCAGAGGGGCTGCCCTGAAAAGCCCTGGCCGAGACTGGAACCCAGACATCTCTTTTGATTCCAAAGCCCAGGGTCTTTCTGCTTGATCTTCATGCATTGTTCTTACATTGATTCGGTCCTTTATTTATTTATCTTTCACTCGTTCATTCTTTCTTTTTCTTTAGAGCACACCGTGCCAGTTTTTATGTTTCTCTCTGCTTCCAGAAGTTCAGGGTACAGAATGAAGCAAAAACCAGGCTTGACAGCAGTGAGCCATCTTCACACCACTGCACTCCAGCCTGGGTGACAAATGAGACCCTGTCTCAAAAAAAGAAAAAGAAGAGAAAGAAACTCAATTGTTATGCATCTCCCTGTGGATTTTAACAACCAGGAAGGATAAATTGGGAGCGCAGGAGAGGCAACTGGAGGTTGACAACAGCCCACACAGATTATCACCTGTTCTTCTAAGAGCTGCTCCAGAGAACTTTCATTACCTGAGAGACTTTTTGTCTGTAAACAGGACAGCGTTTATCCCCATGCATTTCCTCCCTCACCCTCCCGTACCTAGTATCTCTACCAGCCTCCGGAAGCCCCAAGTCCCTATCCGTTTCTGTAGCTCAGGATGCTATCTAAGCTTCAATGATCTGGTCATTTCTCCAGTGTCATATTCTGTGGAACTCCTGTGCATACATATGTAATTAGCTTTTCTCCTCTTAGTCTGTCCTATGTCGATTTGATTCATAGCCTAGCCAATGAACCTAGAAGGATGGAGGGGAGTCATTATTCCTCCCCTAAAACATAACATCTATGTATATGAAATTGTTAACAATGCTGAATTTGTGTGGGCCTGCAGCAACCTCAATTCTTGCCTGCTCAGAAGAAAGAATTCAACTGAGGGACAGAAAGCAGAGTGAGGGACAGAAAGCAGAGTCAGAGACAGAGGCAAGTTTTAGAGCAGGAGCGAAAATTTACTGAAAAGTTTAGAGCAGCCGGGTGCAGTGGCTCACACCTGTAATCCCAGCACTTTGGGAGACTGAGGTGGGCGGATCACGAGGTCAGGAGTTCGAGACCAGCCTGACCAACATGGTGAAACCTGTCTCCACTAAAAATACAAAAAATTCGCCAGGCATGGTGGCACATGCCTGTAATCCCAGCTACTCAGGAGGCTGAGGCAGGAGAATCGCTTGAACCCAGAAGGTGAAGGTTGCAGTGAGCTAAGATCGTGCCACGGCACTCCAGCCTGGGAGACAAGGAGAGGCTCCGTCTCAAAACAAAAAGTTTAAAGCAGGAATGAAAAGAAGTAGACTGGAAGAGGGCCAAGCAGGTGACAAGAGATTCAACTGTGCTGTTTGACCTTTGACTTGGGGTTTTACATGTTGGCACGCTTCCAGGGTTGCATTACTTCCCTGATTCCTCCTTGGGGTGGGCTGTCTGCATGCACAGTGGCCTGCTAGCACTTGGGAGGGGCTGCAAGCTCAGTGTGTTTACTGGAGTTGTAAGCATGTTCGTTTGAGGCATTCTTTCATTACCAGCCAAGTGTTTAAACCCTGCCATGTTGCCTCTTAGTGAGCATGCTTGAACCCACTCTCCCAACTTTTGCTATCTTATTGGGAAGCTGCTGATCACCAATTGCAGGTTTTGTTTTTTTTTTAGACGCGGAGTCTTGCTCTGTCGCCCAGGCTAGAATGCTGTGGCCCCATCTCGGCTCACTGCAAGCTCTGCCTCCCAGGTTGCCGCCATTCTCCTGCCTCAGCCTCCCGAGTAGTTGGGACTACAGGCGCCCGCTACCACGCCCATCTAATTTTTTGTATTTTTTTAGTAGAGACGGGGTTTCACCGTGTTAGCCAGGATGGTCTCGATCTCCTGACCTCGTGATCCGCCCGCCTCAGGCTCCCAAAGTGCTGGGATTACAGGCGTGAGCCACTGCGCCAGGCCTCAGGTGTTTATATCTATGGGGAGATGGCCTTTCCCTAGCGCCGGCTGCACCCAATTATTATTTTAGAGACACAGTTCACAACTGTCTGACTATCACCTGATGGTCACCTCCCATTCCTGGTGGGAGGGAAGCGGGCCCCTCTCCTCCCCTGCTCATGTCTGCCTGACTACCTACTGTAACAGAATTACCACTTTGTACACCTTGAATATATTCAGTCTTCATGTCTCAATGTCATATTTTAAAACTAAAAGAAGAAAAAGCAGGCTTGAGTCCTTGTCTCAAAGCCCTTGGGATTCTTCACATACTATAGTGTGGGCACAGCTCTTTGAACCTTTCTCTGGGTTTAAATCCTGGTTTTGGCACTAGCTAAGTGACCCTACCTGGGCAAATCTCAGATTCCTCATCTGCAAAATAAGATAATCAGAACAAGTGCCCACCTCGTGAGCTGCTGGGAGGAGAAATGAGATAAAGCATGGGGACAGCTTGGCACCACGCCCTGTACACGCAAAGCCCTCAGCAAAATGCAAGCCAGTATTTCCTTCATCAGGCGGGAACCACCACCCCGATCTAACCTAGGGGATGGAGTGAGCTTTAGGAAACCAGAGGATTGGGGTTTTGCTTTTTGTTTTTAGCTCTTAGCCAGGAACAATAATTGAAAATCTTATTTCTCCCCCAGGGAACACGGGCCATGTTTTAAAGAAGACAATTGGGGGTGTGGGGGGAGGTAAAGGGACTTGGGAAATGTTGAGCCTTGATTTCTGCATCTATGCTCCATTTATCCTAAGAGGAGAGTTCCCGTTTAATCATACAAGGAAGGCAGAATCAAAGGGGGCACATTTGCATCATAAAAGAGGTAATTGAATTCAAACGTGTGGAGTCTTTACCTTTCAGAGTCCCCAGTCCTTTTGTTCTCCCTTCTAATCATTCCTGGCAGTTTTTGTAAAAGGCTAAAATGTGGCACAGGAAGATATCAATACAAGAGGGAAAAGAAATATGGTCATAAAAGGGGTTAATTCGAATTGTGGGCAGAAAGCCTTTTTTCTTCTTTTTTCCCTTTTCCTGTGAGGGACTCAGGCCCAGAGAGAGGGAGCTGTGACTGGCAGCCACTGAAGAAAACAGCAACTGAATTCCTGCTTTCCTTTTCTTCCTTTTTTCTCCACCCAATGCGCTGGGGGTGGGAGGGGAGGGTGGTATTTCTTCAAAGAGTAATTTTTAAACATCTGTACACATCTGTTTTTAAAAACAAAACAAAACAAACTAAAGTTATTCATTAAATGCAAACAAAACACTTGAAAATCTACTGAAGTTTCAATCTTATGACCAATTAGAGAGGCAGAAAGGCACTGACTGAGGGTTACACTTCATCTCCTCAAAGTTAATGTGTTCATATTATTTCTATTTTGCAGATGAGGCAATTGAGGTTCAAAGAGTTCAAGAAAGTCCTAGAAATCGAATGAAGGAGGCATTGAATTCCATTCTTTTTACTAGAAATAAATTTAGAAAAAGACAAAAGAAGGAAGGAAGGAGAGAGAAAAAGAAAAAAGAAAAGGAAGGAAGGAAGGAAGGAAGGAAGGAAGGAAGGAAGGAAGGAAGGAAGGAAGGAAGGAGGGAAGGAAGGAGGGAGGGAAGGAAGGAAGGAAGGAAGGAAGGAAGGAAGGAAGGAAGGAAGGAGGGAGGGAAGGAAGGAAGGAAGGAAGGAAGGAAGGAAGGAAGGAAGGAAGGAAGGAAGGAAGGGGCATCTTATTTGGTATTATAAAGTGAAAAATATAAGCAGATAGATTCTGAGACACACATTGAGCCAGAGCTGAGTATCAGAAATAGATACAGAAAAATAAAGGCTGTGTGGAAATGTTATCCAGCAAATGGGCTTGCTGCCGGATGCGCATGGCAGCCAATACCATGGCACCAGCGCTTGGGGAAAAAAAAGGCTTTATTCCAAAGCCAGCCAGCAAGGAGAACAGGGTCCCAAGTTTGGCGTCTGCAGCAAGTTTTAGGGATCAGAGGGCAAGGGAATGGATTTAGGAATGCTGGCTTGTCAGAGTCTGGTTGGAAGGCTTCAAATTTGACCATTTATGGTAAGGTATGCTGAAGTGGATGTTAGTCCTATACCTTTTGAACCAATGGACCCCTCCCTTCTGAAAGAGGTCCGGCGGTGGAGTTCCGGGGCTGGAGTTCCGGTGGTGAGGTTCCAACGGTCAGGTTCCAACCAAGTCCCAGGCTTCCTGGTCCTGTGGGGAGGGATCATTGGTTCTAGGTGATGTTAAGTGAGAGTTTTATCCTACTGCGTATGCCCATGCTAAGTGACTTGAAGTTTTGTCACTGTTCTACCTACAAAGTAACAGGACGCTTTCTTAACAGTAGGCTCAGTTTGGGCTGGTCCTGCAGTCACAGAAATAAACCTCCTGTGGGTGCATGAGTAAGAAAGTGAAGCCCAGCCGGGCGTGGTGGCTCATGCCTGAAATCCCAGCACTTTGGGAGGTCAAAGCAGAGGTGGGGGGAGTTGAGGGGGGAAATCGCTTGAGGTCAGGTGTTCAAGACCAGCCCGGGCAACATGGTGAAGCCCTGTCTCTAATAAAAGAACAAAAATTAGCCGGGCGTGTTGTATGCTTGTGGTCCCAGCTTCTCAGGTGGCTGAGGGATCACCCGAGCCCAGGAGGTGGAGGTTGCAGTGAGCCAAGATCGTGCTACTGCGTTCCAGCCTGGGCGATAGAGCCAGACTCTGTCTCAAAAAAAAAAACAAAAAAAAAGGTGAAGCTGCTGGTAGGGACCCTGTAAATAGCATGTGTCCCTTCTAAAAGGTCAAGTTAAAGACAGTGAAGACAGTAGCAATGTAGTTTATCTCCCCAAGTCCTCTCACAAACACAAACAGAATAACTAGGATAGCAAAAGAAAAAAGCCTCAGGCACCATATTTAACACAGTGAGGTGACTGAGTATCCTAGAATACAGGAAGCTGGAATGGGGCACGTGGAGTGCAGCTCTGTGGCCTTTCCGGGGTCTCCAAAATGCAAAGAAAAAAGAGCCACACAGAGGGGACACTGATAAGAACAGAATACAAGATGACCAGGGTAGGGCATTTGCAGGTAAAGGTGGGAAAAGGTTTGTTAAATAAAATTTATAGGAAGCCATGGTTTTGGACTGGCTACAACTCAAACTAAGAACAAAAACTGCTCTCTTGAAGTCCTGTGAACAGAAACTGGATATAAACTTCAAGGGAAAAGTCTCATGCCCGATGCCTTATGTGCGGGCCACACAGAGAGTTCACCAAAATGCCCAAAGCCATAACCAATGACATTCAAATTGCAAACTGAGGTGAGAAGCTGATAGCTTCACGCTGTGGATAGAACAAAACTCTCTGTCATAATGAGACTCTTACCCCTCTTAATTTTTCTTTGCTTTTACGCCTACCTTTTTCATTTGGCAGGATAATGCTATAGTTGGAATTTCTGTGGTTGACTTGACAAAATATTGCATCTGTCATGCCTAACCCAAACCTTTACATGACCTAAAGGATCTGTTAGTCCACCCAATGAATAACTTCAGCAGCTTCCCTAATGCAACTGTTGTTCAAACTGTGCTTTTATGGAGTCAAACTTCTAGCCCCACCTGTTCTCACTCTCTGCTTTAATTTAACCCGGTCATGGGATACTGGTTAATAGACTTCCCTGCTAGGTGAACAGGGAGGAGTCTATGCAGTGGCTGATGCTTCTTGTTACATATGGATGAATAAACTGGGGATTGTAGAGACTCAGTGAAAAAATTAACAAATGGGCTACTTGGTTAAAATGGAAAGACTTCTCATCTGGCTCATTCT